>NC_088105.1:42366618-42666618 GCF_036370855.1 Dromaius novaehollandiae
CTGTGTCACCTCCTCCTTGGTGCCGTCCATCGGTGTGTCGCTGCTTGAGCCAGTGGCTCCAGAAACGCCCCGGAGCGGGATACTGACTGCTCCCGCGACGCGCGCAGATCTCTGGATTTCCCACTTGCTCAAAATATTAAACGTTAATGTTGTGCTCTGAGCCTGTTATGCCCACTGTGAACAACAAGCCAAAGCAGCGTGTGAACCTGCCCGGGAAACAGCAGAAAACTCCCCAGCTATTCTGGCACTTTTTGCCAGAATTTGCTGCTAAAGCAAAAAGCGCTCTTAAATTCTAGCACTTAGATGTATTCATTTCAAACTGGAAACAAGTTGGTTATTTGAAGACACTCTAAATTTGACCTTGAGTTTCAGGGATTTGCATTAAAATCCATTTTTTTTCCAGGACATTGGAATTATAGTTACTGCTCAAAGCATGTAACTATAATTCAGTACGGCAGCAGCTTTTCACTGTTTTGTGTTGCTTGTTTTGTATAAATGTGTTGGCACTGAATTCAGTTCACAAGCCAGACTTTAAAGAGCAAGATCACTCTTACATTTCTTTCACATCCCCATTTAGCCAAAGGAAATAATTCTAGCTGGATTAAGAATTAAACACGCATTTCATATGAAAACCCATTCGAACTCATTAAATTTTGAGTCGAAGAATGACCAAGAAGTTGAAAGTCACTGGAATTTTTTTCCTATGCGATGTGACTATCAGTAAGCGAGGACAAAAAGCGAGTAAAATGTTAAGGTCTCCCAGCTCTTGCTGAGACGTCATTCCCCTTTTGTGCTTTCCATGGGAAAGAAGTCTTGCACAGCTACAACAGGTCAACAGAAGAGCCGTAACCCGTAGGAGCTTAACTCCCGTTTCCAGAAAAATACTGAAATAAACAACCGAGCCGACTGCGCGTCCTCGCACGGAAGCAAAGGGAAGGTAAAAGCCGGCATCGATCTGTCGGGAGCAACCTGGGTCAGCAGAAGAAGGTCTGTTAGGAAAGAGTGAACGGTTGTTTAGGCTAGAGAAGAGAAGGTGCGTAGTAGCCGTGAAATACATAAGAGGTTTCTGTAACAAAGGTGGGATAATCTGCTCATCAGACGCACTGAGACTAGAAAATAAGTCATAAGCTCAAATTGAGATGCAACCCTCAGTCTAGACATTGGGGGAAAAGAAGCTAGTGATAACGTGCACCCAAACAGTGCATTTTTTGGGAGCCTCCGTCACCGGGCGTCCCTGAACCTGCGAGACCAGCCCACAGGCCGGCGGGAGGACAGAGCTCCTCATGCTGTGCAGTCACCTGCGGCCAGGAGTCCTTACGGCCCTAGAAGGGAATCAGCCCCCACTGCAGGCAAAGTCAGGGCGAATCTGCAAGCCGGGACTTTCGCCCAGCTTTCCTGCTTGCTGGGAAGCTGCAGGCGCAGGCGGGAAGGCAGGGCCCTGCCGTGCACGCTGGCCCGCGGCCTCCGGGCAGCAAACGCTCGGCTAAAGCACGGCGATTTCCACCCTCTGCTCGGGAATTCCCGTCAAAGGACGGCAAAGCTCCAGCCTACCTGAGGATGGACAACAGTAGAGCTGAAAATATCTCAGAAATTGCAGATCCGATTATAAATCACTTCTAACAGCAGGAGCTGCTAGGCATGAAACTGTGCATATTTGGGAGGGTGCAAAGAGAACTGAGAATAAAAAGGGGGAAGGTGGAGCTGGTGGCGACGGTCCAGAATTACCCATGGAGATGGTTCAAGGAAAAATATTGGACACACCATGACACTGCAGTCAGAGAAACTGATGTGCAAGATTTTGCATGTGCCTCTGCATTTCATTCCAGTTCCTTTAATGAATCCACTAGGCAACAGTTCACATCTAGATAAGGCACAAATAATTGATGAAACCCAGAAACAGTCCTCAGGATGTTTATTTTAAACAATGAATAAATCATGAACAGAAGTTTCCCAACACTTTGCTTCTAAACTTTTCACCTACTGCAAATTTATTTGAGAGCGCTCCTTGTCCACTAAGCAATAATATTTGGATAACACACTAGGAAACGCATTCCTGTTGTCCTGAAAGACAAGAGAAATGCAGAGCAAACTCCATGTTTTTCTTTAAGAGCTTACATGAGATGATGTATTTTTGAATAGCACGTCACCCCCCGAGAGGTGGTATTTTTATGGGAAGCATTAACCTCCATGGAGGGGTCTACAACTGATTAATCTTTACTGAAACATGAAGAAGTACCTGCAAGAAGGGAAAAAGGTCTCTTTCTCAAATTAAAGAGATTGGATTTAACTCTTTAAATTGATTGTATACGCTGAAGATCTTAATTCCAGTAAGAGTATTGATCAGTAGGAGATTTGCATACTCTTCTTTGCTTTTATGGGGAATTTATACCATCAACAGTTATTTTAATGTTGATTAAATAACACAGAGGAGAAGGTTGAAGTTGAGCCATGAACACTTTTCCCACACTATTAAAAAATAGATTATATTTTATCTAGAATGTAATTAAAATTGTATAATGTACACTATAATTTTCACCCTGGCAATAGCTTATTGGCTTCTCTAAAACATCCTGTTACCTTTAACAGTTTGCCAGATTTTCAGCATCAACAAAAGAAGGAAAATAATCGAACAGCTTCAGTCTGATGTTTAGATCTTTTAAAATATTTCTCACTTACAAGAGCTCTGATAAGAACGGTGTTTTTATTACCAGGACTGTGCTGTATGAGAGCCTTAAATCACAGGCCCCCACTCTGAAGGTGGGGAGAAGGTTTCCTGATTTCACAGTGAGAAATTAAGTATGGTCAATATTTGGACGCTTCAGATGGCTTTTATTTTCAAATTCCAGTAACTGAAAGCGGCCTCCCGTTGACAATTGCTTTCTCCAGCGTGCTAAGGTGTAATACGTACCCAGGCATCGGTAATTAAAAGTAAATGCAGAAGGTTTACCTTTGCAAACTATGACCTGGGCACGTGCAGCGGTTCGTAAGAAATGACACATTTTCACAGCCGCGCAGAGGAGCCGAGGTCGGCAGGGACCTCTGGGGACCGCCCGGCCCGAGCCCTGCTCCGGCAGGGCCCCCGGGAGCAGCTGCCCCGGGCCGTGTCCAGGCGGTCGGAGCATCTCCAGGGCGGAGCCGCCGCCGCCGCTGTGGGCAGCCCGTTCCCGCGCCTGGGCGTCCCCACGGTGGCAAAGAGCCCCCGGGCGCAACTAGCCCGCGCGTCTGCCGGGGGGAGCAGGCCCTGCCGCCCGCGGGGGCTCTCCCGGGAGGGGACGGCGGCGCAGCTCAGCCGAGGGCCGCCGCCGTGTTGCTTCCCGCCTGCCCTGGCTCCCTGCTGAAAGCGCGACGGAAACACCGCCCGTCTCCCCGTAGGATGCCAGCAAAGCTGTCTGCTCCTGCTCTGAGCCTCAGGCGAGGCGAACTCCAGAGAGCCGTTACCCTTTCCAAGACAGGGAGACAAAACGGAGGAAAAAAAAAAATCCAAACATTTTCCAGTAGTGGGTATATTTGAACCGAGATTCCTTTTTTAGGGCAAGATCCACGGAGAAAAACTGCGGGATTAAAGTCAGACATCAAGTGCCCGGAATCAAAACTGTATAAGCGATGGGCATTTGCGCGTCCTCACAGGTTTCAGGTGTGCGTGCCAGAAGAACCCGCAGTGCTTTTATACCGCCACGAAAGGCAACGGACAAGCTACACGCCAAGATTTCCTTAAGAGCGAAAGGTAAGTAGGACATATCTCAGCGCGCAGGGAGCTGCAAGTGTGAGTGCCGTTAACGACCGAAAGAGAGCAAATTCTCCCGTGCCCAGAGACCAAGCAGAAGCAGCTCACAACAGGATTCTGGGGCCTAGGTAGCGATGCCCGCAGTCGTAACAGCGCTGGCAGCAAAATTCTGATGCGGTGGATGGGACGGCTTTCACTGGGAAACACAATCTTCTCTTGGGAAGATGGGTTCCTGCTACAAGAGTTTTTTTACAAGACCTACGGGTGAAACCACTGCAGTCTCACACAAATTTCACTGCGCTCTGTAGAAGTCATCCTAGCAGTCCTCAGTCATTTGAGAATGATTTCTTGTTTGTGCTCCCCGTGAGCCAGTCCACAAGCTCTCCCCCAGACAGAGTCCTGTGCTCGTTTCTGTAGGGGAGACCAGGACACGCAGAGTCATCTTCCTCCACGACTGTCTTCTGCAGGACCTTTCGGCTAGGGATGGGCGAGTCCAGGTGATCGGCATAGCAAACCCCACGGCCTTTCGCTTTGCTCTTTCGTTGCTCCCTGCCCCAGAGCATCCCGTCAGCTGCTCCGCAGTCCCAGAAAACATGGTTTTAGGAGAACTTCTTGACAAGGGGGTATATTACACCTCACGGGATGATTTGCCTTGACATGAACCTCAAATTTTGTCTGTGTAAAACCTGTCTTCCCTCACCTGTTAGACGCTCTGTAGAAAATAGTCTAGTCCAATGCTGAGATCTCAGATTCCAGTCAAGGGAGGGGAGGTTTGTTAGAAATTCTGTTGAATTCCTCCTGTTTTCAGTTCTGTGGCATGGTGATAGCATCCCAAATTTGCAAAGAGCTCACTATATACAAATAAGAGCACGGCTTTGTTATGGCTACGCTTTAGAGTTGAAAGCAAGCTTCAAGCCAATTCACATAAAAGTCTCTCTGTCAGAGAGACAAGGCGATGCTGTAACTGCTGTAATTGCTGTATGCAGCAAAGACCCAGGTGAAATTTCAGCCTGGAAGGGTGCAGCCAGTCTTCTATCGTCATCGCGGAAAGCCACTTCCAGCCGGCTCATCCTGGAGCACCCCGTCTTGGCGGGAGGTGCTGGGCTGCTCGCGCTCCAGCCGGGTCGGCCGTGCAGAGACGCACACCGGCACACGTGCCTGCTTATCCAGGCGGCAGCCTGTGTCCCCTTCGGACGAAGGCAGACTGCGTTTCCAGCAGAGAAAGGAAAAGGTCGGGAGCTTCTGCTGCCTTAGAGAATGCGCTGGTAACGTGCAAAATCGCGGGGCAGCCTTGTTAGACCTGTTCAGCGAGCTCCCGGGTCTAAGTAGACATTGCTTACCTTTTTTCTTGAATATCACCTCCAAGCCTTCCCCAGCTGCTTTGGTTTGAGAACTTGTTATCAATGAGACGGATAAACAGAGGGCACGCGGCCACGGGGAGGATTTACCGCGGGAGAAGTCCCAGGGAAGCGTCGGCACAGGCAGTGTCGTCTGACCAAATAAGAACGCAGCAGTACGACAGCTCTGCAAACAATAAAAATCAGTGATAACCTGCAAAAATGCTGCGCACGCCTGCAGACCGCTTCTCCCCAGCGGTCCCCAGACTCCCTGCCTGCCCGCAGCCGTTCAGGTTTCTCACCACGGGCAAAGCAGCCGTTCCTGCCCGAATACCCCACCTCCAAGGCTGGGGCTGGCTACGGTGACGTTGACCCGTCACGGGACAGGTCTCCGCACGGCCTGGCCCCGGGCTCGCGGGGGCAAAGCCCTCCGGGCAGCCGGACACCGGCACCGCGCGGCACACCACAACCCCTCCAAAGAGTCTTTGCAAGCATGGAAAGTCTAAACCTGGAGAATTAACCATTTCCTATGAACGGGCCGCCCGTTCTGGAAGTGTTAATTTATGCCATTATCTTCCTCCCAGAGCTCTGCTGGCTCCTCTACCTGGGAATGTTAGAATTTACTAAAGACTTGATGATATGATTGTTATATTTGTTGCTTGCTTTCTTCTACCTGTCTCTAAAGAAACACAACAAAGATAAAATTTGCTCGTGACTTTGACAGCTTACAGGGATTCATCAGCTTTGGGGATCTTTCTCCACTCTTCTGAGACAAAGATACTCCGGCAGGCACAAACACAAGTATGTGAGTTTTTTTTCCTGGTCCATCTTCAAGA
Source organism: Dromaius novaehollandiae (assembly GCF_036370855.1). Classification (NCBI taxonomy): domain Eukaryota; kingdom Metazoa; phylum Chordata; class Aves; order Casuariiformes; family Dromaiidae; genus Dromaius; species Dromaius novaehollandiae. The sequence continues at coordinate 42,372,516 of NC_088105.1, forward strand.
CCTTTTAAAATAACCACGTTTCAGATTTGTCAGTTTATTTTAAGTAACTGATCATTTTAAGTAACTGATGATTTAAACAATAGACTGCAAAGGACCCATTTTCTCCTACTATGTTTTTAAAATTCCATTTGCTGTTGTACACAGGGACTGCCTGCAATCTGTGAACACATGAAATTATAGGCGTATTTCTTAAAAGCCAAATATCTCAAAACAGACAACACTTTCATGTCTAAATACTCTAATTTTCATCATTCTTCATATGTTTTTGTTTTGAACATAAATAGTTTTTAAGTACATACTAAAAACAAGGTATTTCACATGTATCGTCACCTTCTCATCCGCAACTGAGAGTCTTATTGAGCACGTGATGATGCTTTTTGTCAGGTAACTATGGTGATGCGCAAGTTTTTCAGGATGGGCACTGTCTTTTTTGATTTGCGTTGAAGTCCTGGTTAATCATAAATCTTTGTTTGCTGTGGTAATGTATATAGTAAAAACGAAAATAGCAGCTGATAAACACTGTGCAGCAGAAGCTAAAGCAGACTAAGAAACAGCTGCAGCACTTTACATTGTATTTTCCTTATCTGTACATGCCTCTGTCTTTGCATACTATTTATGAACGACATGTTCCAGCCAAGGCCAAAATTTGGAGCTACCCCTCTGATAATACTGATCATCCTCGTCATAAATGATAAATTCCCCACCCGGCAGCATCATCCGTGAGAGCATCCAGAATACGTTGCTTTTGCTTACTTCCTGTGGAAAAGCAAACCACCAGCAAATTCCAGTAAAATGATTCCCTGAATAGAGGTGCGATTCAGTTTGTCTTTATTATCAGACGGATCAGGGTAAAGAGGTCATTACAACAAGCTGTGCCACTTTATTGAACACGTCTATCACGGTCGGGAGCACGCTACACGGCTCTTGGCATCCTCCCCTCTTTAACCCACACATCGATTCCCCCTCGCAGCACAAGAGAGTTCCCAGTCCTTCGGGCATCCAGGTGGCTGAACAGATACAGCTGATGTGCAATCAGAAAAATAAAAAGCAATAATGAAGCTGTTTCAGGGTTTTGTGTAAAAAAAAAAAGCCTGCTAACGTACAAGATCTATTTACTGAGTACAAAAACATCATGCCTGGAAGATGAGTATCTTTGCTGACACCACACTTGGCTTTTTTTTTTTCTTTCTTCCCTCTAAAATTCTGTTTCTTGGCTCTCTCTGCAGTCCAACATCTGCCTGAGGACTCTGTGGACTTTCCTCACGCGAAGGCACTCGCGTTGTTCCAGGATGCTCTTCATCCGGATGCACACAGAAATAGCAGCTTACATGTACATTAGGGCAGCAGTTTAGCCAAGCAGAAAGGTCAAGCCAGCACTAAGTAAAAGGACACTTTTTTCAGTTTGCTAAGTATCCAACAAGTTTTTAGAAGTCTTACAGACTTTTCTTTTTCCACAGTAAGTTTCCACATAGGCCAAAAGCTTCTGGCTGACCCTTTCTACTGCAGCAACGCGGGTTCATGGGGCTGCTGGCAGCAGACCTGCGGGAGGGTTACGCACCTTGAAGCTCCAGCTGGGAAGGTCCCGCTCTAGGTGACAACACTGTGGGAAACAGAACGGGTGCAGAAAACCGCTGCAGACCCCATCCAAACCAGCTGCTGCAGCTTGCGGTGCTGAGGCACGTAAGGCTTTTGCCTCCGCTGCATGGAGGTGCGGGATCAGCCGTGCTCTGAGGTTAACCGGGTCCACCTGCAGCAGACTTCACCCGGGCTTGCCCCAAGGGCAACGGTTTGCTTGTAGTCGCTTCAGGACAGCCTCATGGCAAAGCCGCTGCCCGGTGGTGCCACAGGAGACTGGCACCTGCAGAGCACGTTTTTGTAGCGTCAGCGTTGCTGTCGGCGGCAACTCTGCAGCGTGAGCCGGAGCGGGGCCTGCCAGACCGAGCACGGCGGAGATGGATGCCGGGCGGGAGAGCGGGCCCGAGCTGAAGGGAGCACTCCGGAGAGCGTCCTCCAGGCTCTGTAGGCGCTTGCAAACGCAGAGGAAAGGAAAGGCGTATAATCAGAGAAATAATTGCTGAGGAGTATCAGAAGGGGTTGTTTGCAGAGTGTTCTCTGAATCTCACAATAAAAGGAAATAAAAAAGGACACTAATTGGCCACTTGGGATATAAGTTAATGGTAAATACTCTAATAAAAAAAGCCAGAATGCACTTGAAGTAGATCACTTATCACAGTGTTCTCCGATGTAAGGGCATTTTCCCACACTTCTGCACTTTTATGCTTAATTTGCCAGTGACTTATACAATCATAGCATCTAGGCAAACCAAAAAAAGAACCTTTAGTTGAACAGAATTACAAGATGTATCCAACAGTGTTGTATTGCTGTTTGACTGGAGTGGAAATAGCTCTTCCAACTAGATTTTTGGTGCAAACACAGGTTAAACGTTACATGTGCTGACTTTTCACCAGTTTTCATCTCAAAAGATCCCATTATATCTTCAAAAATAAACAAAATCCAGGACCTATTTACTTTTCAGATACAGGAAAATAAATCAATATTAACTCTAGTGAAGACAAGAGAGCTTCGGAAGTGTAAATTCAGTGCAATAACAGCAGATTCAGGCAAAGCAGATCTGTGCAATGGAGAGCAAATTTGACAGAAGAGATGAAAAGTGTTAATTGATGAAAATCTCAGTGCAGAGTTCCAGTGATTAGGACACCCATTTGCTCATATCCCTTTAGTTGTTAATTTGGATACAATTTTTCTTTTCTTTTTATGGTAGTGCTTTTCATTTCTTTTTTCTTATTATGGGGCGACCTATTCTCAGAACTATCATCCCTTACGTGTCATGGAAACCAAAACTGCTATAGATGACCCTGGTTTTGTACTGATTGAATAAGATAATGAATATACATCCTATTTAAAAAGGCATGGTCTATTATCACTTTTATTTGTCCTGTTAAAGGAAGAGCAGCACAAGTTCCTCGATGCTTTAGCAAACTCTGCCAAAAAAAAAAAAAAAGGCCCTCATAAGACCTTCAGTGTTTTGTCACCAGCGCATCATTATCCCGGAAAATGTCAAAGGTCTTCTAGCATGTTGCTGTTGCAGTATCAAAGGGCGGCACTAAAATTACCCTGTTCTTCCACTCAGTTTTCCAATCGGATTTCCACAGGTTCTCGAACCATATGCTTTTAAGGTTCTCCCTTCCTGCCAGCATTTCTGCTTACGGCTACTGACATTTATTTCACTATTTTTGTCTGAATAAATGCAGTTCATTGGAGGGAGCTACGCTGTCGACTCGGTGAGACATGCGGTCCTGGTCTCGGTGCACGTGAAGCTGTACATCTAACAGTTCCCTCCGGCTTTCGGAGTTGCAGATGCTGGAAGTGTGGCTGCCCGGAGGACACAGGCGGTGCAGGGCGCGGAGTCCGGCGGCCAGTGTCTGGTGCCCAGGGCCCCGCGGCATCCTCCGCCGCAGGACGGGGGTCCTCGCCGCCCCCCCGGTGCAGAGCCGCCGGCTGCCTCCCGCCCCGGCTCCCGGCTCCGCGGGCATCGGATGCATCTGCGCATCAGCTTTTTTTGGGGGGGAAATGCTGAATTTGACAAACTGCTGTGCAGTTAGCAGCAGAGACGGCGTCTCATGCCCTGACAACAGAGGATCACAGAGTCACGGGGCAATTCGGGGCGAAGGGGTGTCTGGAGGTCTCCAGCCCAAACCCCAGGCAAAGCCAGCCCAGCTAGACCCGGACACCCAGCGCCACGTCTATAGGGGTCCGAATGTCTCCGGGGAGGGGGCTTAGCAGCCCCTTTGGACACCCGTGCTGCGCTCTCCGTTAAAGAGCAGCCATCAGCTCGCAGAGGAAGAAAAATGTGTTGTTGGCAAGTCAGAATAATGCATTCAAATACCACGAAGAAAGGACAAAAATGGTTGAAGCGACAGCAATGCATAATTTAAGAGGATGTCTTCCGTTCTGGTGTCCTGGGTAAAGCGATGAACGGAGCGAGCCGCGACGGTGCAACGAGCCCTGCGGAAAAGCCTCCCGAGGTGCAGGGCCGGCGGTGCCCCTGCTGAACTCGGGGGAGGAAAGAAGAGAGAGACGATGGCTATTCTCGCTCGCCTAGGAGGAAATGTCAAGCTTTCTTATACTTTTAGTTCTCAGACAAAGGGAAGAAGAAGGCCTTTTAGCGCTGCTGTGACGTGGTGCTGTGGCCATTTAGGGTCTCGCAGGCAGCGTGAAGTTTAAGAAAGTTCATCCGGGACCCGAAACCCGTAGTACTGACCTCACTTGGGCGGCTGCTCTTTAAGTGGCCCCAGGTAATTAAAACGTCGGCGAGCACAAAGCAAAGGGCACGGTGCATTCATTTCGGATCACGCTGAAGTGTTTGCACTGCTCCGGGCTGGGCACCGCGCTGGCGTTGGAACGTGGCCCCGAGCGCCGGCACCTCGTCCCGCGGGTGCTGGGCAGAGCTGGGTCAGCCGGGGCCGGGGCCGCCAGCCCTGCGCTGGGGCTGCTTTTTGGAGACCAGCGCAGGAGTCGCGAGCACATCGCTTAATCCCAAACCACGGGAGCTGCATCACCTTGCATCACCTTGCACCTCTGAGTAAACTCAGAACAGTTCGGTCTTGAACTTGCATTTTATTCCTCCAAACAAAAATGAAGAGCTTGACCTTTGTTTGTTGGCAAAGGGGAAAAACAAGTTTTTTTTCTTTTTGTAATTGATAATTCCTTAGACTGTTCTGTTAAATTCTGAAAATTATAAATTATAAATTTGATTCCAGCATTAAAGTTGCCAAATAAAATCTCCCAGCTCAACCCAGCCAGTGGTTCCAGGCAGCCAAAGACTGTGCCAACACGTGAGCACCTGTTCACACATTTCCCAAATTAGCTGGTAATGAAAAATGTGTAGTCTAGACTTCAAAATCCCCATGTTTGTTAATAGATAGCACTGTGCTTAGCGGATACATAAAGCAATGTGAATTGAATGATGGGAAGAGTTTTCGTCTCTTAGTCTTTGCTGGCATAAAAGTATGAAAATCACATGGTTGGAATAAAACATACATGTTAAAGCTCCTTTTACAGAGACTAGTGAACATTGGCATTGAAAACGTGTGTATGACAAACCTGACCTTTGATCCTGTAGGTCTTCAACCTAACCCTCAAAGGGGGATTGGGCCAGTTACCCTTTTTAATATATCCGTCAAAGAGCTATTTCCTTCTAGCAGCACTGAAAGCACAGCACTGCCTCCAAGACACACTGCCTAGCTGGCAAGAAAATAATACTGCGCCTTAATATTTCCTGATTCGGAAGGGCTAAGAAAAGACTCCTTATACCACTAACCAGGCAAGTAAATGAGGCTTCAAATGTATAAATACATACTGCTTTACTCTAAGCCCTGCAAGGTGATGCAACTCCAGGCATCAGTGTAGCGACTTCACTAAATAGGAACAGGTATTTGGGGGAGTTTGTAGATGTTTCTAAGGTAGGTTTAAATCCGTCTCTTCCTCGCAGATGGGCTGTCGGCAGGCTGCCAGCGAGCCGCCCCGCAGCGGCACGGCCCTTCCCGGGCGGTCTTGTCCTCCTGCCGCTCCCCGGGAGCCATACGTAACACAGATATTAATTATTTGCAACTCCTCCTAGTACTTTGGCAACCGAAGTTCAATTGGCCAAGATCCCCTCTTACCTTTCCCTTTGCCTCATATACACTCATATATTTTTATATATCAATAATTATTTCCCCATATAAAAAAAGCTTTCATTTTTTATCCTTATTAATTAAAATGTCTTTAGATTTAAATGTGCAGTATATAGCAAAATCCATTGTCCAAAGGTATTTAAATAATAATCAGGATGCGGCCATGAATTTTTCTATTACTGCCTTTCAGTGTTACACAGTACTTAGGCTCTGGGAGAGGCAAATCATAGAGTCATCTGGATTGCTAAGTGATACCCAACTACTTATTCATTTAAAGCTAAGCATGTGCATAGTATCTGCATGCTCATATCCTAAACTTATGAAATCTGCAATTTGTCTGCAGACATTTCTGCAACCAAAAGCAGCGAAAGTGATTGAGGCAAAACCGCTATTGCATATTATCCACTCAGCTCTGCTACCCGCCAGTATACTCCCCATTTAGCTGTCTAACATCCCTACGCTAAAAGCCTACGTATAAAAATGAATGCTTTGGCTTGTTAAATGATCTCTGCGTAAATACCAAACTGTATAAAATCAGTGTCTTTGTTAAAGTGAAGTAAAACCAAGCTATTTAGAACTGTATACCAGTGACTTGCCAGCTTAATGCGTAATGTGAGCAAAAAAGTTCAGAAGTGTATTCGGAAAGGTGTGTTGGACATGAATTCAGCATCGCACACCGATGGAATAGCTGAAATGATGTAAAGTTAGTCCAGTTTGAATACTTGGAAAGTATTGCCTAAAGAATATCATCATTTATGTATAATTGAAGCGTTGCTGAAATAAGACAGAAAAAACATTTCTGACATTCAGGGAATTAAAAATATAATTAAGTTTAACTGACATGGTATCGATGACATTCTTATCTCTCACGAGAAAAATCTTCTCTCAGCACCCCCTTAGAAAGCAAAAGAATGAATTGCAGAAATTACGACGGGATATGTGAGGAGGTGTATGGATTTATGTGAACTTGGTAACGTGTTCTGCTGCAAGGTGAATTATTAGGAGAAAGCTGTGCTGGTAACGGCACGGCACAACGGACCGCAGCAAAAGTCATGCAAACAACGGAAAACACAGAACACACTGAACCGCTCAGCAGAGTTTTTTCAGGTTGGTGTTCATGAAATAAAAAGACTAATCGTGACCACGTATTTCAAAAAATAGTCCTTATAATGAGGCGATAAGAACCCTTGTCAAAATCAGGGAATAAAAGATTGATAAATATTTAAAACAAGTTCGATGCAGTCAAAGTCATGGTGACACTGAACCAGGCAAACTTGGGGGAGCAGCTGGATCAGCCGCTGAGCGTTAGCGATCACCTTCAAGAGCTCGTGAGGGTCCCAGGGGACTGGGAGAGGAGACAGATGGTTTCTAAAATGAGGGACAAGGGAATTACAGACCAGTCAATCTAAATGCAGTACCGGCAAAGGCAGTGAATCAGGTTACCAGGCAGCTGATTCACTGGGGGTCGATTCCCCGGGGGTCGTCAGCCGAGCGGGCTGCAGTGCTGATGGGCAGTTCCACATGATTTTGGGGCTGGCCGCTGGTTTTGGCCAAACGGGCACATAACCGTGAAACGCGCCCGTCGGGGAAAGCGTGATCTCCTCTGCTCCCCCGCGCGGGAAGGGCAGCTCCGGCTGAGCCCCCGGCACAGCCTGCCCTTCCGACCCGCCGACTGATCGTTGTCCCTTCCTCCAGGCTCTGGGACTCGCTACGCAGCGTCACCAAAAAGAGACAGAGCGGTGTCGTAGCTATTGTCAGCTGCGTGCTGCAGGTACTGCAGTTCAGCTCTTCCGTCCCTTTGGTTGGGACTTTCGCAAGTTTTGCACATTTGGGTAATTTTTACAATCATCATCTACGTTTATTCAGTATGGCGTGACTGTACTTTATAAGTACATTTGGGATAGTGGGCTGTCCATAAGCATTTTGCATCAAGTACCCCAAGGAATACATGGAATTTCTTACAAGATTTCAGTGGCTGGTCACCCGTACTTCTCTTGGCTCATGGAGGAGCGAGTATGGGAGGAAAGCCTGTTCTAGGGCAGGTTTAATTCAGGATCTTGCTCCAGTTTTAGAAGCATGCTTTAGCCACAGAGCTTTTAGATTGTCCAATATAAACGAGTGATTAATGGTCATTCAGAAACAGGCATTGCCCTTCTCCGGCGTGTTTTCACCATTTTGCGCGGTGCAGGGATGCTGCAGGGCGCTGCGGGGAGCTGCCGAATCCCGCACACGTCAGACCCGACCTGACCACCCGTGATGGGAATCCCTGGCCTCCTCATCTCGTTGCGCATCCAGCAAACTTCCTCTGTTGGGACCGAATCACACAGCGTGTCCGTACTGCCAGCCGCAGGGCGCCTGGTGACCTGCTCTCGCCTAGCCGTATTGCCTGAATAACGCGCCGGCTGGGCAAGCCAAGGCCCGTCGACGTTCCTCAGGCTCCGTCGCAACGGCTGCGGGATTTATCCGTCCCTTCCCCTCCTGCTGAACCCAACCCAAAATGCAGCTCTTCTTGGGAAGCAGGGTGCTCTTGCGATCTGCCCACTGGGTTTTAGGAAGAACGGCAGCTCTAGCAGCACAGACCAGCCCTCCGGCTTTGACCGCGTGCCCAGAGTTTACAAATGACCATTCCTTAGCTATTAGCATTTTCCCATTATTTGTTTCACTGTCTGTTTGAATTATTTTCTTAAACAGCTTCTAGTTCCTTCTCACCTTTGATTTATCGATTCCGAAAAGAGTGTTAAGGTATTTCGGGAAAGCAGCAATGCCGTGAGAGTCTCACAATTATTTAGCCTTAAACTCTTTTTCCCCATTTATTTAAAATGTTGTCCTCCCTCTCGCTCTCTTGTTCTTGATATCATCTCCACCATATTTTTCATTTGTTTTTTCCTCCTCATTCTATATCTTATATTAAATGTATTTTGCTTTTGTAGTAAGCCACCTAAACCATGCCATACATATTACAGACTCAGGAAGAATACTCTATTCATTTCTTTGATGTATGTGTTCAGATGGATTCTTTTATCGTTATATCCTCATATATATATATATACACACACATATATATATATACATCATATATACAAAGATATACACATTCCATTTGGTCTGGGAAAGGAAGGAGCAACCTGACTTTGGTTTTGGCTCCTTAAACACCGAAATTCCTTTTCTGTTTTGTTTTTTGCTTCTAAGAGCAATGCTTCATCATTTCATGACCTCCCAAGTCCAATAATTCTGTACTCAGAACTGTGCCTGTTGCCTCTTGTGCCAGTCTTCAGAGGTGCAAATGACAATGAAATACCTTAGTACATTTATAACCAAAAATTATGAAAAAGTCATATTTGAAATTTTTTAGTTCTGAAAACATCAGTGTATCAGTAAATGACTTAAAGATTCCAGAAACTTAAACAGACTGTTAAAATAACCTATTGTACATAATTTCACATTCCCTAAATCGTGGCTTGTGTCTTCTCAAACCTGAGTTTTTCTTCGCCACTTTCTCCGCAACCCGTGTCTCTGTTCACTGCAGATTTCCAGGATAGGAGGGTTCATTTCTTTTTTTCCTACTTAAATTATTCAGTGAGAGCTTAAGATCTACTGCTGTCATACATTTTACTCTCTGGCATGTCACAACTAGTGCACTCAGCATCGCACTAGCTGAGCCGTAAGTAGGTCGCAGCGCGCGTACCCAGTCACTCCGGCACCTCTCCGGGCAGCACCGCTCTGCAGCCCCAGCTCCCGTCCTGCTGGCACCCAGGTTTGAACCCGCTGGGTGCCCAGGCCTCAGCTTGAAATTTCTATTATAGGTTGTCGCAATAAAATGGCTTTAAAAGCTTTGATCAGCCTGAAATTCCTAAGCCAGATGGAACTCAGGTGATCCTGCGCCGGCATTTTACTCCAAGGGTCATGTCTTTACTCTTCTGCTAATCGTCGTCAGGGAAGAGAAGAAAAATGGCACAGGAGAAGGCAAAGAAGAAAAAGTAAAAATACCAACAAAGCAAAAACATGTTTTGAAGCTTCCCATGTAGAAAAATATTGAGTGATAAATAAATCTACTTTTATAAACCATTTATTATCAGCTTAAATTCACAAGCGTTATGAAAGAATATGTTAAGGAATGAATCCCTTTGAAGCATGTCTACTGTCTGTTTGACACAGAATTAGTCTCTGTGGTCCTAAGAAAGCTTAGTACTTAAACGCATATACAGCCAGCCCCCTTTACATCTCACTGAAGCATGACCTTGCTTACTTTTTATTAAGTTGCAATTAATTTTTATGCGGAATTTCTTCTTTCCATGTTTTCTTCTGCTGTTTCTCTGAAGTGCTAAATTACGCTGGATTGTTAACCAGCATTTCCCAGAAACAAATCTGAGGACATAAGATTTGATATTTAATTAAAATAGGTCTAGTTTTAACATGCTGAAGTTGCTGCCCTTGAAAGATATGCACACGTAAGTGTAAAAGTTTAGAATTCTACTTTAGACAGAAGTCCTGTGAAAAGCCTCGTAATTATAAAAGCTGAGGAAGCTCACCCGCTTTTGCATCTTCATCAAAACTAACGTTGCTTTGGGCACCTGTGGTGCCCGAAAGCATAGCTGCTAAAGCCAAAGGCCTGACAGCGTCCTCCTTCACCAGCTCTGCTTTTTAAGAGCTTATTATCTCTCACTTCAGAATTTCATTAGGCAGCAAATTAGCTATCAGCATGAGTGTGAAACACGGCTGAACTGCTGTGGAAAAGGCTGCCGGGGAAGGCCGGGAGCGCTCCCATGCCGGCCCAGGGCCCCCGCGCGCTACCGGGGCCCCCGCCAGAGCCTCCGGGCCAGGATCCTTCCCCCCTATCTACCCAGAGGCTCAAGTCAGTGGCAGTTTTCCAAGACTTGTACCATCACGCCACAAGCAGTCTTCCAAAATCAACGGGCTGTGCTTTCCACCCTTCTCCTATGCAAAACATACTACTGACAATGCACTTAGAAGTTATCAGTGCACATCTAAAAAATGTCTTCCTGTGGAAGATATTTTGCTATATGATTAAAAATATTTTAAAATAAGTAATGATCTCAGCCAGGAAGGATCCTGCTTTTTGCAACAACGTTCCCAAGTGACTTTGCAAAATAAGCATGTGAATTAATTTTGCAAAGCAATACATTTTTGGAGAAGAAAATGGCTGGGGTATTCACATTATGAGATTATCTATATGTGAGCAGTTGTGGCTGCTCATTACTTTGGCTGCAGAAAGTTCTATTACTCTGAGTGGATGGGCCTTGGTATAATAAAAATTATTTATGAGTACTGTATATTGCATAGAATGATAGCGCATGGTTTCTCTGGTGGTTTGTCATATACAATAAAAACATCTGTCACGGCACTAAACAATTTCCTATGTATCACTTTTTTTGCAAGGTCCCATTAAATTGGATGGCACACCAGCCTCACTGACCTTATCAGGCTCCTCGTAAAAAGCACACGCTGTCATGCTGCACGCGGAAGGGTGGGACGTGCAATGGCAATACAGTGTCTTTAATATCACCATGTACAAGATAAAAGCAACATTCTGCCAAGTTGTGTAGCTGGGCAAAACAAAATGCTACCTTTAATTCATGCTCTAATTTGAACACAAGGGGAAGCGGCTAACTAGAGGTAGGGCTCATCCGTACTGTCCCGTGAGAACTGCAAACGGTGCTCACACGATTCAAAACCCAGCGTCTCTGATGTAGCATTGCAGAGCTATGGATAGCAGAAGTTGAAGACAGCCTGGAATACTTCTCCTATTGTATATTCAACTCTGTCTCTTTACATCATTTTTGTATATATTTCGTATATAAGTATGCAAAAGTATAGCCACATATCACCACCCTTAAAGGTCTTTATTCTAAATAGTCATTTAAGTACTGCATGTTTTCAAATTGCACTGCTCTCCTCTAATCTTGTTTTCATAATGAAATTTATTTAAGTCTAATATAGGCATAATGTAGAGTAATGTATCTTCTGCACCTCGGAATGAATGTTAAAAGTGTAAATTCATTATTTCTCCTTCAGCAGATCTCCTTTTTATCTCTGTTCTATCGACATTAGAGTAATATTTTTCTCCTGAATACACTGATGAGGATCCAAAACTAATTTTCACTAAAATGAGAACTGTTTAAAAAAACACTCTTATCATACTGTGCAGCCTCTTTCAGCTGTACCAGTGTTCTTCACTTTAATCTCAGCTTTAATTTTTAAGTGCTTTTTTTTTTTCCTCTCAGTATTCCTCTCCATCTGCAATGACCAGGACCAAGTCATCTCCCTCGCCCACGCACAACCCCTTCTCAAAGGTGAATTTCTTTTATCAGCTAGGCAGTTTAATTTGCACGGATCCATCCTGGGGCAAAGGAAAGGGAACAAATGCATTAGCCCAGGAAGAAAATGGGGACGTGGGCATTTACCTTGACTCCAAATTTCTCCCTGCTTCTGATCCTACTTCAAGACAATGCGCAATCAAATTTTTAGGGGAAATTTTCACTGCTTGGGCGGGCAGATACGTCATTCACCATTCACTCATACACACTCATTCACAACTTCAGTCATTCACCAGACCTAATAAAACCCTTCATTTAACCTGTGCAGTTAGTAATTGAACTTAATCGTTTTCAGAGGAACCTCTTCAGTTCTCAAGAAGTTTTTATTCTTAGAAAAAACTCCAAAAACCTAGCCCTAAAATAATTGTGATTTAAAAATAGGTCAATGTAATTTTATTCTGGCCGTATCTGGCTCTTTTTGCATTGCTCTGTAGAAAAATAAAAAAAGATGCATTCCAATAAAGTAGTTATTCTGAAAGCTATTATCACAAGATTGATTAACTTATACTACTTTATTTGAACCATAGGTTCTGGAGAGGGAAAAAAACATATTTTCCCCAGTCTTAATCCATGAAAAAGTTATTAGACACTTATTTCTCAATTGGCATGGTAAAAATCAATACATGTTTTGCAAAGAAGTGTGCAATTTGCTTTAAAAATTTGTACTTGCATGATCTTCAAGTACTACGAGTTTTCTGGTAATTATTTGTTTCTAAGGTTTTATAGATTCTCCTTTCGCCTCTATGATTTTACACTGCAGTAACTTTTGCTGACTTACTGAAGTGATTTCTGATTTACAATAACGGATGGTAAGAGGAAGATGAAGGTGCCACTCTATTCATCAGCTGGCTTCGACTTTAATAGAAGCACAAATGATGCATGCATAATAATGACTCCAACTTAGATCAGTATCCAGCTATGTAAGTGGATGCCATGCTTTACCATAATATGTTATATCCTCCTTCCCATAGCCTTTTTCTTTTTTCCTCATGTTAGGTATATTGCATTAAGTAAGAAATACAGTTTGCGTACAGATCAGCCACTGCCGCCACCCTCATACTGAGATGTTCAGGATACAGGCATCTGGTTGTGAATCCTTTGCAAGAAGAAATATCTATCCTTGAACCTTAGTAGAGCAATTAGTAAGGTAAACTAAAAAAGTAAGCAATTTAGGAGCACAGAAGTTGTATGGGAGTATGGGTAGACCATGCAAAATAAAAGCCCTTTCAGAGCCATCTTTGGGGTTGTTTTGAGAATTCTCTTCTCGTGCACTTCTGTCCTAGTTTCTTCTAGAAAGTTCAAAAGTGCCATGAGACCACCTGTTATATCACATTCATAACCAATTTGATATCATGACTCAATGAATCATGCAATATAATGTAATAATAAGCAGGCTGGACTCCAGAGTTTATTAACTGATACTCTCTTAAATAAATTCATGCTGAAATAGAAGTCTTCGGCCAAGTTTTTCCACTTCCCCAGCTGTTCAGAGACAAACTAGGAAAACTAAGGAAAAAAATGGAGCTGAGATAGGCACTGCTTATCTGAAACCTGCTCGGCCATATGAAGAGATATTAAAAGAATACAAATATCTGAGCACGTTTTGCTAAAGAAGGCAGCCTTAATTTTAGCTGGCTGGCAGATGGGGTTTCTCATTAGCCTGTCTTTTCATCTTATTTCATGCAATTAAGTAGACTCAGGAGGGGCCCTACGGAACTGGCCATCTTCCAAAGAATTGCACAGTTCAGGCTACATGACTTTCCATCCTGAAGTTGATCTTCTCTTCTTGTGGAATTGCTTTTCTTGACATCTGGAGCTGCATGGAGGGCTTTTCTGTGCGCTCACGGTCTCCCCGAGCTTACCTGTTCTTTCTGCTCGCGTTAAGTTTGCTGAGCTCGCAACACCGACCTGCTGCATCGCTGGTCAGCCCGCTCTGCTGGCAGCAGCCCTGGCTCCGTGCGCTCCTGCCGAAAGAGGCACTGTGGTTTATAGATAGTGAAATAGGATATGAAGAGAAACCCCGGGGCAGGGACGGCCCCTCTCAGGGTGGCCGATCTCGCCAGACCATGCCTTCAGGCACCGCAGATAGAGGCAGGTCCCCCTTCTGCACGTTGTCACCATAAAAACATCAGCTCTCCATCAAACCAGCCCACGGCGTTATTTTCTAATGTCCAGGGCCAGTCCTGAAAGCTTTTACCTGTGGGAGTAATTTTGCTGTTCAAAGGGACTATTGGTATGAATAAAACCTCCTTCTCGGGATTTACAGGACAAGGCCCATATTTTGCAGTCCATTGATTCAGTGTTATATTTTGTTCCCATAGAAACCTAGGGGTTTTAAGGAGTAGTCAGAAGCTAAGACAATGAAAATAAAAGAAAACAAAGCCCTACCAAACCTTTGCATCTAAATGTATTAGAAGAAAATAAAGTCCTTGACTCCTTTTTGCTTCCTGTAAAGCAGGGTAATTTAGTTGGCAAAAACCAAGAACAGCAACAACAAAACCCCCAAAACCCACCTCTCATAAACGTGGTCCTTTTGAACTGTTTGCTTTTTTTTTTCCTGAGGCAATTTTCAGAAAAATGCTTAGCAACTCATATAGAAGGAAGCTGCTAAACCTTTGTATTAATTTTAAAAACCTCCATTTCTTATTAAGTCACAAGAGATAGCTCTCGCTTTGTTTCCAGCAGAAGGTAATTTGCGCTTTTTTATTTAGAAAGTTGCCCACCATGCTGGAGAGGCAAGATTTCTTAATTGCTTTGTTGCAAAAACAATTTGTGTGGCTTTTTAAATGACTTTAATTTTCTTTAAAGTTTTCCACGTATAAATGCGGCAGCGTTTTGAAATCAAATAAATTATCCACATAGCTGACTCAATGCTCTGTTCCACCATCATTAAACTAAATCCTTCAAGATATTACCTCCTCAAGACCTATTGTATAGAAAATATGTGTACAAAAAGGGAATTTGAGTTGGCGTTCAAAAAAAAAAAAAGTGAGAGAGAAAAGATAAGAGATTGTTACCTGTATTCAAGCTAGAAGCTGTCCTCCTACTACAGAACTGGGAGCTGAATACAAGCATGAAGAGTTGCAACACTGAGATGAGATTCTGAGAAAATGGTAAAATGCCTGATCATGCAAAAAAATCACGTTGTGTTTTTTCTTAGAACTATCTTTAAAGCAACTAATATAATTGATATTAGACTGAGATGGTGTGCATATAGAACAAATTCTGATAGCCTGTATATGTATTTTCTTCCATTGCCATGGACAAGAACAGTGGCAGTTGGTGACAATCATGGTGGATAATGCCAGTTAAATAAATAAACCATTAGTGTTGGGCTCAGTTTATAATACAGAGGCGGACACCTGCTAAAAGAAGGTGAGCTGCTGCCTCTGCGGAAAAAAATAAAGAACTGCTTTGCCCAGTCTGTATTTGACTGTGTGTGTGAATATCAGCTTTTCTAATAGTTAAGTAAATATTTGCGGTTAGCATATTTGAAGATGGTGGCTTGTCTGCAGTGTTCGCGCTCACCAGCCCTCTGCTCTTGTAAGTGCGTGTGCTGTAAACACGGTGTCAGCGGTGGCAGGACGGTGTGTTGCTTGCAAAAAGGGACATTTTATGTGGGCTGTGGGCTGCGTGAGCGAGCGGTGGTGGTGCTGGCGTTATACCGAAATAAACAGGCAGCGAGGCTCTTTGAGAAGGGATGTGGTTAATATGTTTCCGTTCCCTGTCCAGTTGAATAAGATTTTCTGGATTTTTCTAACTTCTTCAGAACCTTGCAGTTGGGTTCTGGGGGAAGAGACGCCCGTAAAGGAGCAGGAGGAGAACCTCTTCCCTGTTTCGTCAGATAATTTGATGAAAAGAGAGAAAAGGTTCATGCCCAAAAGAGGGAAAATAAACTGCAAAGTGGCCAAGAACGGTATAAAAGCAACCAGTGCAAACCTGGGAAGGAGCAGCACGCTCAGGCTCGGGTCACGGTGCAGCCGACACGGTCAAGCTCCCCGTTTCTCCGTGCCGGGCCGGTGCCATCAGCTGGGATAAACCCTGCAGTCTGCAGCGACCCAGAAGTCGGCCCAGCGATTTAGGGAATGGATCTGACAGGCTGAGGGAGGAATGTTTTCATCACACGTGTGAACACCCTACGCCGAAGCGAACATCAGCAACGAACGATGAATGCGGACCCCCGAAGCGGACGAAGGCCCGGCGGGCGATGCGCGCCGCGGGGCCCGGAGGAGGCCCGGGGGGGAAGGGGTTGGGGCCACAAGCGCACGGGGGTCTCGGCCCCAGCCCACGCTGCCGGGCGGTCCTGCTGGGGCCGGGGGCCACGCGGCCGGGACGCCTCTCAGCCCAAGGCCCCGCGCGGAGGGCAGCGGCTCAGCCCCAGCTCAGCCCCCAGCAACCGCAGGCCCAGACCCCGGCCCGGCCCGGCCCGGCCGCGGCAGCGCCCGCCCGGCTCCCTCAGGGCCACGGCTGTTGCCAGCGCCGCTCGCCGCACCTGCGGCCGGGCTGCTGTCAGGCCTGTTGCCTGTGCCTGTTGCCGCGCCTGTTGTCTGCACCTGTCACCACAACTCTTGCTTGTGCCTTGTGCCGCACCTGTTGCTGCGCCTGTTGCCACACCTCTTGTTCACACCTATTACCCACGCCTGTTGCTGCGCCTGTTCTCGTACCTGTTGTCTGCGCCTGTTGCCGTTCCTGTGGTCTGCGGCTGTTGCCTGTGCCTGTAGCCGGCCACAGGCCCTCCCCGCAGGCTGATCTCGCCAGCTGTGCCCTGTGTCAGCCGCAGGCGGTGGGCGGTGGTCTGCCTGATACCCGTCCCAGGGCACAGGGCGGCTGTGACATCTCGTCACAACAGGCTAACGATGAACTCGCGCAGGAGCGCGGGGGCCGCAGGCGGGAAGGCCACTGCGTTGGCCCAGCCGGACGCGGGTCCTCGGGCTGTTCCCAAGGAGAAAAGAGTTGGGCAAAACCCGAAATCAGCGCACGGACGCGGCTGTGCGGGCGGGGGTGGGTGCACGTACGCGGTGTCTGTCACAGGCGGCCGCCCCGCTGCTCCCCGAGCGCCGACACTCCACGTCCCGTAACTGTTCGAGCTCTGCCGTTTGCCGGCTATCAGGAATACCCAAAACGCTCGTTAAAATACTGCTTTGGCAAAACTGAGTAAAACGCCAGGGCACTTTGCTAAAGAAAGGAATGGAAACGGGAATTAAAACTGTGTTTGTTAGAGTAAGGCCGCCGTTTCCACCCCGATTTTCCCCCAGGGCCCTCCACGAGCGCACAAACAGACCCGAGGCCCTTCCATGCTGGACGCATCGATCGCGCCGCTCGTCACTCAGAGACAGCCGCTAACGAAGCCCACGTGGGATACGCACTCACGGCAGGATGAAAGGATGCTGTACACTAGCCCGCAAAACTGGAAAGCGTTCTGGGGAAGAAAGCAACCAGAAAGGAGTTGTGCAGCTTTGCGTCTTTCTTCTGGGGCAGCCAAACATTTTGGTGGCAGAACAGGCGAAGCGAGGTGTTGCTCTGGAGCTGGTTCCTTTCCGGGTGGTCTCTGAGCACCAGCCTCAGCCCGCACTTTCCGGAGGGCAAGGACACGCTGACGCCTCACGCCTCCCTGGACGTGTCACTTCCACGAGATGACACTCGTGAGAGCAGTGTGACAGCGACAGCTAGTTAGTGTTTCACGGCCCTGTGGCAGTGTCATTCCTGAAAGGATCACTGTCCAAAATGATGAATTAACACGGCGGCTCGCGTATGGCGGGAATCTAAACAACGACGGCTAAGGGGGCCGTCATCTGTTAGCCACTCTTGTGCTTATTTTATTTGGAAGTACCTCATTATTTCGAAATAGCAGGGCTCATTCTTTTTTCATGCATAATAAATAAATTTGAAAATCCATGGAGTTCATCGCCTTGCTCAGGACAGCCGTGAGCATTGCCAGGTCTCTTACCAGTCAGGGCATTGCCCCGAAGGTGTGGTTTCTGCAGAATAATGTCATAGCTTCAGAAATACTGGTCATTTCATTCCTACCTGGCTACTTCCAAACGAGATGTAAAGCAGCGGTCTGTCGCGTCGGAGCGGGGAGGGGAGCCCCGGTGACGAGGCACGCTGTGCCCCGCACGGACACCTCGCAGCCAGCGCCGGATCCCCCTCGTGCAGAATTAAACCCTTTTTTTCATCTCTTCCTTCGCGAGCTGACAATGTTTTTTTAATTGAAACGTGTTCTGCTTCTCTGTCTTTCTTCTTGTTTCAAATAAGTCCTGCCTCTGTCAGGGAAATAAGAGCCTGCGCTGCTATTTTTTTCAGAAAATAACAGATTTCTTTTTTTTTTTTTCTTTGCAAGATTTCAACTCTTTGACTTTGGAAAAGAAATCGTTGTGGAGAAAGTATTTCTCGAAATGATGACAGAAGCAAAATTATATTCCTTTGTAGAAAACAGGGAAATTTGAAGGCAGGCTTAACTTCTTTGTTCTTTGTTCAAGGAAGTTTGAATTCGCAGGTTCCTAGACCATTAATCCTTCCCCATTTTTAGTTTTTGAAGATGAACATTTCAGAAAATGAGGCATTGTGCTTGAAAGTTCTTTTCAGAAAACACTTTTTCCTTCCACAGTATGTTCCAGCCATCTGATAATTTGCAGGATAACTTGGCAATTCATGGCTTTTCCTCATAAATATTTATTTCTCTAGGACACTCCAGTGCAAATAGGCTCCCAAAATTACAGCTCAGAATCCCTATTGTGAGCAGCCTCTCCCCAGGTGTTAATAACAGACCACGTTTAATAGCTATTTGGAACATGTGTACCAAGTAGACCCTTTCCTAATGGCTTTCTTCTAGGAGAGGTTGCTCCAGCCACAGCCGTTCTTCTGTCGGTGTCGGGCTGGTCATGTCTATTAAAACACGTCGTTTCTGCAAGGCGGTGAAGCTGGTCACAGGAGGGGATGGGGCCAGCTCCTCTGAGGTCAGCCCCACCACAGCCCCGCCTGTCCGCAACCCCCGTCCTCGGCCCCGGGACACCGTCCCTGCCCGTCGCCGCGGGAAAGGGCAGCCCTCACGGTCGGCATGGCGGGGAAGGGGCTCTGCAAGGCAGCGTCCCCCCCCATCCTCATCAGCGCCTCTTCCACCAACAACCATGCTTCGGGGACGCGGTCTACAGCCCTGAAACCAGGGCTTGGGGGTTCTTGTCTCCCGCTATGTACCTGCTTTCTTAAGAAGCAAACCAGTTCCACCTTGCTTGATATCATTCTTTTTTTACTCTGTAAATACTAGCTTTACATGCCTTTTTCCTCCCTATTGCTGGGTCCAGCATGTTTTCTAGTTTTCAGAATCAACTAGCATGAGTTACAGAGAGTTAATTTACCGACTCCCTTAGATCCCTACCATGAGCATTAGACAAGACTAAACAGTGTTTTCCATATGCTCCATTTATCAAGTGCTGCTTTTAAAGTAACTTTTAGAATTGTTCAAACATGTCTATTTTTCTTACTGAAGATAAATCTTAAATAGGAAACCAATATTTCACTAACTTTTCTGTCAGCTTTAAGTTTAGTTTATCCCATTCCTCATTTCTGCTGGATCTGCTTCTCTTGTCACAGTTATTCAATCCTGGTATATTAATCCATGTTTTTTTAAGTGCTTACTCAGCCTTCAGCATATTACCCATTAATATTTTTAATGCTTTCTCCTTTCTCTGGAAATGCTATCCAGGTTCTCTTGACCGGACACTGTTCCTGTTTAGAAAGACCTGGTTTCCATCTGGAAATTCTCAGGCACGAGGACTACAAAGCCAGCTTGTCTTTATCGTGTTCCCAGTCTTCAGCAGGCTGTGGGAAAGTTGCATGGGTCTCCAAACAGTTTTGAGCAAGTTCCAATTTCACCCAAAGCTTTCACAAATCCCTGTGTCACCCAAAGAAAAAGAAAAAGCTGGGGACATGTGCAATGCTTTTAGAGGGCTTGTGTCTAGGTTTTATTGCTTTCTCTGGAACATTTTCCTTCTAAAAGATATTATGAAATTTTCAGAGAGTTTGAAAAAAAAGTTGGCTTTTCTATAAAAAAAGAAGATATTTTGCCTCGATTGCCTTTCGATAATCTGCACTTAAAATAGCTAATACTTATGCATGCCACCGCAGGCACAGAAACCCCATCTTCGAAAGAAACTTGGGTGCTCTGCGTGTGGACTCGTCCCCACGCTGCCGGGGCTGGGGGGGTCTCTGCTCAAGGCATCATGCTTGGTCACGTTAAGCCCCTGCTCGTGTGCTTTGCTCTTGCGGTGCCAGAAAGCCCGCTGCCCCCAGGATGAAGCCCAGAGCTTTTGGGACACCTCTCTGACGCAGAATGTGGTTTCGTGCATGTGTGTGTAGTAAAATATTTGTTGTCGTATTTCTGGTTATTGGAAAACCACACGTATTTCTGCTTCTGCAGGACAGAAGAGAAGTGATAGGGGGAGCTGAAAAGGTGACCCGGTGTACCATTGAACCTAAATTATAGCTGTGTAGGTGAATCAGTCTTTTTTGAAGACAAATTCTTCACAGCAAAAGGTGTTATGTTATCTTACGCCTCACAATGGATTTTATTTTTAAAATTTTAGTGAAATTGAAAATATTTCTGAAGCTCGAAAGAGATGGCCTTTTATTACCATTGTGTGGGCACAGCTCATCTGCTGGGGAAGTGACAACCCTTTGCTGCCAACGTGGCTGGGCTGCCTTTTAGATATGAATGAAATTGCTCCTTTTGTAAAACTCACCTGTAGACCAAATGACAATTTCCCTGTACGGATTTGCAGGATGATCTGAAACAACTTCAAGCTATTACTGAAATGAATTTATCTTTCTATTTATCTTTTCATTTTCATTTCTATTTATGTCTCACGTTCTCTCTTTCCTATATTATGTGTCTCTTTCTCTTCTGTATTTTCAAAGATTTTTTTGGACAAAAGTCATATTTTATTCAAATTTTTTTGCAGCGCTTCCATGCCTGTAGTTTCCTTGCCATGTTAAAATTATGATGAAACCATAATATTTACATGAAGATCTTCCCCACACTTATTAGAAAATTTTTAGCTCTTCTACGTAGAATATTCTTCTTCTATTTCCACTTGTGTAATCTGGTTACACCTGGTTCTTGTCTATATCTTATTTTCTCATCAAATCAATCTGAATCTCAGTCTGAAAAGGTTTAAGGCATACATACTGTCCATTTTGAGGAATTTTAAAGTTGCCTTTTATTATGGTAGACTGCGTATTTAAAAGTTGCCTTTTTTACCTGCTTGTTCTCCACTAATGTCAAATATTTTCTCCAAGTAAAATGAATTTCCAGAAGTTTTCATATGAAATTTACCCAGAGTTCTCCAAAATGTGCTAGGGGAGGAACCTGCTTAAACTGGTCCTTGTGAAAGGCTCGCAATCCAAATAAACCTTACGGGTTTTTTTTTTCCTCCTGCACCATTTAACAATGGGAAATGTCAAAATTGCAAACAAGCTTTATGAATGGAAAGAAGATGTAGGAAACACGAGCAGAGCTGGCCCGGTGCACGCAGGGCTGAGGGATCTTCGTGGAAGGTGACGAACTCGCTGCAGGAAACTAGCGGGTGCGAGGAGGTGGCTGGAAACCGGCTCCTGCACTTTCTGTTTTCACAAAGCTCTTGTCATCGTCAGGCAGGCGAGAACCCCCAAGATATGCAAACAGCACAGACAGCACAGGAAAACGTACCGCTTTGCTTGCCCAGCCGAACTCTTCCATGTTTTGTGTCATTGCTCGAAGTGCATTAACACCAGACGATGGCACATGTGGAAGTGTGAATCTGAGGACCATTCAACGTTGTGAAGTTTCCCACTTTATCCGTTACCGGAGCATCTCTGCTAACATGGTGCTGTGAAAACTCAGCGCTCGATACTCTCGCAATTTCTCAGCTCTGAAGTGGTGTGGAGCGGTCTAAGCGACGGTGTGCCGAGCGCTCGGCGGTCCCCGCGCGCGGGCCGTGCCGCCGTGAGCGGGTCCAGCCCCCGGCACGCTCCGCGCAGCCTGTCTGTGCACGCACCTGCCTCAGCAGCAGCCAGAATGGGGCTTTTTAATATTTAATTCCTTCTCCGCTTCTACCGATAGTGCCGTGCCTCTCTGAAGTGAAGTACTGCCGACTCTCGAAATGCCACTGGTAATATTAAAAGCAAATATGAAATGTAGGAGCAGAAACAACAACAACAAAATAAAGCAAAAAAAGAGCACAAAGACTCATCACTTCCTTCTGCAGAACTGTTTGGAACATTTCTGATGAAATATTTTTCATCAAAATATGTTGTTTTGTCAAAGCCAAAGAGTTTCAGCAATACGTATGCTAACTAACAAAATTTGTGGGGAAGGATAATGAGTCTCCACTTATTTCAAAGGAAGACGATTGGCATATGTGACCATTCTGAAGGTGAAACGGACTGTTATAAAACTCGGAACATTTACTGCACTTAATTTTAGAAACGTCAGAAATATATTAAATGTAGGAGGCCAGCCTTGCTGGCCTGGTACGTTGTCAGTTCAGAGACGGAGACAGGCTCTTTCAAGAGGGATCGCAGAGCTCCTAGGTTAGGTGCCAATCACGCTGCCGCTTGCATACTTTGTTTACTTGTCACTCCAGAGTGAAATTACAACAAAGTCCAAAATCTTGAAAGTTTTAACAGAACAGAACTATTTTTTTTCTGGCAGCTTTGTGCAACGCAGATGAATACATGTTGAAGATATTCTTCAGTTCCTGAAGCTCCCATGTTTCAATTTAATAAATAAATGTTGTATTAATTCATGTTTACATTCAGTACTGAATCCAGCCCTGAAATCTGAGGATTTTTGCAGAACTTTGCACGTGCTGTTAATGAGCTGCCCTAAGGTGCCAGTTATGGTGAGAAGACTCTCCCCATACATTCCTGCCTCAGAGAGAAAAAGAAGACATTTTACATCAGATGTAAGTCACATTTTCTCATACAATTTTTATTAAAAGAGATCCGAACACATTAGCATTAGCCTAAGCTGGTATCTTGATCTGAGTCACGGTATTAAATAGATTGCAGGACAATTTCGGGTTTCTCCCGCGCGGCGCGGCTGAACAACGCCTGCACATTAGCTCGGCGAGCCCGGGCGCTTGGGAGCATCGCGTGCCTCAGCTCGTCTTTGCTTCGATAGCGGCACTCGCCACCTCACCCAGGAGGTGGTTTGTTTAGGCTGCTTTGGGACCGCCGGTCCACGCTGGCCGTGAATGGTTCCCGGCTCGCGGTGCCTCCCTTGTCACCCGGGTCCCTCGGTGGGGACGCTGGCTGAGGGACATCGCGTGGGTCTAACCACAGCGGACGGGTCCGCCTGTGCCTCGGCCGCGATGCCGACGGAGGCATCCTGCACGTAGCCCCTTCAATATCATTTCAGCCCGTGTGAGCCCGGGGGGGCGGCCGTTCCCTCCCGGCACCCGCAAACGTCTGTCAACGCCGTTCGCAAGTGCAACCCAAGGGTCTGATCAGCAGCAGAGCAAGAGCAGCCCTAACTTTTGGAGCAGGATCTGCATTTGGTGTCATCACAGAAGACACAACAGTCAGCTTTCATTTCTTCAAAATGTAGAAACAGGAAAATAAAATCTGGATGCCCTTCACCCATCCAATTTATGCATGATAAGTGAAAAATGAAGCCTGAAGCCTTCTGGAGTGTTAGCCATACTGTACGCACAAGCAGATGTCTTGTTTATTTTATCACATGCTACATGAATAAATAATAAATGAGACGTAGTACCAAAGTCCACGGGCAGCAGCGGGAGACCAGCGCCGGCGGAAGCAGCGCAGGACGGTCGCTTCGGTGTCCTGCTCTCCGGTCCCGGGTCTGGAGCCCCTGGCCGCTGGCTTGGTGTGGGAGAGCAGAGGAGGAGGTGGCCCTGGGACACTGCACCGCGCCTGGGTGGTGGCACGGGGCGTCCTCCCCCGGCGGCCCCTCCGCACTCTTGCAGGGGCTCATCCTGCTCTTTTCCCGGGGCCAAATCGCCTGTCACCCAAAGCAGGTGAACCGAACCGAGTCTGTGTGAATTCAGGTGAAATCACAGCAGAAATGGTTAAATGATAGCAGTCACAAATGGGGGGGGGGGGGTCAAGACTGCTGACACTCCTGTATTTAGAAAAATAAGGCACACAGTATGGTCTTAGCCTGTAATTCTCCCCAAATAACGATAAAAGTAGCTAACACAACAGAGACCAATTTCTGTTTGGGATCATTTAGCTGTCAGTAGCAGAAATTACACATAAGAAGAATTAGGAGTGCAATTAGTTACCCTAGCGTAGTCAAGCTCAGAATTTTGCCCCAGAGCTTTGTTTAAAATAATTTGAATTTGCAGTGTCGCAATATACTGCTGTCCAGGTGATGCAGCTTGCAGGCTCATCCTATCATGGCATCTGCTGCTCACCAGCCTCCTGAAAGTCTAAATTAAGTCAAAATCAGATGCAAAACAGAGGGTTAGTATCTTGAATGCGGATGTAGGACAGATTCCCAACAGAGTATTGCTTAGAGCAAGCCGGGAAATAACCACCTTTCCCAGCCTGAAGTCAACCACACAGACGCTCTGCAATGCTGTCACCGCCCCGAGTGCTCTGTGCCCTGCTTGGATGCCTTCTCCTCCGCGGGGGCAGAGCATCGCATCGCGTCGCATCGCATCCCGCCAAGGCCAAAGACCCACGGCCACGTGTGACGCTGCGGGGTGACAACCTTGCTCCGACCGCGGCAGCAGCGACGGAGCCGGCACGGGCCACCAGCCGCCCCGTGCTTGTGCGGTTGAGCCACAGACAGGTCAGACTGTTCCCAACGCTGCCCAGAAATGCACCAGGCAAACATGCCTTCCTCGGACGGCTTGCAGGCTGCAGGAAGCAGCGGACAGGGAAGCTGTTACACGGGCAATATATAAAACCATGAGAAAGCTTTATCATTAGATATATCACACATTGGCTTAGAAAACCTTTCAAGGTCTGGCAAATAATGACAGCAGGAGAAACTTAAATGTAGAGATTCAGTGGGACATATAGCCAAGGAAGGACGTATCAAGGGGGATGAAGAAATGGAAGAGAGAGGTGTGAGAACACGAAAAGAGCTGGGTCCAGGTCAGAAAGGGGAAATACCTGAAAAAGGGCCAACATCTCTGTGAGTGGCCCCCACAGAATATATTCAACCTACTAATCAGAAAATAGAAATCATAATCATGTGTATGTAAATTACATAAATCATGTACATCTGCACCTGGCTGTATGAGAGTAGCTTCCAATTAATTGCTTAGAGATTTCCAAAAGAAGATGTCTCAGATCCAGTACATGCCTTTCACACGCATCACTTTTTTCTGCAGCAGTAAAAATATAGATAAAATAAAAAGAGAAATGGAAAGAAGAACAACACAAAAGCTTCTCTGAGGAGGTGCACAGAGCATCACGCTACCTGAAGTGCTGGCCCCAAAGCTTGTTTAGATAAATCTTCCAGTAACCCAGCCTAAAGTATGGGAGATCTGATTTTTGCAAAGAGATGGCTCCAAGGTTGGCTGGCTTCTCCAAAGCTTTTCCGAAAAATCAAAACACCCCCTTGATCAGATTTCTGTGTCGCTGCCAAATTTTGTTTGTTTCTCTTCCTGGAAGGATCCTTTAAACTGCAGCTAAGCACGAGGCAAAGAGAAAGGCACCACACTGACATCTAAAGACATCAATATACAGCACAGAAAACAGCGCAGAAACAGAGAAAATCCCTGAATGAGAGGAATCTGCCCATCAGCCCATGAAACTGTTCTTCTCCTGCCGATGAGACCCCCGATGCGGGGTGCATCCTGCTTCCCTCGAGCCGTCGGGGGCACACGGAGGGGGACCGGGGCGGGGGCATGGGGGGCCAGCGGGAATGCCGACCCGCAGGACATCCCGGGGCTCCCCGTGCTCCCGACCTGCGGGACATCCCAGTGCTCCCGGGTGCCGGCATCCCCGGAGCTCCCCGAGGCGGAGGGTGGCCGCAAAGCTGCGCGGAGGCAGTGGCGCAGGGGAGAGTGAAGCAGGAGGCACTTCAGTGGGCAGCCTTGCTTTCCGTCGCATCGAAAAGCAAAAACAGGAGCTAGAGGGAAAGGCACCCGGAGCAACGCACCTCCAGTGCTGCCCCTTTCTGCAGAAATCTGACAGGCAAGCCCTAACAAGAAGCCAAAAATGACCCAAACTGGCAACACTCTTAAAAGAGAGTGAGTATTCACAACAGTTAAACCCCAGCTACTTGAAGTGTGACACCTTACTGGAACTGCTGAGACAGCCGGATTCTGCACACAGATTGTTTATGTTAATGCTGCAGTGTCAGGGAACTTAGCAGAATTCACAGTTCGAGCGGAGCACTGATAATTTCCAGAGCAAAGCTCACAATACCCCTGTTCGGGCCAGTGTGCGCTTAACACTGGAGAGGAGATGTCAGTTGTAAAACAGGCAAGAGCCGGGCAAAGCGTAATGCAAAAAAGGGCCGCGGGAAGCCCCGGGCCGTCTTGGCCGTCTTTGCGGGCCGCGGTGCCCGGCTGCGCTCCAGCCCATCTTTGCAGGGGGAGCGTTTGGTTAAATGACGATGTTACCTGCTGGGTAGGAGACACCGGGCCCATTTCTGCGGCTGAGGACAGACTGACGCGAGGACGCGCTGCCAGGGAGCACGGGGCTGATTTTCCGCCTTTCTCCCATTTTCAGGGCAGAGGTCCAGGCTGCAAAGGGAAATGCATAAAGCCATTCCCTGCATCTGAGCATCTCAGCATTACAACCCCAGTTAACCTTTTTTCAACCTTTTAATATTTTGACCTTTTGCAAGTTACTTTCTTATGCTTAAACAACACGTGGCATGTGAAAACAGCATCGCATCATACTTTATGGTCTCAGTGAGGAAAATGTCAGTCTGTGGCAGGTCCTGAAGATGCAGAAAGCCCTCCCGCCTGATCGCATGCTTTGGGTACGGATCCGGGTGACCGCAGCAGCACCCCGGGACCCGGTTCCCCTTGCACAGAAACGCCTTTAGAGGCAGTTTGCCAAGCGCCGTTTCGCAGCGATTGCACTCGCAGCAGTGAACGCTGAACAGAGCCGTGCACATTGCGTGGCAGGGAAGATATGAATTATACTTATGGACTAATTACATCTCGGTATTAAATCTACATAACAAACGGCTGCTGCAGCTCCTCTGCAAAGCAGTGCATGGATCACCTTTTACTCACTCTGACATTTGAGAGGAAACCAGCCCAAACTGTTTTTCTGAGTCATCTATTATTTATTATTTAACAAAGCTGAAATCTGAATTATGTAGGCCTGTTTTTATCACGCTTTTCAGTTCATCACTGGTTACCTGTATAGCATTTCAATACTCCAAGTTTGGAGAGCCAATGTCAGAAGTCTTTTGAACTGGTTTATATCTGTATCAGGTCTGTGTGTATGTGTACAGAAATCCGTGTAATGGCTTAAGTGGCATCTTCCACTATCCTCTAGTTAAGGATTTGTGAAAAACTGTATTACAGACCTTAATTTTGAAAGGTTTATGGCCTGATTTCTATAATTTTCCTGGATGAGACATGACTGTTCTCAGCCAGGAACTGATACTACACACACCCACACACCAACACCATCCTCAAAACAGATAAATAACACGGGCTCCGTGCATCGTCATGTAGAGAATGTAAAGGGAATGTCTTATTATGCTGGCTATAATGTAAAGAAGGCAATGTAAAATGTCTTGTTACGCTAAACCGAGCAGGTGTGCAGCGCGGTGCAGCAGCACAACGTATCGCAAAGGGATGCGTTGTGCCAGGGCTTACTGTTCCCATCACCCATCGGCAAAGAGACCTTGGCAAGTGAATCTGCTTGTCAGTCAGCAGCAGAAGTGTGGGGCATGAGTCACACAGAGTCTGTGCGTTACTGTACCTGGGGTGACGGCGAGGAGCCTTTCTGTTAATGATGAAGCGAAAGCCATTCATATTTAAAAGAAGGAAAAAGCAGGGCTTGGGTTGGGGGGAAGGTGAGGGATGGTCATTGTGAATTTTTGTGCCACTAAAAAGGAAACAGTTTTGCTATAAATAAATTAATATATGAATAAATAAACAAACCTAGGTACTATAAATAAATAAATAATTATATGAATAAATAAATAAACAAACCTATGTGACCCTTTTCTCCTGTGTCTTGGTCCCCAATTCTGATATCAGATATGCAATCTCTTATCACAACTCTGCTCATTAAAATCACTCTAAAAATTACTTTCACGCTTGCTCACACCACCCCATCATTAATAACACCGGCACTGTGCAAATATAGCAAATGTTAAATGCTGTAGATTATTTAAACATATTGCTTCCAAGGCTTTTAGGAATGTGAACCACCACTTACCTACAGGGATGTTGTTTTTGTAAAAACCTATACTGTTCTGTTTACAGGATGTAAAAAAGAAATATAATACCGAGAAAGAGAAAATGAATGCAGTTTGCTTTGCCTGCATTTTTTTTCCTTCTTAGGGTAACTAATGCTTAATTCATGCTGTTTATTGTATGTGTTGCCCTGTATTGTACTTGAAACAAAGCTGCTTTCGGCGTGTACCCCTGCACCGGAGCGCTTCCCCCGCAGGGCTCGGCTGCGCAAGGCGAGCGGACCCGGCCCTTGCAGAGCACCCCGGGCTCTCCAGATGTGCTTGAGCACTGAGGTGTCACCGCTGTATTTATTTAACTTTGCCTGCCGCTCCTGAGGGCCTGCCCTTGCCCGCTTGCCTGGGTCCGTGGGACTGCCGCGCTGTGCCGCAGCCCCCGCGCGAGGACGTGGCCCTCCATGCGGGAGGATGAGGGCGACCAGCTCTGCGCCGCCGCCGCCGAAACCGCTGCTGCTCCCCGCAGCGCTGCTCAGGCGAGGACGAGCCGGCCGGGTGGCTGCCCGAGCAGCAGGCTGATGGGACGCTGCAGCCCGCGGGCCTGGCGCCTGGGCATCATGGATCGTCACGGATCGTCACGGATCATCACGGGTTGTCATAGATCATCATGGATCATCATGCATCATCATGGATCATCATGGTGCGTCATAGATCGTCATGGATCGTCATGGATCATCACAGATCATCACAGATTGTCATAGATCATCATGGATCATCATGTATCGTCATGGATCATCGCAAATCATCACAGATCATCATAGATCATCATGGATCATCACAGATCATCATGGATCGCCATGGATCATCATGGATTGTCACAGATCATCACGGACCATCATGAATCTCCAGGTTTCTCCTGGAGGCGGCCAGCTCCAGCAGGGACGCGATGAGCTGCAACGCCTGTCCGTGACCCTGCAAGCCTCTGCGCTGTGACTGTATTGACACAACGCAGAACAGTTCATGTCATGCTTATGTCCAGAATGTTTAACTCTGTGTGTTTTGTGTGAGCTACGATTGCAGGCTCCTCACAAAGCATTCCTGGAATGTCATTTTATCTTTATGTGGACATCTCCAGCAGAGCTAATGTAAGACCCACTAAAATAAAATTGCACTAGAAGAGAAAAACCCTCTACAGAAATAACAGCAACCTGTAAAACTGAAGAATGAAGTGACAGAAGTACTATCAACAATTTTATCATGCCCAGCCAGCGTGGACCCAGGGAAATCTATAGAATAACAGTAATAAAAAGAGGATGGTAAATAAATGGAGGAAGGAAAGAGAGGCACAGATCAGCATCTCTTCTTTTAGTTTATTTGTTTGAGTGTCTCATTCGCTGCTGACCTGCTGAAGAGATATCCAAGCAAATGGCAAAACAGCGCAACGCTCCTCCGGTGAAATCCATGCAGGGACGTGGCGAGTGTTGGGGGCAAAGGCACGGCTGACACAAGTCCACCGTCTGCGGGTATTTTAAAGTAATCCAGCATAACTAACGGCCCTCTAAATGCTAACATTTTCCAAGCTCTCAAAAGATTTTCTCTGCAAATACTGATTTTATCCAACATGATTCTTACCATTAATGGGTTTTGCTTGGCAGTTTCAAGTGACTAATGGACCTGCTAAAAACATTGTCACATCATCTTTTTGCTCAGAATTTGTCTAAATGAGCTGGTTATAAAAGCCACGGTAGTTAGCATGAGTTCATGGTTATTGCTACTTTTTTCTAAACGTATTGTCAAAGTTCCTAAAACTCTCTGTGTAGTCAAGGCCACTACAAATGGAAAGCTGTTTTGGACGTACTCTTCAAGCTCCCAACTGGAATTGTGCCATGCGCAGTAAATCAGCCCTTTAGGCTGCCTGAGTTTAATTGTATCTACACAGCAAATGGCACGCGGACAAATATTACTCCCTACCAGCACCACAGGCTGGTGCGTGACCTCCCCAAAAGACCTGCCTTAGCCAAGATTTTGTCCCTCAAAATCCAGGTGCACTGGAGCAGGATTTTATAAGGAACAAGGATGAAATTAAAAGATTTCCTATCAGGATCTTCCAGAATCTGCACTCATTTTTGTTACTTAATAAGTGAAGGCTGCTGAGAACTGGAGGAGGGGATGCTCCCAGCTCAGGCCCAGATGAGAACAGGCAGGCAGAGAGAATATACTGGTGTGGAGGACCAGTTTGGGCTCTTTCTTTGTCATTAGCAAAAAACAGTTAAAATAGTGCCCTTAAGCACTGCTTTAGAAATGGGTTTTCAAAAATAGAAGATAAGGAACAATTTCTACAGCACATTTTAAAATGAACCAAGGTCTTCCACAATGGAAGAATCTCCGCTGGTCGTTTCAAGTCTCCTAAAGTGACCGATGGACAAACAGGTTTTCAGCTCCGGTCATCACATATGTGTTGACTTCCGATTCTGCTCGCAGGACGTAGGGACATAGTGCAGCACCAGTGCAGTATTGATAAGAACTAAATTGCCTTTCAAACACCACTAAGATATTTGTCCATCTCCTGCTTGTTTGTTCTTCTCAAACTTGCTGAAATGTGTGTGTTTCGTTTTTTCAAATGCTGCAAATGTTGCTGAACAAACACTCACCCGCGGGCGGGCAGGGACCAGGGCTGCGTCTCCACCCCAGGGCAGATCCTGCACGTGGTGCTACCGGGAGCAGGGCAAACCCTCCCTGCAGCCTCGCAAGGGTAACGGTGCTGAGCCTGGAGGAAGCCCCTGCCTGTCCTGGTGGGTGTTAAAGGAGGTTTGTAGAGCCCCAGGGCCGTCTGGAAAGAGAGGTTTCTGCAGGATGCAGGGCACATCTGCTCGCCAAGAGAGAAACCATCGTCTCCCGTCTCCGAGACCACAAGACATCAGTCTGGAGCAGAAACCAGCAATTTATTCCTCCTTGCTTCTCGTCTGCCTTGTACGTGTCTATAATTGACTTAATTAAGCTTGCATAGCTTCTAAACTGAGATCTGAACGCCTCTGGGATCAATGACAGCATCAAGAGAGAAATTACTGCAGCATAACATATAAATAATACTTCACAATGAAAAAGTCATATTCTCACATCGTTTTCCTTTTCCTTAGATCATTTTCTTAAACTTTTTGTCTCCTCGCTCTTTTCTTTCCCTTTGGTAAGACATCACTAGGAACAGATAAATGGTACCCAGGAGAGAGCTGAAGTCAGCTGCGGAGGAAGTCAGGCTGCAGACGGTATAAATATTGCATCAGTCCATTTCAGTGAATGGTCTTCCCAGCTGCTGAGGCTGAATCGCATCACCAGGAACCCAAAAAGCACCACGCAATGCTGAATCAGGAGCTGAGATTTTGCAAGCCAGCACACCCTAGTTAGCACAACTCACCAGCTAGAAGCGGAGCGTCTGGCTTTGCCTGGCTCTCCCAGCCTGTGCAGATCAGCCCCTCATTGCTCACCTCGGCATTAAGGATTCCTCTTTCTTAACTCAGATTTATACAAGCTTGGTGCCTTCGGTACCTTTGCAAGAGGCGCCACTTTGTTTAAATTGTCCGGGAGTTGTTTCTGGAGCAGTAAGGTGGACCTCCACTCTTTGTTCAGTGTGCTGTTATTATCTCTATTTTCTGATGCAATAAATAACACTTTAATTGAACCTTCTGACTCGGTATAAAGCCTTGTCCAGGCCCCAGGCTCCTCTTCAGCCCCCACTGCGTAGAAATCCTCTCCCCTGGCGGGCACACCACCTCCTGTAGCCATGGACAACGTGGATGGCAGAAGTTCACATGGAGAAGGGCGTGGAAGAGAAATCCATCCAGTGCTGGTAGATGTGCAGGAACTGCACCTTCCTGTGCAGATCTCCTGCGCAGAGAACAGCTGGGGCAAGCCCGGCTGGGACAGGGCAGTGTTGGCTTGTCCCGTTCGTACCCTGCCACGAGCATCCACTTGGGACCACGCGTGGTGACGGGGAAGGTCTCCAGGGGCCACGCGGGATTTATGCCGCGGCAGGAGAACGAAGGACACCTACGTGCTGTTGTATCCTGGACGGACCGTCTCGAAGCCGAGGCCAAGGGGCAGCAGAGGCGCCAGCTTACCTCGAGGCACATGCTTTGACCAAACGTCTTATACTCTGGCAAAAGTGAAAAAACCCCAAAGCAACACTTTGATAAAGGAGGTTTTTCCCCCAGAGTTTCTGGCTCCCAATAATTACACCTAAACCAAAATGGGCAATTTACCTTGTTGTGTAACCGCAGCAGCGAACAGACATTAAACTCATCATTTTTCCTTGCATTAACCGCAGAGCAGCTGCTGCTCTCACCGACTTTGGTGTGATCAGGACCGACGTTTGGCTCCTTCGTTTTTAACCCACGCTCATGACCATCGCTTTCCCCCGCAGCGAGCTCCCAGGGCCATCGCAGGGCCTGGCTAGCAAATGGATCTCAACCGTTCATGCCGAGGGAGCCCTAACCACCAATTAGTGACTTCATTTCCTCCGCTTTTCATTGATTCCTTACCGTATCCCTCATTTCCAGCTCAGGCCACGGACTCGTGCTCAGTCATTACGGGAAGCTCACAAATCCTTCAAACAGAAAAAACTGTGGACTTCAATTCAGACCTCTTTTACCTGAGTAAAACACCCAGCAATTCCACTGTTTCCAGCAAAGTTGCTCCGGGTCTGCAGCGGCGCAGCAGAGACCGGACACAGCTGGGAATCCCGTTCTGCCTGATTCCCTGCTCGCTCCGGCCGGCCGTCTGTGCACATCTCTAGCAGTACCAACATTTATCTGCTGCTGCTGCAACTCTGAAATACTTAGCACAAGGTAGACACTAAGAAAGCTTCAAACTGAGCAATTAAAGTTTGGCAAAAATATTCAAATAGAGGGGTTAAAACCATTCGCTAGGCTCAGCTGTGGGAGTCGTTGCGTGGTCTGCTTGTGCAAGAGACCTGGATGCCGAAGAAAACTCTTTTTTTTGCTGTATCTTGGCCTTGCTCTGTGCAAAAAACGTCCTCAGGGGCTCTGGGCAGATGACATGAACAAAGGTCAGCAATGGATTTCATCATAAGGACTAATTTGCTGTGGAACCAGTGCAGTAAGAACCCAAAGAGAAGATCGGGTTCGTTCTAGCTGTATTTTCCCCCCAGAATATGACATCTACACACACAGTCATAAACTTTAAGAATGCAAACAACAGATGTATCTGCGAGATAGTTTTGCTTTGAGTCAATGTAAAAAACTAAATAATTAATTGTGTAAAATATTAATGTTGGTGCCTGATGGTTTTTCATGTCTAGGTATTTCTGCTTATAAGATCAGGAGATATGTTTAAATTTAAAGGAAATTATATGTTTGGCATCGGCTTTTTGCCAGCTAGAAAGAGACACCATCTTGAGGTAATTGCTTCAAGAAGCAATTTTAATTTTGTTTTTGCTTCTTGCTTACAAAATAAAGACTTTTTGGTTTTTTTATGTTTTCCAAAGACATAAGCTTTAATGCTGTAATGCTCGTTATATTTGACATGGACCATTAAGATAAACAGTGGAACTTACATGCTGCAAATGCAATAAACAACCTGAAATGGATCTTACTCATCTATGCATTTTAAAATTATATTTAATTTTTGGAATATGAACAGAAAAAGGAACAAAATACAGGGAAAATGGAAAGGACTATGCGTACTGTGTGACTTCTTTAGTATTTGAGGGTGAGAAAGCAGCAAACAGATAGTTTGCCACGTGCCCTTTCAGTCGAAAGGCCACCTGCCAACTCATTCCCGTTTTCCCTCCTCTGGGCTATCAGATGCATATAAACGAGAGTGTTCCTGGGATAAGCAGAAACGCGCATCTGCAGTGAGAGTGCACTGCCTGTTGTGAGTGAGTCTTGTTGCAGTTACTGTTCTTTGATATAAGCTAAACAATACCTTTCAGAGCAACACTTTTAATGTATCTTGCCTGAAAACTCTAAATTAAACACACATGAATTACACATGTCTCTGTATTCTGACAGCAACTTCAGTCCAAATATCCCAGTGCCCTTTGATATATTCATGAATTTAACTTCAAAATAGTCTTTTGTCAGTAAATATTACTCTTTCTACTTTGCAGGCATGCAGAATGAGTCACAGAAAGGAGAAGCGATTTTGCCTCCCTCAAGTGAAAGCAGAAAAAGACTGCTGTAATTTAGGCTCGGGAGCCTTAACCTCCCGACACCAGCCCCGGGCTTTTGCAGAGACGCAGCCTCCCACACGCATTTTTCTTGGCAAATTCGCAGAAAAAGCCTTTGCTTTTGTTTACATTACAGATAGCCAGCAAATAGATTGTTAATCACTGGCAATTCAACCCAAAATAGCCAATGACTGTGCAGGCCACAGACGTATAGCGGGCTTCATCCAGAGCCTATAGACAACGCTGAGACTCCTCCAGCCGCGCACGTGCTCACGCACGCGTTCACGTGCACATCTCCGTTGCCTCAGATGGGCTGAACGGCCTCCGGAGTAAGAAGGATCTGTGCATTCGCCTTTGTAATCTTTTTCTTTCTTTGCTTTTGTAAAAAAGATGCAACAGGCACATTATCTTTTAAAAGATGTTAAGTTATTATACTCCTTTCTCTTGGGAAAATATGCTCCTTATGGCTATGAAGTATATTTTATTGATCTATTTGCTTTTTTTTCCTGCAAGATAATCCTGAAAAACTTCAGGAGATATTTGAGGAAGAGAAATCAGATATAAATTGCCATTAAATATATGAGTGCTTTTTACTTCATGTGAATATTCCCCTCACTATCGCTATTGTCTCTTGCTCTCTGGTCCCTCCGTTGCCTCAGTAAATAAATGATAAATTGCATTAGGCCACTGCTGACCCTACCATAAGTCCTTTAGAAGCGCTGGCTTTATTAAACGTGGTTTTAATGTTACTAGACTCACTTAGCCATGCCTGGTGCTGGATGGTATTGGCAGAACAAGAAAGGGGTCACTGGTGAGTGCAGACTCGGCCCCCCTGCGCACATGTTGCCCGAGCGCCGGGCTGAGGAAGAGGAGGGACGCTCAACCAGCGGCCGCCTTCGGATCAAGGTGCAGATGCAGCCAGGGCAGCGGGCTGCTCGCTTGCGGAACTCGTCTGGTTTAGGGCCTGCGTGCAGGCTGTAAAGTTCTGTCTGTTCTCGGTGGACTGAAAAATTAAGCCAGGGTTGAGCAATACTGGGGGGAAAAAAAAAAAAAAAAAAAAAAAAAGCTATTAAAGGTGGATACAAGTTCCTAAAGGGATATTCCCCCAACCACCATCAAATCCATGTATTCGTGGTGTATCTGCCAGAGAACTCACTGAACAGAAAAGCCGTCCAGAATGGACAAACGCCAAGCAACCGTCAAAAAGAGCACTAGGCATTTTCCATGCAGGACTCCCCAAAACCCAAGTTTATTTACACCAAATTCCTTTTACAACAAAACAAGAGAGCTTTGTACTTCAACTCTTGATGAAACTACAACGTATCACCCGTGAAAGGAATCAGCACAGACATATAGATGGTAAATGGATTCTTGTATCAGTACCATCAGAGCGATTACCAAATAAATTTATAATTATGAGACACTTTAAGTATTATGAGAAATAAAAGATGGAACATACCTCATTATCAGGGAGTATGAGCTGAAATGACAGACTATACCAACATGCCATGCTGAGAAGATAAAGATCGTGTTACCACTGAATTTTTCATATCCTCCAAAGGTCAGAATCACTTTACCATAAAATTTTCAGTGTCACAAAGCTTATAAGTTGTAAATGTGTTTTTGCTCTAGTCTAGTCATGCACACAAATTATGGGAACCCTTAAATTGCTAGAACATCAAATACAAAAATCTGGACGTGATAGTTGCCGTCATGACATTAGAGTGAATATTTCTGAAATCTAATCCATTGGAGATGGTAATAATTACTGTAAAATTGCTTCTGAAACTAATTTGTTCATGCACACACAAATGAAAGAGAATTACATTTCCTATTTCTTTTCTCTTCTTTTTTTTGTACGAAGGAGGGAAATGACACCAGCCTCTTTTAAATATTTGGGTTTTACTTAGGTTTTGATCCTTCTTTGAGAGGTGCTAACCAAGGACCTTGTCAAAGCAGCAGATTTCATGCCTGAAATGCGGGGGAGCTTTAGTCGGGCCGTTGGGTTTGACGGGAGGCCGGAGCAGCCGCGGGGCAGCAGCGATCACGGCTGCGGCGCTGGGAGAGAAGATAACGCTGCAAAACCTCTCCGTACCCAGAGGTCTGTAGACGGTCCTCTCCTTTCACGTGGTTCCCCTCAAGAGCTAACCTTTACTTCGCAGCTCTCCTTGGTTATCCCCTGGCGTTCGGGACCTGCTTGGCTTCATTCAGCAGGAAGAGAAGCAAATCCAGTGTCTAGGCCTTAGACATGATTTAGGAGCAATTCGGAAGCGTATATTGAGTCATCAATATTAAGGAAAATGGTTGTTTTCTCAGAGTTATGGATATGTGCATTTCCATGTTTGTTTGATAAACTCCTGACTGCACTAATTGCAGGGAAGGGAGGCAGCTCTATTGCAATTTTGTTTTTTAATCATGACAAATTTTGCTTCTTTACTGGTAATATTATTATTCCCTTGTCCTTACTTTAATGTCTTCTTCCTCTGTTGCTGATAAATGAAATTAAATTGAAGCTAATATTGTAAACTGGAGGAACAAGCCTGTAAACCAGCCCGAGCAACTTGGATTGTGTTTGTTGGTATGAATTAACTAAGCAGCCAACATGTGAGGTCACAGCCTTGCTGCTGGCTCGGTAGGCAGAGTCCGGGGTCTCCTCTGCATTTTTTTAGCAGCTTCGGTCCCAGGATATAAACTCTTAAATCTTGCCGTAGTATTTATAAAATGGATGAAGCTCTATCACAGCAAGATAAGACAGAAAATCTTGGTGCAAACCGTTAGTGAGGTATTTTGCTTGGTGATGTCGAGCACCAAGGTGCCATGCCAGTTCCTGCGGACGGATAAACATGCGTGAAGCACAAGGGACACGATGGCTTTGGGTTTTGTGCGATTGCTCAGGCTTAAAGCCTCCGTTTGAGGTGCACGGCACCTTCCTCCGGCACACCAGCTTCTCCGGGGGGAGAAAAGGACGACTTCGCTGCAAGCTTTGCCCCAGTACCTGTATTCTGTAATATTATCAGTCTCCACCAAATAGGTGAAGCCGTTTTGACACACAGAAAGCGAGAGAGAGTCTGCTGGATTTTTTTTAGACCAAGGGTGTCTTTTGAAACAATATCTTGAAAGGGATCAGCTCGTGCTTGAAAACAAGGCTGTTGATTTCTTCTTTCGCTTGTGGGTTGGAGAGCGGCTGGCGCATGATGGGGCCCTTCATAGTAAAATCCTATAACAAGAACACAGCTTCCTGCAAGTCATGTTCCGCCTTGACGAGAACAGCGCTTGGGCTGAGTGTTTTGCATTTGAAATTTCAAGGGGGGGGAAAAGGTGTTAAAATATGGAGCAAAAAATGGGCTTCGTCTTCCAGCATAAATTACACACTTGCTTAATATTATCTACTACTGCAAAAAATGTGCTTACAACATTCAGGCAAATATAGCAAACATCCAAATGCACATATTTGATAGATCGCGCTAAGAAAACAAGGTATGTACCGGTATCCATGACAACCAAGCCACTAAGATCCATGGGTATGTGAGCAAGATCCTGCTTAGCATTATGTAAATAAATAAAAAAGGAAGGAGACCGTTAAAGGCAGAGGTTTTCCCGCATGCAGATCCAGCGCATTGCCTGTCCCCAGCCAGGTGCCTGCGCGTCCCGGTGTCGCCGGGCTTTGTTGCGAGGGCCGGCCGGCTCCGGAGTCGGGAGATGGCATTGACGGTGGACATTTAAACACTGGAATGTGCTAAAAAGGCAGCGGTGGCAGGGAAAATCAAAGGCGCTCCTCTTCGTCCTGTTCCCCCTCTCAATCCGCGCAGGGTTGTTTTGATCTATGGCCACCCGCCACATACAGAAGCAGCAGTTCAGGGCTGCTTTAAATGGATGTTAAAATAAAAATACACTTGAAAGTTCTGGGTAGTCCACTGCGAGACCCACAGCTCTCAAAAGCACTGTGAAAAGGAACGAGGTTAACTGTAAAATTAGTGTCAGTCAATCCTGAGAGTGAGGGTCAGCTCTCTTTGGACTGTTTCTTGCATAATTCTACTTCTTTCTGACCCATCAACGCCTGCCAACAAGCGAAACAAGTTGTTCACCTCCGTATTAATGTAATCACAGTAGTGCATCAGCAGTTCTTTGTATTTAGAGCCTTTAAGCCAGAAAACTCAGATGGAGCTTTATCTGCGAGAATCAGAGGAAAAGAAAAAAGGCAGCCGAAATAGGGCCACATGTTGCTTTCCGTAAGTTTTCCTTGCGGCTCCGCTGAGCTATTTTTCGCTTCTAACCTGTTTAAGTCCGCAAGCCCTAAGGGACCTCTTCGGGCACAAGAGGTGCCGCGAAAACCCGCGGGCACCGGGGGAAGCGCTCCGCCGTCCCGCGAAGCCGCCGCGCTCCGGGGCGTCCCGGCTCGTCCCGCTCGCCGGCCCCGGAGGCACAGCCCCGCCGCGAAGGCTCGGCGGGCAGCATGCAGGACGACCGCGTCGTGCGAGAAGCTTCGATACCGCCGGACTGGTTTTTAGGGTAGATCGTTCACCCCGTTGCCTCAGTTTCATAACCTTTTGCTTCCGACACTGTTAATTCCCAGGAGCAAAAGTGGGTAGGAGATGGGGAACTTTGGAGCTGCAATTACGACGTCCCTTGAAGTGAGGGTCACTGGATAATGCACACGATGCAGACATGATTCCGGTTTCTCTCCAAAAGGGTTTCTTTTCTTTTTCACAAATAGCGTTTTTATTTCCTGAGAAATAGGCTGTCTGAACGCAGAGCGCCTATTGAAAAATCTGTTGTTATGTTTATGAACTCTGCAACTGGCCAGATTTTGTGACAAGAGTAGCAATTTAGCAAAGGAACAAAAACAAAACAATTTATGCCTGGGTGAAAACCATGTATGCAAAATGTCAGCTCAGGGCAA
The DNA here is from genome assembly GCF_036370855.1 of Dromaius novaehollandiae. Lineage (NCBI taxonomy): Eukaryota > Metazoa > Chordata > Aves > Casuariiformes > Dromaiidae > Dromaius > Dromaius novaehollandiae. The sequence goes on from NC_088105.1 coordinate 42,411,967, forward strand.
CTTTTTCCAGATAAAATACAGTAATTATAACTCCTGAAAACAAGTTCATAATGGAATTGTTGGCATGACCTTAGCCGCAGCGGCGTGAACGAGATGCTGTTATGTATTTATGGAAATGGATGAGAGAACACGAGATCCTGTTTAATACGGCAGGCTATCAGACATGCCAAAGATCAGGGCAGTTAACCGCAACCGCCCATCAGAGCCACGGATAGCCGGCGGGATGCTCTCCCGGGCGGGTTAAACCCGGCCTGCCGCGAGGGGTGCTGAGCCTGGCTTCCTCCGCTTTTTGGTATACTAACGAGACTCTGGTCTGCCCTCGAATCGTGGTGTGCAGGAGAGCTCTGAAGGGCTTCTCCCAGCGCCTACCGTCTGCTCTGCGCTGGTGCACGGGGAAGGCTGACAGTCCAGCTGTCCGTCTGCCCGCCCGTGTCTCCTGACGGTCCCGCTGCGGAAGCAGAGCAGGGCCCGTTTCACGACACAGCAGAGACCGCGAGGTCCTCGGCCATGAGCAGACGTGTTAATACGGGCGTGCACAGGTCGTGTCTCTTCTGTGCTGCTGCAGGAAAAAATTGCACGAGGAAATTCGGGCTTGGTCTGGATGCACCGGTCACCGGCCAGCTCCCGCGTCTGCCGCGGCTCTGCCCCCAAGCCCCCACAAACCGGCTTCCTCACCGAACTGACGGCCTCCCCGAAAGCGTCTTTGGCTGCCGTGCCGTCACCCGATAAACATGGGCTTTGCTGTGGCTCCTTCTCGACTGCCGCTGATCTGCTGGGAGTGACATTTTGGGCAGCGCACGGTCGCGTCAGCGTGAGCACCTATCTGCACGCCCGTCCTCGGCGCCGCTCCCAGCGCATCGACACTCAGCTCTGCAGCTTGTTTACGCAGGCTTTTATGCAGTGAGTAAGGTACATCAACTGGTTCACAGGCTGTTCCGCTGGTTGCACTAACACACCCTCTTCTTTTGTATCAAGTGGGGCCGAAAATTTCCAGCACGGCATAAATTAATTTGATATGTAGCCTGCAGTAGGAAAGTGTATTGCAGAGATGATTATATTCCTGTACTAAAGTCTATGCACCTTAATAAAACTCCAGCTAAACTGCATATGGAAAAGGTAACACTGCAGATTTATCTTTTTTTCTGTATTCTTTTATGGCCTCCATTTGCTTTTGTTCTCTTTTTTACCCTTTTTGCTTTTATGTTTGCAAGTGATAAATTTTTCCATGTTTTACATTTTATATTTAGTTTATCTCTTTATTTTGTACTCATTTTGCATTGAAAATGGAACGAGTCTTTAGAATAATACAGCTGATATTGAATTTTTTAAATTGCTATTGGGTATATACTGCATAAGGTGGTTATCTGATCTGTAACTTAATCATGTGAAAATATTGCTATGGGGAAAGCTGGCCTGGTAACAATGAGACACCTATGCTTTCATAAAATTTATTTAACTGTAAGCCCATTATAAAGCATTAATATAGAATTCTCTTACTTTCTGTCACATTCAGGTCAGATTTATTGTATACTGCTACTGAATTCACACCAAAACTGAATTTGTAACTATACAGTCTCTATACTGGATGCTATTTAAGCTTATCAAGAAATACCACTGCACTGAGGATCTCCTAGCTACAAAAGTCAGTAAAAATAAACAAAGTGCTTTTTTTGTAGTTCAAAAGTTGAGATTCAGGGGTGACATAGGCTATTATGTGTTTGTTCTACTAGAAATAATGGTTGTCTAAAGGGTGAGGAAAACCAGTAGATTAAAACCTTGAACATTTCCAACACCTTGGAAAACCCTCCACACAACGCCGTGGAATCTACAAATGCTGCCATTGCATCACATTCATTTCTTCCATAGCCGTAAAAATAAACACACTGCTTTTTCACAATAATCACCTATTGGCAGAGAACTGTTCATACTGTTCTAATGCTTCGTGTAAATATTTGTCTTATGTTCTTTAATGGCCCTACTGTTCTATTAGCTTAATACAGCACTATGCAGTGCATGGTCTCACTTAGCAAAACAAGAAGCAATATTATTGATGGAAATCCTCCATTTGATGTCAGTCTGGATAGAATAGTCATTGCGCATGGAAAGAAGAACCATGCATCTATTAAATGCCATTCTGCCAGCAACCTTCATTACTGCCACAAGATAGCAAATTAATTCTAAATGCTGGATTTGAAGTCCAAGTGCTGCATAGTGATTGCAATGAAGAAAACCTAGAGTAACTCTGCTGGCAATAACGTATTAATCTGCACTCGGACTAGGGTGACTGTGCACGTAATTTTTGCCCTGGAGGCTGAATCTGTGATCCCAAATTCAGGTTGCCTCCTAGCAGAGACGACGCATTTGGCCCCAGTAAGAACCGATAGGAACAGCGGGTCCTGTGAGGGGAACCAGATCTGCAGTGCTGCTCGCTCCTTCCAGTCTTATCAGAGCCTTATTATTTAAGCACAAACAGCAAAACAGTCGTGTGGAATCATATATGATCTGGTTTTGGCACCTATTATTCACCTAGACCAGCTGCCTGTTACAGTGGGTTTCCAGCTTGACATATTCTTGATCTTCACTGGCCTGGATTTACCTATATATTATTTCGCCTTTAGGCTATTCTGATATAGACAATAAGACCTGACAAGGCATGTCAACCCCGCTTAACATCTGCAGGTGAGGGCGTTTCACGGGAAGCTTGGAAGTTGCTGTCTTGTAGAGCTTTTTATATCACATTTTTTATTACGACATTAACTTCATCTGTTAATGGGTTCTAAATGAAATTATTTATTTCAGCGTTTTTACTAAATGCAGTACTGCTGCAGAATGATCACATTATTAAATTGTCGTCTCCATAATAACTGACCCTGGGAGCAACATTCAGACCATTTTGTCCTTAGAAGAAGCAGAACCCTCACAGAAACGGGTGACCTTGGCCTCACTGGGCCTCGGTGAAAGTGGAGGACAGGCCATTGCTTCTGTTGGCCAGTCCCCGGATGGACAAATCCAAACACATACAGAAGCAGAGAAAAGGAGAGAGCTTGTCCCAAATTAAGCAGTCCCTTTTGAGATATTTTTATGTTAATTGCATCTTCACATTATTTAATGTGAGATATTCTGCCTTAGGCATGCTCTGTATGAAATTAGATATTTATATTTAAATAATGCGAATCCATAAAGTGCATTTTCCCATTCTTAACTGACCCTAAAATCAATATTGCAGGCATTTATGTCAGGTTGTAGAACCAAACAGGTAATATTTATTTTCAGCATAACCTAATTACTCTATTTTTACCGCGTTTATCTCCATAGGGACATCAGAATTTCCATGCAGTATTGGCAACTCCAGCGTACCCTCGTTTCCTGAAACGGCCAGCACTGGAAGTTTCCAGGGAAAGGCGATAAAACCCTTTACTGGAGAGTTAACAGATACAAGACACACAAGTAAGGCACTGTCTCATAATGATCATTTATGCTCTGAAGCGTCTAGCTACGACTATTACACATTATTACTAAATATGTTCTGTGTTTTCCGCAGTTGCAGCACGCGGACGCTCTTACCATTCGTCACCATTACGCACGCCGCCTCCAACGACAGCTCTCAGCACTGAACTCGGAGGTCGTTCATTCTCGCTGCAAAGGAACAGCGGTTTTAATTTGGCTCCCTTCTCCTTCACGGGACGCCCGCCTGCGCCTGGCCCTCCCCGCACCCTTGGGGCTGTCACCCCGCCGGAAGAAAAGGGGAGGGTTTTCCCTCCGTTTGCTTTGCGGGGTCATTCCAGCTGCCAGCACAAGTTGTTGCGTGTCTTCAACCAAGGTCAAGCACAGCATAAATCCGTGGCTGGATTTGGTCCCTGGGCTCCTTTATGTACTGAGGGGAAGTAGATCCTACGTTTGATTTACCTGCCTTGATTTCAAAGGTGTTTCCCTGACATGGAACCAAGATAACAGGGCAGAGAACTAGTTTACCTAAATATAACATTACTAACAACATACTGATGTTGGGATCCAGCTGTCTCAGAAGAGAATAAAGGGTTAAAAGAGGTAAGTTGCTTATGAAAGTAAGATGAGTACTTACACTAATAAAAAGCAAGTATAGCAGAAGAATTTGAACATTAACTTGTTTTGGGGTGAAATTTTCCCTCCATTATAGAAATGGTTAATATAAAAGCATTTCATATTTGTTTTTCAAACAACTTCTTATCAAGTACACTGCAGATTCCCAATAGAGAAAAGCAATATCACACAACTGATGAAAGCGTTGCGAGGAGCCGTACTCGTTCAAAGCTCTGCAAGTGTGATCTATACGAGGATTTTCTGCATCTTATTTCCCTCTGCGAGGTCAGATACTCAGCTAAAGCTAGCTGCTGAATTCCTAGCTGGAAGCGTACTGATTTAAGCTATTTATACTGGTTAAGGCTAGTATATAACCAGCCATACTTTTGACTATATTACGTTTCCAATCTTGCATCTTCAAGTGAAAATTGCCCCGTACTCAGTGAAATGGATAAGCTACGCCATTTCCCCTCATCACTAAGTGAGGATTTGGTCCCTCATACTGACTCTAGTCTTGCAGCTCCCAGCTGACTGCTAGGGATCATGACGTTATTTTGAGAGGTGTACAACCAAATGAAATCCAAAACCTCAAGATCAGGAATCTCAGTGTCAGAAAGCCTGTCTAACGCCTTGCATACCTGACCTTTAAAGTAATATGCATTTTGACTGGCTCTCCAATTTACCTCATCTCCGATGTTTATTGGGTTTTCAACAGTGAGCAGAAGTAACCTTCAAATAAAGCTATAGGACACTCCACGTAGGATAGTTTTAATGTCATCCATCAGAAGAAGCAGTTCCTCAAAACCAGACTCATTTCTTTCATGGTTGCTGAAAAACATACTAAGCTAATTTTGCAAGAAAGTCTTCAACAAAGTATGGGAGGTGTAACAAACTTTCCCCACTATCTCGCTGATGATTTTCCCAGAGTTTTAGGAACGTGGAAGTGCAAATTTCTTTTTCTGTCATGGTTAAGGAACGACAGCTAAGGCTGTGCACTGCTGTAGACCGATGTACGTGCAGATAGGACGTGCTGCACGGCAGGGCAACACGGGCAAATTCAGAGCTCTGCACAGCAGCCTGAAGACGCGATTTGGTGCAGGCAGCAGCTCATTCCCTTGGTCTGCACCCCAAAGCCAGTGTCGGTGCCCGAGGGCACGAAGGGCCCTGAGCTGCCCCACGTGGGCCCTGACGCTGCCCACGGGAGCCCGTTTCAGCCCAGCCCCACGACGGGGCAGCAGCGTCGGTCCCAGCCCTGCCGTGGCCCGGCCGTCCTGGCCCGGCCTGAGACCCGCGGGTGCTCCACGTCGGGAGGTCCAGGCCAAAATGCTGGGCGGGGGGGAGGTGGCCAGCCGTGTCCCTCGGTCTCAGGGCAGCAAAATGTCACAGGTCCTGTTCTTATTTAACGGAACGTAGGTACCCAGCAGGTCTGCAGGCTTCGCTTTCACCTGGGGTGCACCAGGCTGGTGGCTCCGAAGCCCACGGGCGCAGACGTCAACCTCCGTCTATGCCTCGTACAAAGATGTGGGCACTGCATCCAGAACCGCCTTGCTCCTAACTCTGAAACCTAATTTTAAATGACTAAACATCTAAAGCAAAAGTTGGCCCCTGCCCTCTAATTTAAAGGTTAAGCGGAGAGAAGATAAAAAATAACGTGGGAATTAAGTTACGGGAACATCATATAAACGAGGTTATCCATGCAGACAGTCGCAACGGAGAAGTCACGTCTGCCCCATGTGTCTCAGAAAGAGGTGTTGTACCTACACGGACCATTACTCCTCTCACTGCTATTTTTTTCTCATATTGGCTGGTATCTGTCACTTAAAGCAGGGCACCAAAAAACAATACGTAACGTGGCCTTTTGGGGGTAATTTTATTATAATATTTGACTGATAATAGCTCAACATATTAGAGTATACCAGTGAATGACTGCATAGTACTGCAAAGTTTTTGAGAAGAAGGCTCTGGCGTTCCCGTCCGTCAGCTGGGAGCGTTCGCGCCCGGGCATCTCGCTCGGCCGTTGACCATCCTCCTCCTCGTGGCTGTGAAACCTGGGGAGCATGGACCTCCGTTGATCTCCGTTATGTTTCCCAGGGTGAGGATACCCGCGTTGTTCCCAGGGAAGAAGCAAGCCAAAAACAAGGGAACTTTACCTGGAAGATCCCTGCAGAAAACGGAGACACGGAGAAGTAAGCGACACGTTGGAAGCACGCATACGGAAAGCGGTGCTGGAAGACGGCACGATACAGTCCGCAGTTCTAGGGCTGTGCCCTGCAAATCGCAGTGAAATCTGCCGTCTGAGTCTAAGCGGAGGCAGGTATACCCTTTGAGGTTATGTCCTCGGGGGTAAAACGGAAAAAAAGAGAAACCCACAAATCCAATTTTTTATAAGAGGTTTCAATTTTAAGCAACAGTAATTTTCTCTTTTCTTCTGAGCATTATCAGTTACTTAAAAATTCACAACACAAGAGGAAGAAGCAAGAAAAGAAACAGAAAATTACCCAAATCAAGAATTAAAAAAAAAAAACTGTTTCCATTTTGGTTTGCTATGGTGCCCAGATATGAAAACCCAAATCTTAAAGTCCTTTGCAAAAGGAATCCCCTGTTTTTGCAGCCTTCCTGGGCCTGGGGCGGCCACCTCGGACGTGGCCCTGCCACTATTAAAACCAATTTTTATCAAGACATATTACGAATTACTATGAGGTATCAGAGCTTTCGAATTCTGGCTTTTTGGGGCTGTCACGAGGGGCCCCTCAGAGAGCACCTGCACTGCCACTAATGGGGCAGCTGTAGCTTGTGTATGCACAGCTGCAAAGGGTTTCAATGAGGTGGTGGTTGCCCTAGGTAGAAATTGGGTAGTTTTAGGTGATTCTTCACCTTACACTCTTTGAATCATACTTGTTTTCTTTGAAGTCTTCAGCTAAAACATATACTAAAATCCTGGGAGGAAAGACTATGCTAAACAACCATGAAAATGTTCTTGGGTAGTTTAAGGGGAAAAAAAGACCCTAAATAATTGTTTCTTTCTTTTTTGCCTCAATTGCTTGGAGTAATGATACTGTTTTTAACCAGCCCCTCTCCATCTCCTTTGCAGGGACAGAGCCGGTTTGTTGCTCTTCAAGGAACTCGACAAGTTTCAGATTTCCATTGGGGAAGGATATTTTTATGGAGGTAAGTTCAGCCTGTAGTTACCCTGTGCGGTTACATGTGCACAAAGGATTGGTTGGTGGCAGTTTTTATCATCTCATTATTATTTTATTTTTATATAACTACTAAATGACTCTATAGATTGTGATCCATGCCCTATAAATAAAAATAAATTAGATTTACAAACTAGGGAGACAAAAAATAGAGCTCCAGCACCCCAAGCAGCATTTGAGGCGGGGACTGAGTTGGGTGGAGAAAAAGCCCGGCTTGGTGCAGGCAGTTCCATGGCTTTGCTTTGTGCCGCTAAACCTAAGCTTTCAGAGTTGGGTGGCTCAGACCGGGCTGTGGATTCATACTGATTCTCCTGAATAAAAGCGGTCTGAATTTCGGATGCACCAAGCATCAATAGTTCCCACTGGCACCTAAGATGCTGCCTCTCTGTATGGCTGCTTAAAAATAAGAAGCATTTATTTAAAAAACAAAACCAAAAAAATGCTTGTTAGCTGATGGTGGGATAGAAAGGACAGAACTTCTTCAGTTTTCAGTCAACCAAAAAGTTAAATCAGTTACTGGCCTAGATCCTCTGTCCCTGCGAAGCATGGCTTGGCACGGGTGTAGAGCTGATCAGGTCTGACTGGGTCACGGACTAGTCTTACGTAAAGTAGTCTGAGTTAAAAAGCTATATGCATTAAGATAAGAGCCCAGTCTCTCCCCTGAGATGGGTGAGGGTGGAGGAAGCCGTGGCGGAGCGTGCCTCACCCGGGATGGAGCTGGGCACCAAACCAAAGTCTTTGGGTCTTCGGTTCCCTAATGCCCTGAGAATATTCATGAGGTCTGAATATTTTCAGCTGCTTTTGGTGGCAACGTGCACGTTTTGTCAGGCTGTTTGTAAATAAGGTCATTTCTAACAAGCTATTTTTGTTTTGGGATAGAGGCTGTATGTATGTAAATGTATATTTATCTATATATACACACAATGTGACTGGCTTTAATGGAAGTTACATGTATGCGTTAAGGAGGGATATACTCAAAGCATTTGATAGATATTTTCCAAGTAAATCACACAAGACTGGAATTATGTATTACATGCCAATGAATCAAGTGAGATGCAGATTGAAACATGAGATTTTCCTCTGTAATGTACAATAAAAATTCAATGGTTAGCAGCTGATACAAAGCATATAAATATGCTTTCAAATAAGTACAACAGCTATGAAATCGGGAATCAGTAAGTCATAATGCATTTCAGCACAATACTGATGAACCCATTTTTCTGGCACATATGAAATAACTGGCTCATTTTAATTCTTTATAAATAACAGATAACAGCTTGAGAGGCATGCTCCACGCAGTTCGCTTTTATGGCTCTGCCGGCTCCGCACTCGGTGCTCCCCGGGCGCGGGGTCGGGGGGAAAGGGGCCATTACGCAGTCTCTTGCTTCCCTCCCCTTTGCTGCTCTGTCATACGGCTATCGCCCCAAAAAACCCAGACGAACAAAAAATATTGACCTCGTGCATCAGATTACCATTTGACTGATGTGTCCGGAGACCATGTCATCAGTAACTTCTCTGTAATTTATTTCATTTGCCCGTGCTTCACGTGTCTGCTGTTGCTTTCTAATCATCGCTCCCACCAGGCATTGTTTCCCTATTGAGGCGGCAACTAAATGAGCTGAGAATTAGCTCTGTGTTACATCAGCAGTGGGCATTGCAGATATTACCAACACATTAACAGAGAAATTCAAATGAAACAAACACGAACATGTTCTTTCCCATTTCAGAAATTGATCCTGATGCCGCAGTTTAGTGGCTGAACAGTGTTCAGGAGAAAGAGATGAGTTTTGTCACAAACAAGCTATTAGATGAGATCATTAACTGAAATAAGATTCCTGTTACTCTGTAATTTCATTTTTCTTTGTTCTTAGAAGATTGACTAGGCTGGAAACAGATTGAACCCTTTGCTGTGTTAACAATTTGAGGCTCTAAAATTTAAAAGCCTTGGTTATCAAGAAGACAATCGAGGGACTGTATTTTTGGATATGAGGAGGGCCAGGGAAGAATAACAACACAAAAAAGATCCGCTGCTGATGGAGGTGTTTTTCCTGGAGACATAATGCTACGTCTGCAGGCAAATCCGCTCAAGAAGTGGCATCACGGTAACGTGGAAAGCGACCGTTCCTCCTCCCGGCACGGAAAGGCGGCAGGGAGGGAAACGTCAGAGCAGCCGCGGTCCTGACAGCCTCCGTTGCGGTGGCCCTGCCGTCCCCGCAGCGCAAGCGCGAACGCGCCCTGCACCTCCCGAAGCCTGCGACGATTTCAAAGGGCGCCGAGTCAGGGGTGCCCCGCGCCGTCCCATGCGGGGCTGACGACGGTCTAACCGAGCGCGGTGCACTGCACAGCTGAAGGCAGCAGCCACGTCTCCTCTTTCCACGAGCTGGCTGGTGTAGTAACAATTAAATCGGGTCTCCGTTCGGGGAGAGCTTTCGGGAGTCTCATCACCTGCAGCAGCGACGTTCCCCATGGGCGGCGTGGGGGCCCGCGCCCCCCGGCCTGCCCTCGCCCCAAGGAGAGGCTGGCGGCTTGCCCGGAGGGGGTCTTCGCGGGGACGCCCCTCCTCGCACCGGCGGCCGGGGGGGCAGAGGGTCCCCGCTCCTGCTCCTCGCATGGCCGGCCATCCTCGGCCGTGCACCACGGCCCCGCGGTGCAGCGGATCCCCGGCGGGGCCGGCAAGGCCCTCCAGGCTTCTCGCCCTTGCTCCAGCTCCTCTTTCCCTTAGCGTACATCACTCTGTTCTGCCGATATAACCACACTTTGCAAAAAGGTCACAGCCTCTGCGAGAGAAGAGGAGCGGTGGAAGCGTCAGTGGCACCAACCCTGCACGGCTGCCGCACGAAGAACCGAGGTCCGTCTCGCCGCGTTGTGCGCGCCCAGCCGATGCGAAAGGCTGAGCCGTCGCGCCCCGAGGACCACCGCCGCTCTTCAGACACGGATGGCGGGGTGCGGAAACGGGCGATGGGCAAACGACGTCTCGCTGATACCCCTGGAAACAGGAGCAGAGAGGAGACCCGAGCCGAGATCGTGCAGCCCAGCTCTTTGCGAGGGACCCGACGGGGCCATCGCGGCGTTGAGCGGCAGCCCGGGCTGACGCTACAGCTGGCTCTTTAAATGGCACACTCCGGATTTGCTAGCAAAGCTAGGCATTTAAATTATATATAAACATGCTTTGCTAAGCAAGAAGAATTTAATATAAAAAATTACAGACAGTAAAATAAAAAGATTGCTCAGACTTTCATTTAGCGCTTTTTCTTCGTTGTTGACTTTTAACTGTATTTTCAATTATTTCATTTACACTTCACAAATGCAATTTTATCTGGTTCTGCAGTATTCAAAGGCAGAAATGTTAGCATCCCGGTGGTGTAGTAGCTATATTTTCAACAGATTTGGGCTAGTTTTCCGCTTATATGTTTTACGAATACAATTTAGATGATTGCCAAGGCTTGTTCAACCAAAGGTGATTCTAAAATAATAAATGATAACGTTGAACAACTATGCTGGTTCACTCTAAAAATGTGTTCCCCGATAATGATAATTTATACGCATGACTTTCCTTTCGTAAATATTTTTAGGAATATCATGCAATAACCTCTAGGAAACAGTCACACTTAACTAGTGAATTGCAAAGGAAATTAGAAGTTGTTCTGTAACAGTAGGTTATTTGTAACCCTATCTGTAGCTTATTATATGTGCTAATGTTACTTTAATCAAAAGCTAAAACAATAGTGCTTGAACTCATCATTTATAACTCATTAATTCAAGCTTCTTTCCCTTCAAGGAAAAGCTGTCAATCCTGTAAGACACTTCCAATCGCGTGTTACCTTGGAAAGCTCTGAGATTACCCATCACTCATGCGCTCTCCCAGCCCTGTTTCCGATGCACCAGCCCTGCTCCCTTGTCCTGCTCCAACGACTCGTCTCTTGGTGCCTCCTAACCACTCTCAGTACCATGCTACTTCTCGGCGTGTAGCGTGGGAAGACGGTACAAAATGGCTTAAACTCACCGTGTGCCCCCGAAACGCCGCTCACGCGGGAGGGGGATGAGAGGTGGGGGGTGCTGGGTGGATTTGCCTTACAAATCCACTTGCAAAACGCAGAGAAAGACACTGCTCCTGCTGCCCGAGCTGCACCCGGGCAGGAGCGAGGGAAAGCAGCTGGCGGGACTCTTCTCCTAAGGCCTCTCCTTTTGTCTTAGAAGTACCCCAAAACCTCCAGCTTCCCTCATGATCAGCTCCAAAGATTTCTCTCTTTCTCTTTCACTTCAGAAGGTTTTTCATTCGTTCTATAAAGCATCTGAATCAGGCCCATCATGTTTATACAGAGCTTTTACCTGCATTGCGGGAGAATCCCCTCATTTCTTACCAGCTTTTAAAGATATTAGTAGCAGCTGATTGACCACAGGCTTTGACTTCCTTGGGCGCTGAACACGCCTCATGCTTCCGAAAATCATGTTCTTTGCAATCTTTCATGTTGTCTTATCCATTTTTGAAAGCCCTGCTTAAAATCAGTCAATATCTCTATTTAAAGGGAAATGTTTGGGGTTTGGTTGTGTGCTCTAAGAGCCGCGAGCCTCGCGACGTGCAGCTGTCTCAGCTCGAAGGCGCTCGGGGTCCCGGCCCACTCGGGAGAGCTGCCTCTGTGCAGTGGAGGTGGCTCCTCGTCTCGCTGTCGCGGAGCCGCAGCTCCCCGTCGTTCGGCCTCGCGCAGGGACCGGTCCTGCCCTCCTTCCCAGGCAGCCGGGCTCCGGGGAGCGACGGCGGGGTCCGTATTGCGCCGGGGGAACCTGTGCCTAATGGCGGCATACCCATAACTGGTGCCTCCCACTCGTAACGCCTTTGGAAACAGGTACGTTACACGTGCGGGTGTATTTTAATAGGCTTTTTTGACAGATGGCACCATCCGAGCTGCGCTGCAGCGGGGAGAGGAGGCTGCTGCTACCGGCTCCGGCATCAGAAATCATCTCCGTTGTGGAGAGTACAACACAGGCACAAGGTCAAAACCGGCCCCAAAACACAGGCTCCGTCTTGAGGAAAGGCTGCTGCAACCTTTGCCCCACTGGTGCTATGATGAATCACAGCACGATGCTGATTTGGTTTTTTTTCCCCATTTATTCAAAGATTTTTGACAGTCTGATTATTCCTGCAAATGCTCACAAATCCTAGCCTGCGCAGGAGTTGATAAAATGCACAACAAATGTTTAGGTTAATATTGACCATTATTCTTCTGTTTAAAAAGTGTCAGTCCTTCAGTCAGGGCAGGAATAATATCATCTCACCAACCGCTGGCAGAAACAACGGATAGTCGCTCTTTAGCGAGAGCAATCTCCAGCTGATCCCACGTGTAGGCATCAGGCAATTAAATCAGTACTTATCTGTGTAGTTTTCGGCAATGTTCAGCACATGCCCACATTTTCTCCTTTCTCTTTCCGTTTTACCCCCTTCCGTTCCTCCTTCTCTCCCCCACTTCTCCCCATCTGCTCGTCTCTCTGATCTGGAAACGAGGAGGCGAGCCTGGAGCGCGAGCCCAGCCCGTCCGGCACGGACCATCCGCGACAGTGAAACAAGCTGAAGATTTAGGAAAGCTGGCAAATTTTTAGAGGTCTGTTCCCTTGGGTAGAGCAGAACAAATTATGTCACACTATTAAACAGGCCTAAGGAACGATCTCTTGCAACCACCATCTATCTTCCTGGCTCCTGTGCTGCTTTTCTTCCTCTCGCCACTGCCAATTGAATATGTGCCCATGTTCCATTACTGTAATGCTGGATATGTGTAAAGGCTGCAGCCCAAAATCTCTGCAAATATTTGCTTTAATTTTTAATGAATTTGCTTCAGCTGTGTTTACCCCGCTTTTGCATTTGCTTTCTCCAAACACTCATGCACGAAAGCCTTGCAAATACGACTTGAGGCTGAAGCAGGCTTCCCAGCAAGGCTCTACTGCCCGCCCTCGTGCACCGCGCTGCACAAGCGATGCAGGGCCGAGCTTGCACGTGTGGGCTGCTGCGTTTGCAGGAAGACTTGTTGCCGTCTGAATTTCAGTGGACTGACCGTTCCCACTGGAGGAGGGGAAACAGAGACAGCGCTCGAATACGCCGACACACAGCGTGTAAAAGTAAGATATCGGACGAGGTTGCTCAAGGAATGGCTCTGGCAGGCCGGTGTCATGTTTTTCATCGTGCACGACCTACCATGTAGATCTCTGCATTGCAAAGCACGGTTTCTTTAGTAGACGGCGGCTCTCGGCGAGCAAGCTGCAGCCCCTCACGTGAGTGTGTTAGTGCATTCCCGCACGTCCAGCGTGCGCAGGCCGGAGGTGACGTTTCTCTGGCCCACAGATGTCTTCTGCGAGGAGGACGCACAGCAGAGAAAAGGGAGGCGAGTTCCCCGCAGCCGAGCAGAGTCGCGGCACCCCTTGCCCGGCGAGGTGCACGGCGTACGTCCCTCGGCAGCCTCCCGGCTCTGCGTCTGGCGCTGCCCACGCCGGGTCTTTCACAAATAGCAAGCTAGTGGGAATGCGTCGTGGTGCTCCCTTCTCCAGGGGGAAGAGGGGAGAGGAAAGACATGACGGATGCCGGTTGCATTGCTTAACGCGCGGCTGCCGGCCGTCACGTGTGGAGCCTGGCCAGGAGAGCTGGTGCGCGGCGTTGCAATGCAAGTGGTCCGAAGTGCTGTGCCGTCTGACGACTCCTTCTTCACTGAACAGGATAATTAGTGAGAATAATTAGTCGTGTTTGCAGAGCACTTGGAAACATGCAAGTTCCTACACGGTGTTAGTATCTTCCACTGCACAAAGGCAGGTGGCCATGGGAGACCCCACCTCTGCCTTGGACCAAGTTGCTCTGCTCCTTTACGCTCGTCATCAAGGGTCAAAGCATCTCCCAGCACGGATAACCCACAAGGGCACTTCATTACACAGGTAACACAGTCTGCGTCACAGCTAATCAGACTTCATCTTACCAAAGAATCGCTTCTGGAGGAGGAGCTTAAATGCTTTTTTTTTTTTTGTAAATAACAATATGTGCAAGTACTGAAAGTAAAGTTGTCTGAAGTGGGTGTTACACAGCATAACTCTTTTTTAAGCAGAGAATTAAATGGAACCACTGACAATCTTAACTGGCAATGCAAAAAAATATTTTTGTGTGGATTTGTAAGTAAGGACAAAAAATTCCTGTTTACTTGAAAGTGATTAAATCTGTGTCTCACCACAAAAAGGGAGACTGCTATTTTTTTGAGCATGAGGCTCTTGCGATTGCATTCTTGCACTGTTGAGAACGATGCTGGTACGCTGTATATTGCTTTTATCCACGCAGAATTCCATCTCACCCCACTGTAATCAATGTTAAAACTCTAGTCAATAGGACTATTTATATGCTTTATGTTGAGTTCATGCATGAAGGTCATTCATGAATCAGGGTCTAATAGTGTAATCATAAAGCTTCAAAAATAAAATAAATGTTAAAGCATAACCATCTGACCTATGCGTTTTGTTTATAGTGAACAATACCCAGTATTTAGAAATACTGTGAAACCAAAAATAAAGTCTCTCCATAATGGGATATTTGTTTGTATTTGTTGTGCAGCTGGACCAAGACAGAATAATTGTTGGTTTCTGTAGCCCAGACGAACACGCACAAGACACCCCCCTCTTCCCTTTAGTTACTGGTACTTGCATTCCTTTATATTATACGGGATATTAAAAAGTTTGATCTATGTTTTCCCTTAATGTTTGTACATTATTCTTTTAAGAGAAGAAATAAAACGTGCCTGGGTGGCGTGTCTGAAGATAGATTCATTGCCAAGTTAACATTAGATGTTATTTTAAAAACTCATAAAACTGACAAGTACCATGGTTTGATAAGTTGTAATAAAGACATTTTGTTTGCTTTGAATACCAGTCACAAATAATGGCTATGTCTTCACACTTGCAACAAGAAAATGTGTTTGATATACGTTATGGTCTGCATAAAGAGAAAGGGAGAGAGCTGTTGTACGTGCCGAGGCCGCACGCCCGGAGACCGAGGCGGAATGAAGGCATTTAGGGAGGGCTGGGAGTTTTAGTGAGCGTTCCTCGGGAATGGATAGAAGCGGAAACGTGTTGGAGACAAGGGTAGAAGGTAAAACTCTCTTTTGAGAGATGGACTTGCTGGCGCTGAATAAAACTGAAGCAGCACGACGCGAAGCGCAGTGCCGGCAGCCGGGCGAGGTTTGGCTTCGGCGAAGTCGCAGGGGGGTCCACACGCACGCGGCCAGCCTCTCGGTTTGCTCGGTAGGGTCTTAAAACAGAGCGCAGCCCGTCCAACAGCCACGTTGTCCCGGGTCCAGTGGCTTCACAGCTGATCTCTGGCTGCTTTAGGAGCAGTATTTGGGGACGGTCCTTCCACGCATTCCCGAAGGAGATGCTGCTCGTAGGATGCAGCTGCGTGGCTGGTCCTCCGCCCTCGCCGGGCACCCCCGGGCACCCCGCCTCGCACCCGGGCGGCACGGGCAGGACTGCGAACAAGGGCCGCATGGCACCGCGAAAACGCGGGAAATCTTCTCTGTCTCCTTACAGGAGAGAGGTCAAGAAACACTATTAAAATACCAGTCATCAGGGCCGCGGCAAGAAATAGCAATTCCAAAATACGCACTTTTAAATTAGTAGTATGCATAGGATGTATGAGCCGCTGCTTCTTGACTGCGGAGGCTTTCGGCCCTCGCTGTGCCTGCTGATGCGCGAGGAAAAGGGAAGAGCGGCAAAGCAAGGTTGTGCCAGACGTGACGCTTCCCGAGGTCTGCACAGTGGGAATGAATTGCATTGGGGGGGGGGGGGGGGGCTTCCTCGGTTTTGAAATAAGCAATGCACTTGCTTTCTTTAAAGAGAGCAAATATCCTTTAAGCGCCCCGTGATGATGAAAGCCGGTTCCCCCTTTGGCGGGAGCTCGCCGACAATCCCAGGGACGGGCCCCTGCGTTCCCAGCCCCGCACCCCGGCCCTGTCCCGCTGCTGCAGGTGCATGTGCCTGCGTGCGCCCGCCTACGTGCCCGGCACGTGGAACCCCCAGGACACGGCAGCACCGCGGGGAAAGCCGCGGCCGAGCTCCGGGATGCGGCACGCACGTCCCAGCGATAGCAAAAGCCTATGAGGAGCTCGGAGGCGTTCGGCGCTGAGCGCTGCTTGCTGTCCCTTCGTGCTGCAGGCCAGTGAACGCAGGCAGCCAGCGTTCGAGGGGAAAACAACGTCTCCTTGTGAAACGGCACGCTGGAATTTTACATTTGCAAGGGACGTGCTCAGCACGGAAAAAAAAAAAAAAAAAAAAAGAGTTGTTTAAGCACCAATCTTGCGATGCGATCTAAGCCGGCAGTGTCCCGCGGTTGTGTGGGTGAAAGTGATGGATAATACAGAGATCCTGTAATACCTGGAGAATCCTGTAACACAAGGAGAAAGGCAGCTTCAAGGCTCTGCAGCAGCGGCCCTTTACTGCTGTTCTGGTGCCGTAACGCTCGCATGCAGGAACGGCCTTCAGAGAGGGCCTGGCCTTTGCAGGAGCTCAGCGTGCCACGCAGAGGGCAGATGTTTCAGGCAGTTTACCTCCTCTTTAAGCACTTAGCAGCCAGATTTCAGGGGGATCACCCAATGCGCTGCATGCTTTTTAAAAAAAAATCTGTTAATCTATTTGGTGCCCACATGGGGATTGCGTGCATTTGAAAGTCTGGTATGAGACCCTGCATAAATAGAGGGCTGCACCTGCATAAATACACGGGACGGAAGAACCGGCTCTCTCAGTAAAACGTTCTTAGCGTGTAGCTCTAATGGTTAAATGAAATATATTCAGACAAATGTTGACACATTTTATAAAGTACGCATATTTGTGCCAGACATGCTAGAGTGCTTGTAAGAGTGCTATAGATATTTAAATATATTCTCTCCTTCACATGGGCAATGTTTACAACAGTCGTGGCTTAAAAGATTGTGATTATTTTTGCAAAATGTGTCTTTGTCAATGCCTGTGCCTTCGTGGCAGGGATGCTCCTAGGAGCAGACCGTGAGCCGCCTCGGAAGCGGTTTCCTTCGGTGCTGCGTTCACACGAGCATGTCACCAGGTCTGCTGCAGACGGACCCCCCCACCACTCCCGCAGCGCAGCAAGCCGGCTCTTCTGGAGGTTTGGGGAAAACAGACTTCTTTCTGGGCAGGGAAGCCAGCTCTTGGGTTAATGGTCCCAGTAAAGCCTCAGTCCAGTTATAAACTGTGTCTGCAAACAGCTCAGATAATCTGCTCGGGAAGTAGCTCCAGACCCAGGTCAGAGTCTTTTGCCTGAACATAAACCTTGGGTTTAGCCTGTTCCCATCTAAGGGGCTATTTTTTCAAAATACACATTGAATTTTTACCTCTACATTTATGAAAACAGGAGTAATATGAAATTTACGTTTCGGCTTGCTTATGGGGTAAGAATGTGACAATTCTGAGCAAAAGGGCATGGCTCACAAGAGCTGGCGTCACGCACATACGTGAAGGCCTTGGCTGCGTCCGCTGCTCCTCGTGGAACCAGACGCAGGGCTTTGGGA
The DNA here is from genome assembly GCF_036370855.1 of Dromaius novaehollandiae. Classification (NCBI taxonomy): domain Eukaryota; kingdom Metazoa; phylum Chordata; class Aves; order Casuariiformes; family Dromaiidae; genus Dromaius; species Dromaius novaehollandiae. The sequence continues at coordinate 42,429,761 of NC_088105.1, forward strand.
CAGCCTCACTCCAACTGCGGCCAAGAGCAGAACTTACTGATTTCAGAGCGCCGTTCTTCGAGGTATTTGGCCCACCCTTCCCAGCCACGTCGGTGCAGATGTGCGTCCGTTTGTGGCGGTGTGCGAGACGGGTTACGAAGATGGGGGCCACGTCCGAGCTGTCTGCTGTCAAGTAAGCCATTGGGTTTGGACGTCTGAACGTTTTCAGTTTGGACGTCTGAACGTTTTCGGTTTGGACATCTGAACGTTTTCTTCTGCCCTGGCAAAACCGCGGAGCCCGAACTCGTGTGCGGCGGGGAGGCTGGGGGGGGGCCGGTGTCCCGGGGGCTGCGCTGGCGGGTACCGCGGTGCGGCGATGGCATCGCCAGCGAGGGGACCGTGCTCACCTGGGCGAGATGGCGGTGTCAGGTCTCAGCCAGCCCCTGGGCCCACCTCCCGGTCAGCGGAGACGGGTCTTCGGAAGGAGCAACGGAGCTGCTCTCTTTTAGTTGCCTCCCTGGGACCAGGGGAACCGGGCCCTGGGCTCCGCTGGGCCCCACCGGCCGTAGCAGCAGCTGTAGGGACAGGCGAGGGCGAGCCCGCACCGCAGACCACGTTTGGGGTGGATCCGTCCTGCTTTGTAATGAACGCATCCCGGTTGTTTTCTTATTTTTCTGCAGACCATCAACTTCAAGCAACTATAATTGCATAAAAACACGTTGCTAATCTCATATTTTTCAGACTAATTCCAACAGCATCAGCATACTGGTAATTCAATTAACTAATTTTTTGATGTGTTTGTTTTCTTTTAAAATATCCACAGCAATAATTGTTAGCTCTGCTGTTATAAAAGATGCCAGAAGCTATTTCAATTATTATTCCTTTTAAAGCCCAAAAGACGTTTTTAATATTCTCCTGGATGCTTATTACCATGGGAAACCAATATTTATGTTCTTCTTGTTACCTCTTCAGCCGCACCAAGTGCTTATCCAAGGCAGTCATATATGAACAGGGACACTGGACTGTACCCATATTACTTTACAAGGCAATAACAGAAGTCGTCTTTTCCAGGAGACTAAATCTGCGAGCAAGTCTTGAACAGTGAAAAAATACTAGAAATAATTTAGGATGGCAGAGGATGATGAAGTTGTACGATATTGTCTGACAGGCATCCGGAGCTGATCTCTGGTTCTCCCGGGCAGAGAAATCAAGCAGTTTGGCGGGGGATGTCGCTGCGACCCCACTTCCCACTTTGCGTGACAGGAAGGATGCTGGGCAGGCTTGCCGCGTGTGCAGCCGAGGGAAAAGCTGCAAAGTACACCTGGCAGTTAGGAGAACGAGGGATCAGCGTAAGCAAACATCTGAGAACAAACTAGAGTGGCAAAAATTGCTTTACACCTCCGCGGGCATTATCCCTAGCAAAGCAAAGGCCTTCAGCATCACGGAGCTTGGACCACTGCACAGGCGCAAAAGGGTTTCTGGCGGATGAGGGACAAGACCGGGGTCACTCAGCGCCACGCGACCACCAGATCCAGGCTACATCCGTAGCCCCACAACCAGAGCATCCGCGGATCCTTCCTACGCGGTGGCTTCTTGCACCATGGCTGTAGGCAGCCCCACGCTCAGAGAGGCAACCCAGAGCATCCCTGTATTGCAGAGAAAAAGATAGAGCAGCGCCTTCAGACACTGCTTTGAATTCCCCTCTTGAAATCTCCGTGCCTGTTTTTCCCTTCCTTAGGATAGAGGGATTGCAAGGTGATCGGGCTCTGGAAAGCCGGGTCGCACAAATCCCCTTGTAGGTGCTTGCTAAAATAGCTGCAGTCAGAAATGGATGGACCTTCACTGTGCACAGAGTAGACTGACAGAGAAAACTACCCCTGCTCTGTTTTCACATTAAAAGCAATGCTGAATGTAAGCTTTGGTGATTTTGCCTGGAATTCCGTTTTATTTGGTCAACATTTCATAGGAAAATTGTGTCAACAACACGTGAAGCATGAAGCTATCAGTGTCCTCAGTAAGATGCCTGCTTTCTGCTTAGATAGGCACTACTGTTGAGAGCATGTGGATGTTTATATTTATGGGCTCAAACTCGAGGCGCTTCACTTTAGTGATTAGCTCCGTGGATGCTGAGCTTTAGCGAGACATGCTGGAAGGAAAGAGGGAGCTTGAATCTGAAAAAGGAGCCCTTCATAAAGCAGCTACGACAAATACCTGTTCCTCCGTCAGCTTCTCTCGGCAAAGACGCGGCGTGGTCAGTGGAGTAGAAACAACCCCACTAGTGCCCACCCGTCTCTCATCTAAATCCCATTAAAATTTGGGTCTAACAGGTGTTGGTACAGCCAGAATAGGACCTTAGGACAGTAACTAAAATCACAATCCATGACCAAATTAAGAGTAAAGGTGCAGAAATAACACACCGGAGATGTGCATTAAAAGGATCCATTTGCAAATGTACCTTTTAGTATCTGCATCTGCCTTGGCAAGGTTTGGTAAATGGACTGCCTGGCATTTGGGTTGGAATTCATTCTGTGAACTCAAGTGAAAAGAGAGGAGCTCAATGCTCATGTTATTGATACACTAATCATCCCAAATTTCTCACTTCGCTACCCAAATTGCTTCCTAAGGACCTGATCCAAATCAATAGGAGCTTTTCAATTATCTGCAGCAGACTTTGGACTGAGCCCTCTCTCTTGCAGGGCCTGCGGCTGGAAGTCATTGCTGTAAGGAATTGGGCAGTATTTTTATGAACTGGTTCAATAATATTCTCAGTTTGAGTCCTCAAAGTGCAATGCATAAAACAGAGTTTTATATAATTTTAACCATATGCCCTAGTACCTATAAACAGAGAAATATATTCTCCTTTCCTTTCGACTGAAAGGTCAGATATCCATCACGAATCCCTCTCTGCCTCGAAGGCAGCACGAGAGCATCCCAGCTCTGGTTTTCTTGACTTGCTCCTGATTTATCACTCCTCCGGCTGTCAGCGTCCCAACATTTACAGTATGCTGTTCACATAAGCTATGATATAGATCCGGAAGGGTAAATATTGAGGTTCTCTTACGGCTGCTGCCGTCACTAGGATTTCTAAAACCTTGAATAATGTTTCCATCATCCCAGAACACTCCGTTCTCATGAATCCCTTCAGTCTATTGCACAGCGCAAACTCACGCACAGCATATTATAGCAACACACTCGATCGTGGAAGACATTGCATACACAGCACTTCTCTTATTGTCTACGGGAAATTGATGTTTTACCCATTTTCCAGCAGCTTTTTCTTTAGCCTGATTTCCAGAATACAGACCTGCCTGCAGAGTTCACGAGTGGCTGCCACGCATCAAACAGAGCCAAACCATTGTAGAGCTGAGCTCAATAATTAAACAAGAGAAACAGAATAAAAAAAAAGAACCTTAAGTGAAACTAGGCTATATTCAGCATCAGAATATCAATTCGAAAGCACAAGGCCAAAACCTGCATCCTGCAAGGCCTTACAGCTATCAAGATGCATCTCTGAATTCCTGCAGCCAGGATCAGCTTTCTACTTTAACTTTGTCACATCTCTTCACGGGAGAGTCTCTTTTAACTGGGAGATGTCTGCGACTTCCACCGTAAATCACTGCAGCTGTACAGGATAAGAGGAGCAACTGGAACGCCAGACTTGGGCAGTTCAAAGCAACTGCATCAGCTGGCTCACGGTCCTCCGTGCTTGTGTTCATTAGCCAAAACTAATTCTCTCAGATAGAAAGATATCAGGACTCCTGTCCGTCCGTGGGAAATATTGGTGGACTTATGTGACGTTTCTCAATGCAGGGCTCTGATGTGACTCCCTCTGCCTCCTCCCCCACAAAGCAGGGTTTGCACGGCACTTGTTAGTAATAGCAGCATCGCGCTGAAGTCCACGAGAAGAGAAGCTACGCATATGCAAAACGGGGTCTACCGAGCCCAGATCAACGGACGTTAATAAATCTCTTTTTTTTTTTTTTTTTGACATCACTAGTATAAGGTTGGACCTGACCTCAGCACTACTTCACTTATTTGCAAGCGAGAAAATATTGGTGCAGGGAAACTAGAGCTGTGCTCTTGTATGCTGAAGCAGTGGCAGATGAAAGAATGGAAAGAAATCATCAGTGTAGCCCATTCCCTATTCCCGTAGCATCTGAGGAGTGCTCGGTACTTTTCTGTGGCTCAGACCTGATATCCCATAAATTCAGATGGGACAACACACTGACATGATTATCCATCCCCGAATTTTTCCCCCTCTGTGTGCAACACTGGTGAAAAGCACAGCTCATCGGAGGACCATTAAGGATGGAAAATCAAAGACTGGAGAATTCTACAGGGAACCCCTGAAATCTGTGGTGCAAGTGCTAGAGATCCGAATCTAGTCTCCAAGACCTGAGTAGCTACTTCATCTACGGGAAGATTTGCATTTCGATCAAACCTTTGCAACTTCTGCTAATAACAACCCTAATAAATGAATTTTCTCTCAGGAATGTGTTGCATTATGCACTTCACAAAACGGATATCACTGGAAAAGGCCACCTTGTATGGTAACCTGCACCTAACTAGTTGGTTTGTCTTTCAGTCTTCACTTTTTCTTATTTTTTCGATTTATCCCAGCCTCTTCCCTCAGAAATAACTCACGAAATTCTGCGTGCTGCATTCTCCTTTTCTGCAATTATTTCCACCCACAAGACAGACGAGATTACACCGAACGACAGTTCCTGACTTCCGAATTATGGGCTGGGATTTCTTTACACCGTATAACACCTGGCATAATATGAAACGTGCTCGACACCCCCGGCCGACGTAGGGGTCTGCCATCCCCGGCAGCAAATCTGAGCAAATCTCAGCAAACGGCCAACGCGTCTCCCCTTCTGTACATCATTCTAGTACACAAAAAGCCTCGCTCTCACCTCTTTTAATCCCTCAATTATAATGGCAATATTTCGTTGTCAGAGAGCTAGTGCGATTCCCTTCGGCTCACCCCGTAACGACCTCAGACTTGATTTCATCTCTGTTGCCCCTCAAAGCCTCTCTGCTAGGAAGAGCGCAACTAAACTGGCGGCGGCGTGATGTTTCTAGTACATTTATTCTGTTAATAACGGTTCTGTTTTATGCCTCATGAATCCCCTTGTTCTGCATCATCTCCTCCGAAGACTGCTCTAGACATCAGCCGGGGAAAGAGCCGCACGCGCGGACAGATCACCGTTGCCGAAAGCATCTACCGGAGATGGCCGACGGCACCGCCCTGGACCACCTCGCTCCTCTTCGGACGCCTGCCTCGGTGCCTCCTCCCCAGCGTTTGCCTTTTGCAGCACAAGCCTTTAAACGTCCCCTTTTCCAGCGGTGGGACAGCGGCCCCCCGACTGCATGTCCGTCCGGGCGTACCGGCCCCCCAAAACAAAACCTCTGGTCCTGTTTGGGCTGTGAGCGTCTGCTAAGCTCTGGACACGTAGTGCAAGTTTGCACGAACAAAACCTTTCAGCTAGTCACTAACATTGAGAGCTACTCTTAATCTAAGCATCTTACAAAAGCAAAAAAAAAAAAATAACCCAAGCAAAAGAAACATAAACTGGGCCTCCACGGCTTTGACCCCAACAGGAGAAGTTTAGCCTCCAAAGTGAGCATCCGGCCAGGCCTGGAGCATCTTTCGTTCAGATGATGAAAAAAAATAAACACGGGGGGGAAATTATTACAGGTTTAAACCCAATTAATAATAATGAGGAGGAACTAGGAACAAATCTGGAAAGACAGTTTGGTTGAACACGATCATGCGGGTTTATTGTATGGAAAGAAAGAATTCGGAACAGCAGAACAATTACAATGGTTTTCAAAAGAAACCGTTTTTTTAAGGAAAGCCATATAGGAAAGAATGCAAAACAGGAAAAGACTCATAGGACGGCTCGCGATGGGCATTTTTTGAAGTATCAGAACACAGTGACAAGTTATCCTACTGGGAGCAAAGAGAATAAGGTATAATAATATTCTAATATAGCCATAGCGGGAGTTCCTTATTGACCAAAAAGTAAAATAAAATCATAGAAAAATCCTACAAGACTATATTGTTACAGACGAGCATAAAAAGAAAGAGAATCAGATAGACAAAATCAGACAGGCTGAGAGTAAAAAATGAAATGAAGCCAGTGAAATGAAAAGAAACTGGAAATAAGGTCCAATGAATATGCTGGAAATGAAAGAAAGAGGGAGAAAGGTGAGAGAGTAACCGGTGTTAAGGCCACTGGACTGACACGGGTACCTGGGAGATGCAGCCGGTCAGCACAGGGTGGGAAAGCTGCAAGCCCCCACGGGCACAGACCCGGTTTAACGGCCTGCTTTCCTTAAACGCCAGAAAGGAAAGCGCTTTGCGGAGAGCAAGTGCTATTGTGCCGCGGGGTCAGAGGAAACAAAGCAAAACAAAAAGCAAGAAAAACAGGAAAACAAGGTACAGAGCGGTGGAATGGCCCAAAACAAGCTTGCACACTGGATTGTTTTTCACAAAGCAGACCCCAAAGTATTATGTAGTATAGTGGTGTTGATTTCAGTGGTAAATCCATGTATCACCTTGTCTTTAAACCAATAACCAAATGTTTTAAAAAGCATTCTTTGAAAATGAAATCCTGCTCTGTATTATCACTCAAATCTGTTTGTAACAACTGTATTTAAGTGTGATATCCTTCTTGCAGCTTATGTTATCTGATACCTGCAGACCTGCGCATGTAAAAACACAGAATCCACTTCACAAAATATTGTCCCTAAGTATTAAAGCATGGGCTCCTGAACATGAAATGCCTTAAAAGAAAAAAAAAGGCCATATTCAGAAGGTTACTTTTGTATGAACTGACACTCATTTCTTTCCAAGTACTGCCTATTAATTAGATCTCAGATAAGGTTCTTCAGAGCAATGAAAAGAGCAGGAATTACAGATGTTCAAAACCATCTTTGGCAAATGCCTTAAAAAGATTCAAAGATCAGATGTCATGTTTGTGATGGATGATTCCTACAGCATTCCCAGTCAGCCACTTGGTATCAAAATTCTTTCACATATTTAATTAAAACTCACAGAAATTAGGATGCAAGCATGTATGTAATTGAAATTCATATCCTTTTCTTCAGAGAAGTTTCTTTCCATTCTTATATATAACACTGGTTGACGTAATCCAATATAGCAACTTTCATGACAAAAGTTGTTTTCAGTTTTTACATCAAAAAATATTCATGGCAGAGGATCGACCCGTCTCTACAAATGTGAAAGATTAAACTTGTCACCATGTTTGCTTAAGGGGTGACAAAAAATTTATGTGATTTTTAATTATTTAAATAATAGTATTAACACCCTTTCTCTCTCTCAAGGATTTTCTTTGTCTAATTTAATAATTCTTTAGACTTTCTCTTTTGTCAGCACTGTTTTGTCACTTGAGCGCAGCCTGCAACTCAACCTGAGTAGATGCCAAATCATAACGCGGTGCGCATTTTGAATAATGCCAGTATTTCACCGCAATACGTACGTCTGCCGAGAGACGTAGCAGTATTTCCCGCTGCGCCGGAGGGCACTCTTCCCTCTGCCACCTGGATTTGGGGGCTTTGGGGTTTTTTTGCTTTCCTTTTCTTCACAGGGGCTTAAAATGTCCCGAAACCGTTCACACCTGGAGCAATGAACCGAGCTAACCTTCCCGTTTCCAAAGTCAGCAGGGTAAATGTCCCGTGATGAGTTAACCCTCACCACGTGCGTAGCAGAAAACGGAGACTTGTCCCGTGAAACCAGGAGCGGGTTTTCAGCATCCTTTGTGCTTACAGTGTCTCTAATTCTGCAGCGTCCTCGCCGAGAGATTAAAACAACCAAAATCCATTACAAACCCTTAATTGTCACTTTCTCCAGAAAATAGATGTTTGCCTGCATGATTCATAACAGTCAACATTCATTACGATGGCGTTCTTGTGCTGCATAACTTTAAATAAACAGAAATGTTTTGATAAAGTTTGCAAAAGCATAATTAGTCCTACAGGCACAATATTTCCAGCTTTCAAATGCCTGTTCTCCAGCTGTACTTTTTAGATTCATAATTTCAAAAGCAGCTGATCTCAGTCTCCACTGAAGCTCAGGATTTGGGGTTTTCCGGTTTAATGGCATTCAAAACCTTATCAAAATATATATGCACGGAGAGACGCACTGCAAGTTTCTCCATTTGCTTTGTTATGTGCCTCTGTCGCAGTCTTAAGAACGGAGAAAGAAAGCAAAATCTAGTACAAACACGGTCTTTAACATTAATTCTATTGGGATTCAGCAGCATATAATCTTCTTTTCATGCAATTTTTTTATTTCTTTGATGGGCCAGAGCATACGCAAAGAAGATATTCAGTTTGTTGAAAAGCTGAAAATGAAATATTGTCGTAAAACAAGACGAGAAAATAAGCGAAAACCGTCGCAGATGGGGCTCGTTGGGAAGGTCAAGAAGGGAAGAGGCCGCTCCGCTCAGCCTCGTGGGCTGCCTGCAGCCCTCGGACACCCCAGGCTTCCGTGCAAGGAACCGCACATTTTCATGCCCTTTTTCATGCTCTCACGCGTGACAACTCGTTCCCAGCCGGTCCCACTAACGCCCGCGCCCGTCACCACCGCAGAGCCGGCGCGTCGCCTTGGGCATCCCCGCGCAAAAGGCCGAAAGGACCCCGAAGGCCGTGGCTGCAGGGTCGCGGGGAATCGGCTTACAACCAGCCTACGTTTAAAGAGAGAACGGTGCACTGTGCCTATTTTCAAACAAATTCAGTATTTTGCTATTTAGCTTGACTTTTGGATTTATTTCCCAGCCGACTGCCTCGTAAGAGCTTTCTTGGTATATGGGTGACTGTTATTCTCAGACTTTTAGGGAGGTACGTGCTGCGCTCAGACTACAGAGAGACAGAGAGTAATTTTTTGTTTATTTTACTCCCTTAAAATGTCAGGATTTAATACTGCTTCAGCCTTAGCTCAGCTGCGTGAGCACGGGCGCTTCGCAGCAGCTTGCAGCAGCCAAGGAGCGCTGCGGCAGCCGCGGCCCAAGTCCAGCCCGCCGGGACGGTGCCGTTCCCGGCGACGGAAAATTCCTGCCGCCCTGATGAGGTATTCGCTGGGGCTTCTTTCTCCGCTTGGATTCCAAACTAAACTCATTGTAGAGCTGAAAAATAGTGTTTTTTTCCAAGTATAGTGGAATGGAAGCTTTTAGGAGGTACAATTACGTTTCATTGCCACTTACTTGAATTCAATTTTAGCACAATGCACAATCTTTACATTCCAAGTGGTGAAACAACATAGTAAATTAACCAAGTAAATTTAGCTGTAAACTGTCTGTACTTTTTAAAGCTGCTGCTGGCACTGCAGTTGCGGTTTTCCCCCTCATTTTTCCCATCGTATCTGCAAAGCAGGCCGCTCCCCATCTACCCACACGCACTCAGCTGCCGCGGTAGCACGGCGGACGCTGCAACGCAGGGCTCTTGCACGAAGTCCCTGTTTTGTGCTTCACTAGCGTTTCCCCGCAAATACTGCAGCTGCACTAATAGCAATCCTTTGATTTTTGTCAGAGCAAACCTGCAAGACGCTGGGCAGCAATAGTGTGCCAGCCTATAAAATACCCGCTCCTTGGAGCGGTGTATAAGCCCCCCCGAAACCCGGCGAAGTGAGGTAGGAATTTGTGTGCATTTTTACCGCACTTAGCTCTGGGCCCATTCTCTCGTTAACTGATAAAGCTCCAGTTCAAAGCAATTAGTTAATAGCGAAAGGTAAGCTTGGTGGACGGTGCACCCAGGAAGGGCGGCAGACGGCCTCTTCGCAGACGGCCCTTGCTGTCCGCGAGCTGCAGCTCAGCGAGCCATCGCGTTTCCCCGCTAAAGCGAGCCGGGGGAGCCGGCTTTTCTGCAGGCCAGCCTGACGGTTGTGTCGTTTGCTTGCAGGTGAGGCAGCTACAACACCCACGTGTCTGTAACTCCTGCCCTAGGACGTCATACGGGGAAGATAGGGGCTACAAACGGACAAGTCAGCGCCCAAAAGTGACTTTCCTACAAGAAACAGTGCAGGAGTCGTTCATCATTCGGGAAACAAATGGGAAAGCCAAACGAAGCGAGCCGGAATGAAGGTTCTTCTGCCCGGGAGAGCTCATTAGCAGCCGCGCGGGGCCGGAGCATCTCGGCGGCAGTGCCGCAGCCGGGCCCTGTGCCGCGCGGTTGAACCCCCCAGCGCCCCGGCCCGCGCCGGGCGTCCTCGCTCCTCCCCTCAAAGGCCACTTAGGGGGTTCCCAGTGACTTCACTGCCATCCCAGCAGCGCTTCTTCCACGGCCTTTCCCACCCCGCGGGGCGTCAGGGCGGTAAACCCTCACGGTTGCAGAGCACTGCTTTCATACCTGCGGGTACCAGAGAAGCCATGCACGTCAGTTCGTTAGCCCGCGTAGAGGATTACAGTACGTATGCGGACAGGAAGCCGACATCTCCGCGAACGATACCTGGAGCTACACCCACAGCAGGCGACGTTGAGGGTTTGCAGGTGCCTCAGGTCGCTGCGAAGATCTCTGCTGCTTAAAGTCCATCCTGAGAACACTGATTTTCTATTCGGTTTCTGTGCTGCAAACGGCAGCATCTTGCAGCGCCTTTGCCGTGGCACCTGGTACCGCATGTCCTGCTGCACAGAACTGCCCCGGACGCGGACATCGGCCCAATTCCTAAGATTCAGGGTCGGAAGTTCCCTTCATTTCCGTGTAATATCATTTTTATGTTCCCTTATCTCAGCTTAATCTGAAGAGACTTTTCTATACACATGCACCAGCTTATTTCTTTCTACAAAATTCTAGCAGTTCGGGTTACAGGCAGATAACTGCATTTCATATTGGGAATTCTCTGTATCCTTCAGACGGCAAACTGGATTTTATCTACAGCTACTGGTTTTTGTTTCCTAACGCAACCAATGGCCATTAACCATAGTCGTTCCTTACTTCATGCGAGCTGCTAGTTTCCAGAGAAAACGACAGAATGTGTTTTTTACCGTTTTGACTAGATTTATTTATCTCTTGTGCTAGCTGAAGTAAAGAACAATTATTTTTGAAAGACATGTATTTGCTTGCATTTATCTTTGTGATTGAAACCTATGGCTGTTTTTGTATATGCTAGAAGATAATTTGTCTGGAAGCCGACTGCGCTTGGAAGGGTTGAACTTCAGTTTTCAGATGGTCTGCAGGCTCAGCTCTGTGTCTGAGGGCTTAATGCAAGTTGGGCTGCAAAACTACATGACGGGATTTTAGAAAAAGCAGGCACTTGGGAAAGCTACTAAAAGCACCAAGGAAAAAGCCAGTGGTGAGGTCCATTCAGACCAATAGAAGCTTAGAGAAAGCAGGAACCTCAGAAGATGTTACCCTAAGCCAGAAGATTAATGGTTTCCAGCTTGAATCGCCTGTCCTCTAGCTTTGGTCCATCTTAAAAAAAAAAAAAAAGAAAGAAATTCAAATTGTCTCCACTAAGATTGCATTAATGTACTAATAGGAGGCTGACACAGAAGACTGACTCATCCTATCTTTTTGGCATTAAAGAACGTATCTACCTGACAAGTGTGACCATTTCTACACTCCATATTCCAGTAACTTGGGAGCAGTTTAGCTAAATGCAACGGAAATGGAGAAAATGATGCCTGGGAACAAAAGAGCCTTAACAAACCACAGGGCTTTTCAAAGCGGCAGTGTTAGAGGTTAGCTGTGCTCCCTCATTTGCTATAGCAACGGACACTTCAGCAGGAACGTGCGCGATGTCACACCATTTTCAGCTCTTTTCTTTTTTTTAAGGTAACCTCTCAGATGGCCTGGAAGTCTGTAAGCATCTATCTCTTAATAGACTCTCCTTAGGAAAATTCCTTTCCGGGAAGCATCTAGAGATAAAGATCATTCGCTCAAGAAAAAGAAAAGAAATAAAGGGCTTTCTCTGATGCAATTGTGAAGCAATTAAGCGTGCCATTAGTTAGGAGGAAAGAAAATGGTCTGTTCTTATTTATTTTTCAAACTAACCAAGGAGAACCTGGTGCATGCGTTTTGTAGCTCAGGCATTTCAAAAAGCAAGAAAATCCCAATATTTTGGCAGCCATGACAGCAAAAGCAAAGGTCACAGAACGACTTCTTCCCTCCCCACAGCAGAGCTGGCCTCAGAAGTGCGACTTGTTCGCTTTCGGTGGCCTTTCACCCCCGCAGCACCGTGGTGGCTTTCCTGACCCCTCGCCAGGACGCGGCTGGGAAACGGAAACGGAGGTGCCGGCTCCGGCAGTGCGTGCAGCCCGCGCGTGCCGCACGGAATCAGCCCCAAAGCAGCGTTTCATCAAAATTCCCTTCTAAACGGTGGCTCATGGAGGTGTTTGTTGGCCGCAGTTCTTCAAAAGAAGAAATAAAGTTAGTAAATGTGGGTCTTCAGAAAATTCATACTGATTTGCAACGTTAATGAATACTAATAGCAAATAGCTACTTATGTGCAATTTGAAGCGTATTCATTTTTTCATAATTTATTTGTTTGAAATACTTCAAAAACGTAATCTGAAATATTCTGGTAAAACATCTCTGAACTCATCTCTGCCTGACGTCCGTTTTATAAAAAAGATGTAAGGTTTAGACATAAAGGCCTGTCATTGTCATCCAAATCAAGGCAAAGAAAGACCAAAAAAATACAGTTCTCAAAAACTAATTTTCAGAAGATTCAGTTAGCTGGCTGAAATGAAAGATTTTTAAAATGCCTCAGGTGGATTTAAAACAAAAATATTCAGTATTACCACTGAAGTAATACAGGGGGTAAACTTTGGGAAAATAGGGGAAATATCTAAAGACAACATGTTAAAAAAGGAAAATATCAGAAGTTCTATAACTATCTCCATTTGTGAATAAAATATTTGATATACAGCTTGACATAGTTCACATTAATTTGGTTTTTTTCCCCTTCTTTTAAAAGAGAAAAAAACAGCTGAAAAACTTTACCCACCTCCACTGTGAGAGGAATAGTGAAATACTGCATCTTGTGCTGTAATCAATACGTCGAAATTGTGCTGAAAAATTAGAAGTAGCCCAGAGAAGATCTGCAAGAACAGTTTGCATCTGGACACCTCCTTTACAGTAAAATGTTTAAGAGCAATGATTCATTTTCTTCTGAAAGAAGTGAGACAATTTTGAAAAAGCCAAAATGGAAAAAACTTTTCTAACTACTATGCTCTTACTTAATCACAAGAAAAAGGAAGAATTTGCAGGGTGAATTTTAATGCTTCCGTTATGCAAGAGGTGAAGCTAGAGGACTATAATATACCTTCGACCATATAATCCACACATCTGTCAGTGGAACGATATTTGGTCTATTTCCTGTCATTTAGATTAAAAAGCATTATTTATTACTAAAATCAGTGTTTTAACTGGACAAAGCTTGTGGTATTATTAATTTTGAACCTGGCAATAAACACCAGAAAGTACCGTAATAAATCATTCTGCCCCAAGGAGGAGAGCACTTAAGGGCCGTTACGGGATGGTGCTGAGGGATCGACCGTCCCCGATGGTATCAGCAAGGAGGAATCGATCCAGGCAACGCTTTTGCTGGTTGTCCGGGGTTAAATTTCAGCATTCCACCCGTCCTTGGCCGAGAGCGCCGGCCGCTCTGCAGATAACGGGCTCTGGGGAGAGAGGGTCCCTGAGGGCTGCTTGACCTCCGCGGCCCTCAAACAGAGGTGGATGCAATGACCACGTGTTCTTCTCCTCGGTCCGCCTGACTGCAGCAAGCCTTTTCCATGGTCCGCACCCAAAACCTGCACTTTGTGCAGCCAGTCCTTACAGTCACCCAAACGCCCGGGAGCACCGCGAATCCCAGAAACGGCCTCGGAAGGAGCCCTGGGGACTGGTGCCAGGTCCCGAAGCGGCTGCGACTGCGCCCGGCGCTGCCCGAGCTCGTCCCCTCCGGGCAGAACCGCTCGAGAATAAAAGGCAGCGGGAGGCTGAGCCGCTCGCACCGAAGGGCGTCACGGCATCCCTGTCTCCGGGCTCGCAGAACAGCGGGCTGCAGCGGGTCCTAACAGCTGCTGGTTTATCAGGTTATAATCCTGCAGCAAAACGCAAAAAATGCATGCAATTATCGTGCAATAGGACATCTGACACGCACCCTCCGCAAACTCGCGGGCCCACGGACCCGAACTCCCCTGGCTGAGCGCTGGAAGCTGCTGAGCGCTGGAAGCACCGATTTAGCAGCTCACGCATGTCTAGGGTTTAAAACCTTTACACAAGTGGAAATAGAAATTAAAAATACCCTGATCTGACTGCTTGAATGTTTCTCTTTTTTTTTTTATGCACATATACGATGCAAAGTTATCATGAACACTTATTGCATGTTAACTACCACCACTAAAAGTTATCAAAGGAAGCTTTTTTTGTAAATATGCTATTGTAAGACTCACCCTAAAATCACATGGAAAAGGGAAACTGTTGAACAAAAGTATCGGATGTCCTTTCTCAGCGTTTGCAATGACACAGAGATCATTTCGAAAGCAATTCCTGCAGTACCGAATGCTCCCGCCATTAGCGCAGCCGTATTGAAAGAGCCGATATGGGTTCACATGGATCATTAATGGAAGCACCACATATTTCACACCTCAATAATAAAACAGTGTAAAAAGGAGCCGAACTCCTCAGTTTCACAGACACTTAAGGAGCTTAGCGGAAATTAAAGGATATTATAGAAATATGAATTATAAAGAAGGAAACACTCAAGGATTTTTCCCCCATTATGTCTCACAATTACTTTAATTCCTCTCTAAGGGCGAGAGGCTTTGCATGATCCCGGCAAACCACTGGGGAGTATTTGCGAGGAGCACCAAAGCAGGGGCTTGGTCCAGCGCCCGCTGACACCAAATCCAACACCTACGTGGACCGCAGCGGTCCTTGGCTCGGCCCGAAGTCCCTGGCCGTGCCTGAAAGGGGACTGGTCACTCGTAGGGGTTCAGCATCTGAGCCAGGCCTTGCTGGGCCTCCGGCTCCGGGCATCGGAAGCAAATACTCACGTTTGTAAGAGGCTGTTTCCTCAACCCGTCTCATATCGTCTTGGGACAAAAGCACAGAACCCTGTTTCCTGTCACATTTTTCTGTTTAATAATCTCTTTTGTTTCCTACCCATTTAAGGCCATCTTTTAATTATACACACTAGAAAAACGTGACATCTGAGAGGCCAGGGTGGAAGAGGACCAGATGCAAAAGGGAAGATCTTCAGTCTATTAACTAAAATATCGATATGGTCTGAAAACATAAATAGCCTCCTTTACAAAGAATGCTTACCAGAGCTGCTAGGAGGAAGTAGTATTCAGAGAATAAGTATTATAGAGTGCCGTATTCTTTCTAAATTGCTTTTTTTGTGGTGATATATTAAAAAAAGGAATTAATGTGGTGAAAACGGATGGAATTCCTCTAGCGTGGTCACTTCTGTTCCCAAGAAGCGCCTGCCCCCCCCGAAGGTCCCCTTCCCGGGAGCCCACTTCATCCCGTGCGGCTCAGCCGAAAGGAGCCCCATCCCGCGGGATCAGCGGGACGCGAAGCCTCGCACGTGCCGCAGCACCGAGAGCCGACGTGGCCGACACGAGTCCGGAGCCTGGACCCCCTCCCCGTGCTCCTGTCCCGTGCGCTTTCCCCTTCCCCGGCTTTTTCCTTCCAGAGCCTTTCATCAAATCGAAATTACAACTCTAGCCATTTCTGAGCTTTGAAATACTGTGAAACACTGCGAAATGCAGCTCTCTTGTTAATTCAACCCCACAAAGAATCTCCCTAAAATACGAGCAGGACAACACACAAACGACAAGGACTTGATTCTGCTGCTGCTGCTAATACCAGAGCGGGTCCAGAGTGACAGCGCGGCGGTCAGAAGCCGTCAAGGCAAAATCGATATCAGCGCTGTGCATGTCCCAAAACGAGCGCGTCCCACTCAGCCCGCACAGCCGGCGAGCGTGTCCTGTGCACGACCGGCGTTGACCTAAGTCCGTATCGCTGCTCCAGAAGGACTCCCAGGTTCAACCTCCGTGGCACAAAGCCTGGCCCCACCCAGGCGGGTCAACGATTTCCCTACTCGTTCCCGTCTTAATTCAAGCCTTACTTGACCTAACACTTTACGGACCGTTATGGTCCACATGACCATGGCAGCGCTCAGATGCTCTCATTACCGGGCACTGCGGCAAGTACTTAACACAAGTCATTAATTTCTTTCCCTTTCTGCTTCTTTAGCATTTGGAAGTGCAGCAGCTGCCGAAGCGTCAGAGAAGGAGAGCACCAGGAGCAGGAGGTCTCCCTCGTGCCGAGGCGGCGCGTCCCTCGCAGCCGGGCGCGGAGCCCAGCGGGGACCAGGCGGCTCCTGGGCTCTTCCTTCGCTGGGGTTAGCAGCACCCGTTAAACTACGTTGCTCTGTTAGAAACTCCCGGGAGGGGATGAAGCTGGAGTCTTGCGGCTTACCAGGTCTCCAGTCTTTCTTGGAGTTGATTGGAAAATCCCTGGAGACGTGCAAGGCCTTTCCAGGGTTTTCCGCCCCACATTGGGGCACGCGGGACGGGCAGGCGGCACCGGCGCATCTGGGCAGCGCAGAGCCGCGGCGGCAGAGCGGCCTCGCCGGGCAGGTCCGGACGGGCCGAGCACCGCCGCGCACCGGCGTTCTGGGAAATTCGCATCCGCAGCCATCCCTCTTTTTAGGCTGAAACAGAAAGTATTGCATGTCGATCCACGACTGGTAACACAAACAAGCCCATAATGCACAGTCCCAGCTGGAATTTCATTTCTGAGTAAAGGGTAAGTGAAAAATGAAAGGATTTTGAATTCGGAGCCATGAATAGGTGACAATCTAGGAGCCCTAATAATGAAGATAGATTTCTAAGTATGTCAAAATACTTATGGAAAAGAGTCAAAGAGTTTAAAAAGGTACGGCGATTTCTTAGACACTCAGACTGAAACTGAAGTTAGTAACCCAGCTGTAAGCTTTAGCTTTATTTCTGTTTCAATTATAAGATTTTATTCTTGCTATTACTTTCCACTGTCATCTGAAATTTAAGAATTTGACATAGCAAGACTCAATTCTAGTGGGAAATAGAGGCTTTTATATTGTTTGCTGTGTTCAGTCAAAAAGGGCATCAGTTCAGGTTCAAAGCAATCAAAATGTTAACGAATGCGATGCAAAGTGCTAGAAATTGCAAAAATACTCCTTTTTTCGGATAATTTAATGAGTTTGATTTGGATGAACTTCTGCTTGCCATTGCTGATTATTTTATCTGATTGTTTATTTATTTTTTGTTGACACTGTTGATTTGCCCTTATCGAGCTGTGGGTTGCAGACTGGACCTGACCTCAACCCCCCGCCCCCGTTTATGTCCACCGAGACGGGCCCGTTATCGGAAAGCCATGGAGAAGTGCAACCCCTGCTCTTGGGACGTTCTAGTCATTCTGCTTTTTTACGCTCCTTTCCATGAAAAATCATAGATTTTCTACTGTGGACAAGAATTTCATGCCAGCAGTAGCCTATCTGGGCAATCTGAGCGCGGGGACTGCACAGATCTAAAGGAGCCTGGAAACAGCTGTTTAATGCTCTGCCTTCGCTCTCCTCGCCAGGCTCCTGAAGTCATTGCCGATGCAGAGCTGAATGAAACCAAAATCCCCAGAAGCTAAGAAAGGAGTCAGGAAAGCAGAAGCAGAGCTCTTTTCAAGTGCTGATGTAAATGGGAGATAACTCCGCATTCAGCTCTCTGCAGGAAACTTTGTGCTAAAATCTGCCTTTTCTTCCCCAACCAGCCCCCAGGTACGTGTTTCATTTTTCATGCCGTCTTCCACGAGCGTGCAGAAACGGTTGCTGGGTAATGCTCTACAAAAGCAATTTCACACAAGACGGTAGAGATGGGTGCCAGGGTCCAAGTGCTTTATCTGAACTGAAACATCACACTGGGCGTATTAGTGCACAGAGCTGAGTGAACGCATTTGGTCGCTTTTCCACCAGTAGCTTTCTTTGAAAGCCTCCTTATCCACAGTTCCAGCCAGCCTTTGGGGTGAGGCACTCCGTGAGCAGCTCTGGAGAAAGCCAGCAACCAGCAACACATTTTTACAGTATTTCCGTGCGTACCTGAGCCGCTTGCTGCTCGCCTGCGGACATCATGACCCGGCACACGTTGCTCTTCAAACCAGCCCTGGCGCTGCCCGTAAGTCCCATCCGTTCCTGCAAAAACACCTTGGAAAGATTTGGGGGCTGACAGTGGCCAGGGACCGGCGTCGCCGGGCCAGCCACGCGGGGCTGGGCGTCGCTCGGCCCGCAGGCAAGCGCGCGCCGAAGGAGCTGCCGAGCACAGCGACGTTGAGGGCCCCGCTCCTTCCGTGAGCCGCGGCGGCCGCTTTGCCCTGGCACCGCCCCAGGCACGCGCTGGGGAGGCACGGCGCCGGTAGCGCGGCAGGACTCCGCTGCCCCAGCCTTGAGGCTGCTCCTAGAAGATGCGTGAACCGAGTCCCCAAGCCCGGCAAAACCTTTAAACCCCTTCAAGGAACTGGTGCGAGCTGAGCTGGTTTGGACCTGCCGCTGCTCACGGGTCCCCCGGGATGCAGTGACCCCTGAAGCTGATGCTGCAAGGGAAGAAGAGGGGCCGAACTGGGGCCCACCAAGCCCCGGAGCAAAGCGAGATAAAGCCTGGGTGCTGCCGTGCTCGTGGCCGCATCACCCCTGCCCCTCGCAGCCTGGCTGGGGCCCACGCGCCCGCAGAGCCGGGATGCGGCCGGCAGCCGCGGAGATGCCACCTGCAAACGCAGGGGTCTGCCCGCATTCGGAAGCAGGGGAAGGGCAAAAATTTATACACCGGATTAGAGAATGAAACAATGCAAGGGCTGAAGTTCTATTATTTCTTAGATGAATCATTTCCTGAAGAAGGCAGACAGAAAATTTAGAAAATGGTTATGAATATGCAATTCTGCGTTTTGTCAGGTTCCCCGTTCTGCCACCAGGTGACATTTCTGACAAGCCATCCCTAATGTCCTCTAAAATCCATCTTAAGACCCAGTCCCACCTAGCAGCGCAGGTGTCCGTGACGGTGGAGCGAAGCCTCTTGGTGACCCGGCTCCTGCCCGAGGCGCGGCGGAGCCCTCCCCGGTCGCCAGCCCGGTCGCGGATATCGAAGCCGAAGCAACGACGGAGCAACGTTGGGTTTCGCGGGGCTCTGCTGGAGTTTTAGCTCTTCCAGCTACAACTCCAGGCACGGTCAATCAGAGGCAGAGGCCTGCGCTTGGGTTTGGAGGTTAAACATCTTGGGGGGGGGCACTGCTGTACGTCTTTGCCGATGCCAGGTGAAATTTGAGAATCTGGTTTTTTTGCCTTCTGTAGATGAACAGTGAAGTTCTGCCTTTGATGCTTGATTACCTTTGGGATTGTTCTCACGTAACTGCACTGCAGCAGCATTTAGGAACCCTTTTATCTACCAGGGCCCCCTTTGCACAAACTTAACAAAAAGAGAGATTCCTCCCTGAATTCACAGTCTGAACATAGTAGAGGAGTTCCCGTGAAGGCTCAGTGAGCTTTAGTGGTGTCTGTTATGAGGTTAATCTGCCACAGAGCATGGATTTTCCCCTGAGCACAGCAACAACTGATATGCCCTTTTCCAGGAGGTCGTAATCCACATTTTGGGGATGCAAGGGCTGTGCATATTGCCGTACTTGTGTGAATGCAGTGAGCAAACCACCGCAGATGCCACGTCCAAAAACAGTCTGGGCTCAGGCATGGTGCATGATGAACATCCCTAGCTGTTCACTGCAGCGGATGCTACATTAATGCTATCGGTTTGCTTCTTTTGCTGTGCTAAAGTGTGAATTTTAAGCACAAAGTGGAGTTTTTAATAGATCGGTGCTATTTGTTTCTATGCTGCTTGGAGCCTATTGTGAATTCCCTTCCTCAGAGATTCTGTGAAGTTCATACAATAAAGTTTGCTAGTATTTTCCCACTGAATATTTACACAGACTTTTATTCCTGCTTGATCCATAGCTCTAAGTGGTGAGAATGATCTGATCTGAAACATTTTTCATCTTTGCTGAAGAGGGAACATATACATTTTTCAGCACACTTCAAAAATAAGCCAGTCCCAAGGGAAAATGAACTGCGTGTCCCCAGGGATGCAGGTCCCACCCTGGGAGGGGGCACAGGGCAATGCCCAGGACACGCTGACGGGCTCCTGGGGACACAGGTCACGTCCCTGCTGCTGTGTCGAGAAAACACAATTAAAGGGTTCTTGGAAAGCCTCTCCCTTCGAAAGGGAGAAGAAGGGAGCCTCGGCTCAGAGCAAGCAGCCCCGTCACACCCTGCCTCTTGGTCCTTCCATTTCACACGTCAGATTCGGTGCTGCTCCTTAAAACAAGACTAGACTGTCCAGTCACTTTCTCAAAGGCAGCTTGGGCTATTACAGCAATAATCTGGTTTTAATCCAACAAAAATTGAATGCAGAAAAATATGGGGGTAAATAAAGCAACTAGCCTCAAGGCCAAAATAATTGGCCGTGGAGGGAAGCCTGCGGGCTTACCTAGGACAGCTTTCCTGGTCCCACATGGACAGCAGAGCTGCTCTCCATGTCCGAATGTGCACTTACCTGCAGCCCAGGACTCCCCGGCCTGCAGCTATCTCACTTTCCCTTGCAAAGATGACATTGCACAGAAAAAAACAGCTGGAGTCCTGTTTGCAGGAGCCTGAGGATCCTGCAAGCAGGTTCCCAGCCAAACACAGCGGATGCCAGACCCGAGGATGCTCCGAGAGCCTCGGTATCGGGTACAGTGCAGTCCCAAAGGTGTCTTATCTGCCCCAAAATGACTGGGAATTACGCTCTAAATTTCTTTGAAAACCTGATCTAGTTCCCGTCATCCAGTGCTACAACTTCTAGGTGGCAGAAATGCAACAGAGAGAAGAAAACGGAGAGAAAAGAGGAAACGGAGGCAACACCCTCCTGATCACAGATCTGCAGCTGGAGGCACGGACCCGGAGAAATCGCACAGCAGCATCCATGTACCCGTGCATTTAAAAGCTTGGTAAATGACCCTTATTTCCCTCAAGGGTGGGAAAAGGCAGTGAAGAGACTCGTGATGCCCTGCCCAGAGAGCTGCTTCTGCGGACAAAGATCTCCACGGAGCAGGTCTGCAGCCCTCACACGTACAGAAACGACCATGCGTATTGCCAGGTCAAAAATTGGCTATCAAACTTGTGGACTCATAATTTAAATCCTAAACTTTATAAGCATTTTCAGTGAAATAAAGCTCTTTTGCAAAAGGAAGGCTTTTCAGCTGTTTTTTTTCCTTGCTAGGGGGATTATGTTTCACTAGACAAAAACTACACCAGCAACATTCCCACATTTTACTCACCAGCGGTGAAGTTAAACCCATTTTTTTCAGTTTATACCACAGGGTATTTACCAAAAAAAAAAAAAAAAAAAAAAAAAAAAAAAAAAAAAAAAAAAAAAAAAAAAAAAGCAAGCAATTCCAGCTTTTGAAGTATTTGCCAGTTGGTTTTGTGCACTGCCATTCCTGCCCAGTCTGGTCGCTTTCTCCCTCCGCCAGTTCCAGCCTGAGAGGCTTCGCACGCCAGTCTTTCCCTGGAACCGCCGCTGCACTTGGCTCCGACTCACCGAACTAGTTTCCGTGAGGGACACGAAGGTTTTAAACTGGAAAACTGGTTCCCGACCTGAAACATTTAGCTGCATGAGCCCCTTTCCACTGATACCCTTCAAGATGCATGAACCATGTTTACTGTGAGCACGGTAACCATTTTTCGCACTGGAGCTGGGCGCGAACGGAAGGGCCCCGTTCCACGTTTACGCGGCCGTTCCCGGGACATGCCGGCAGAGGCGGCGGCACAGCTCCAGGCTGGGGCCAGGGAGGGCACATCACCGCGGGGAGGGAGGAGAGGTGGAAGGGAAGCCCAAGACAGACAGGGTCTCCAATGGGGCTGTGAACACAGCTATCAGTTTTGCATTTAAGCCACTAAAGACATGATACCGACAACAACACACATAAATTGAAAGTCTGTTACACAAACTCTTGAAAATTTTGTATTTACATGGCAAGCAGCTTATTATATTTACATGAACATCTGCTGCAGGTTCACTACGATCTTAAAAACAGATGGACACGAAGAAAGAGCTAGTAATTAACAAAGCTATATGTTGATTAAATCAGCGTGTGGTTAATTTTAATGATTACTGATCTTTATGGGGTCCATAAGACTCTTCAAAAATCAAATCCACTTTTGCTGACATGCTGATTAGCCGCAGAGCCAAAGACAACAATGCCGCTCGTTAATGCGCCGTAACGACGTGACAACCGCCCAGAATGAAAAAGGCAGAGTCCGCTTTTGTTTGGAGGGTGAGGGTCTCATCCTGCTTCCAGTGAGATTAATTAGAGCAAGTAATTGTGGATCCATCCCTAGAAAGGACAGTTGTGGGCATCTATTGTGACTTGGACATAAAACTTCCCAGAATTAATTCCTTTCAGACTAGAGCAACCCTTGTAGAAAGCCACAAACCAATCGCCATTAAGACGTTTTTGGCAATGAAGCATCAGCCATTAGCTCCAGTGGGATGTTCCAGCTATTAAATTACTCCTGCTGTACATAAAACGTGTGTTTATCTCAGCATCCAGCTTTGGACCTTCTTATATCCCTATCTACTAAATTGGAAAGGTTTCTGCTATCAAATTTCTGCTCCCGGTGCCTGCACCTTCCAACTGGGACCAAGTCCAGCCTTGGCCTCTCTGCTGCGTTGGGCAGCGTGACCCTGGGAGCCGTCAGTGGCCCCAAGGCCACCTCCCATACCTGCCCCACCGCGGCTTCCGACCATCCTTCATCCACGCTCACGGTGCCCAGGCGAACGCCGGTAGGACTACGGGTCTATCGATACTTGCCTTATCCGCGGAACTTGTCATCTCATTAAAAGAAAAAAAAAGAAGAAAAATTCAACTGTATCTAGTGGATCTATTTTCCATTCTCCCAAGCTGATTGACACTAATTAGAATACATTTCTTAATTATTCATTAATCAAGTCTCATATCGGCGGTTGTGCTATTGTGTCTGGGATCAGTGTCACGCTAACAAGCCTGTACTTACCACGTTGCACTGGTTAGTCTTCTCATTTGGGCACGCATTTGCTTTCCTTCTCTCTCTTAAATGTGCCACATCTGCCTGGCCCCCAGTCTAGGAGCATTATCCCAGTCCGGGAACATTGTCCCTGTCTGGCCACCAGTTTGGGACAGTTATCCTGGTTCAGCCCCCAATCCAGGACTGTTATCCCGGTGCTTCCCAACACATCCAAGCCCAGAGCCCATGAGCTGGCAGCCGGGACTGCCAACAGCTCGGGTTGCAGCCTCGCCCCATCGCTTTCCTGGCAAACCCCAAATAACCAGGTTGTCCACGTTTCCCAGATCCCGTGGTTCCTTGAAGGTACCCTGCAAATCCATCCAGTTTCCTTGGCCAACTCTTTGCAATCATTGCAAACGCCTCTATTTCCCGTGAGCCAGCAGAGGCCCGTCCAGGGAACGACCTCCTTTCGCCAGTCCCTGGTGTCCCAGTGACCCCCCGGCAGCTGCCACCGCCTGCTCCCCCGGGCAGGGGACACGGGGCAGGCGCTGCGCTGCCCCTTCACCTTCCTCCCTGACCGCTGGGTCTCCGAAAATAGCACCTTCCTGCACGTGCGGGCACCCGCTCTCCTCCAGGACCGAGGGGGCTTTAGATGAGGTCACCGTCAGAAGAGTTGCTGCCTCTTAACCAGGAATACGTCGCTTATTTCCAGGAATTGTGGTGACTGGGATGAGATAGAAAGCTTTGATGGGGAGAGCCAGCTGGGAAACAGCGAGGAAATTGCTATTTTGATCAGGGAAAAAAAGCCAAGCAAACAAACAAACCCCCCCCCACACATATCCCCAAAAATGTCCTTTAGGACATTTGCATAATTTTTCCACTTCTTTTTCTGGCCAGTTCTGCTGATAAGGAAAAAAACAACAACAAGTTTTTAATTTCAGAACTTTCAATTTGCATGATTCAAGATAGTCATAAAAATTAAACTAATATACAGACAAAAGGTACCAGCACAACTTCTTGACACCTGAACTTTAACAACCCACCAGGGAAAAAGTGGCAGTTGGTTAATAGTCTGAAAAAACCCACTACCCAGTTATTTAGCTCATAACCGAAATACCACTTTAACCAAAAAAATTAATGAATTGGGGGAGGGGAGGGGAGAGGGCATTACCTAGGTTGGATTTAGCTGAGATAGAAGAGGTGGCTCAGCTACTTTTAATTATCTTACCTGTAAAACTAAGGTAATTAATGGACATAAACAAACACAATTTCTGGTAATTTCCAGCAAAAAATGGCCTCTTCGCCATCCCCAGCACAGCG
The DNA here is from genome assembly GCF_036370855.1 of Dromaius novaehollandiae. NCBI lineage: Eukaryota > Metazoa > Chordata > Aves > Casuariiformes > Dromaiidae > Dromaius > Dromaius novaehollandiae. The sequence goes on from NC_088105.1 coordinate 42,454,128, forward strand.
TGAGGTGCCAGTGCTGACTCAGAGGGAGGGAGCCCTCTTCCAAGCCATCATACTTCTTCTCCACTGTTTTAAATATCTTCCCATATTTAATGCTGACCCAGTTAAACACAGCTATCAGCTCTTAGGATCATTGTATAAGACGGTAATTAGCAATGCATTTCAGCTGCTAGCTGTGCAAATCCTTCTTGGAGGAATAAAAATTTTCAAATAAATGTCTCAAGCTAGACACCTATACGCAGAGGGTGTTGCTGGTCAAGAGGATTAGATGTCTCAGTCTTTCAGAGAGTGACTGAAGCCTTAGTTGTTGGAATTCCAGTTAATTTTCAGTTTTGCAAATCAACAAAATATGTTTCACTGAGTGGCAAATGGTCCCAATTCTGTTAACGTCAACAAATTTTTGTCCAATTATTTCCAGCAGAGAATTTCCATTCCAAGTTACGTTAAGCCAAAACGCAGCTTTAAAAATATACATAAAGGGCAGGAGATTTTTTGCCTCTCTTTTTGTCACTATCTAAGATGAACAAAGCTGAAAACTATTTTGGGAGAAAAAAATGAATTCTAACAAGGGATCTAGACTAGGAGTTGCAAAAAAAAAAAATCTTTTCATGCTATGTGACTATGATTTCAACTGAACAAACTGTCAAAAAGGGAAGGTCAGGATAATAGGTTTAATTTGTATTTAGACAATTATAAATTTTCTATGGAAAACAAAACAAAATGCCACTCCCACGCTGTCTGGAGTTTTTCCAGAGCAGCAGTCTTTCTCTCAGCGTATTTTCTGGTAGGGCTGTTCATCAAGTCACGTTCACAGCACACCACATCAACACAAGCTTCTTTTAATAATTGGCAGAAGCGTGATGAACAGCCATATATGCATTTCAGGGTACAGCATAAAAGAAAATTCTCTTGAGGCAATTTCTGCCACACAATGTCTTGAGATAGCATTGTAGGGCTTTCTGCACATTCCAAAGAAGATATGTAAAAAAAATTGGCCCATTCCTGGGGAAAAAAAATATATTAGAAATATGCGGACTGATTCTCTATCTTGCAAGCAAAAAATAAGTCATTCAGGAGTAAATTCCTACCCTTTTGACTCAGAGTTTTACATCCCTCTGTCACTAACACAAGCAACTATCCCAGAAGCGAGGTGTTGAGAAAGCAATGCCACCGGGCTGCAGTTATGGCAGCACAGTTTTGCCCCGAAAATTATAGTACGAAAAAATATGTCACATGATCAGATGCTGAGATTGCGTTTGCTTTTTGGTTCGTCTCTGACACCATGCAAACGCTTTGTCAGACACCTGCTTGCAGCCTCTCCCCATGGAGCATCTCTGCTCCGCCGTGGAAAGAAACGGAGCCAGAAGTCGCTCCAGCTGGTTGCGGTTCTGCCCAGAGGTCTTCTGCCAACTTTGTGATGGAGCTAGCTGGATCGGGAGAGAGAGAGAAGGGATTTTTTCATATTCCCTGTATTAAGTCAAAGTAATAATTAAGATCTGTATCAATCAGACATTCAAGGTTACTCAAGGTCATTTTAGTAAAGCTGGAAGAACATTGGAAATGATTAAAACAAAGTCAGTGCTGATGTTTTATATATACATATATTTTAAAGGTTAATGTATCTAAAATAGAATGGTTTAAACTGACTTGCAAATTCAGCCTGGTGTTACACTAATCTCTCTAAACGAATTCACCAAACTGTGCAAACTGCTAAGTCTGTAATACAGAAACCTTCCATGTATACCGGGCGCTGAAATCCGAAATGCTTCATCTCATCCTCAGCAGACAGGATTATCACAGCAGCTCTCAAATCGCCATCAGCAATGCAAAACTGCTGTCGGTGTAGCCATGCAGGGCCCGAAACCACACCACGCCATTACTGGCTATAGTCCTCTCCTAATCCAGCCGTATAGTTATTTAAAAAGTGTTGTTCTTTCCGCAGATATTGGGGAAATGTTACTGTATTATTTAAACTAATCAGCAATGTTTAATACTTCAAAAGCATAGCATCTGCCTCACGTTTCCACATTTCGCTGTAGGAACGCCCCGTAATTTTGGTAAATGCAGTTTGCTCCTGTAAGCGCCTGTGGGAGCAAAGCAGGGTTTTAGAGAACACTTAAAAACACAGTTTTATCAGTGAGGAAACATGCAAAAGTAGCCTGACCTCTAAGCAGCCAGATAGCTTTGATTAAAAGGAAAAGGAATAAGAGAATCTAAAATGCTAAACTTAACCATCTCGGGTAAGAAATGCCACCACATGCCGCGGCGTAACTCCACTCTCGTCCAGCAGTCACGGGGATCAGCGAGACATTGTCAGGCATCATTTCAGTTCTCATGGACGATGCTGCAGAGATTAGATTAATTAAACTCATAAATCCCAAACACAGATCAAAACAACCCAATAAGGAGAAGGAAAGCTGAGCAAGAGATGGGAATTGCTGCCAAGAAGATTTGAAAGGTCCCACCAGTCCGGCATGATCGGCAAGAACGGCAAAAAAAGAAACGGCAAAAAAAGAACTGAATGAAAGGACGCAAAGTGCCGGGTAGCTACAGACACGTGGCTCCGATTTGGCTGCAAAACTGGCAGGAAAAGGCAAGGAGCTGCCCATGCCCAGGGCGGTCTCGGCAGCCCGCACGGGCAGGGTCCCTCCGCTCTGACCGCCGGCCCCAGGTCCGCAGCGGGCGAAGGGCTCGGCGATGGGAGAGACCCCTCCGCGGTCCCCTGCCCCTTGCAGCAAGCGGTGCGAGCTCCGGGCTTTGCCTCCGAGCTCATGGAAACCTGCCGCTGACCCCGGGAGCTCGGACACGGTGAGCCAGACAGCCACAAATGGCTTTAATAACCCAAAGCCGCTCCCGTACCGGATAACGCGAGTGGGTTGTACCTGTAACGCAGTAAATAACATCTCCTCCTGCTCCTTGTGCGTAGCAGCAAGTTATAAATAAAGGCATCGCTTCTGTCATCTCAGTACTTTTCCTTTAACGAGATATTTTCGCTCTGTCATCCTCTGAAAAACGGTGCAATCATCAGGAAGAAAGAGTAAATTAAAGAAACAGCATCAGGAATATTGAAAGGTAATGGAAAAAGTTAAAGAGAAACAGGCGCAGAGATCTTTGATTTGGATCCTTTCCCCTTTACGAGGCAGAAGGGAATCACTAAACCCAGGCGAAGGCTGTGAGCCAGGCACTTAACCAGGGGTGACATCGCAAAGGAGCTGCGGGTAGGAAAGAGGTCAATCCTCCCAACCACACCTTTCAGGGAAAAGCCTTTTGTCAGCAATACGCTTTAAAAATTAAGAGGGGGAGTGTGTATTGTAACCCATTTTATATAGCATCTTCCTTGCTGCTCCAAACTGAGGGACATTCGGCATATTAGTGACAGTCATGAGACACTAATTTGGAAAATTAGCAAACCAGCAAAAAGAAGAAATAATACTAGGGTGTTCAGAGGAAACAGAGATATATGCAGAAACAACCAATTAACTTCAAAATAAACCTCTGGAACTCGATGCCAGTAGATATTACGGTCATCAGATGTTTAATAGAATTCAGGAAAATATTAGATATCTATATGGTTGCCAAGAAGAAACACGGTTATGCCAGCTAGGTATTTTGGAAGAGAATATAAACTCTTCTACTTTTGCACAGAAATACATTAAAGATTTTTTCTTGTGGGCAAAGGTTTCCATAATAATCCATTGCTGAGTTTTTCCTGTCCCTTCTGGAGCATCTAAACCTGGTAAATTGTAAAAGAAAGAGCAGCAAAATGGTTGAATTCACAGGCCTGATCTCATATATCAGTTCCTAAATTTTTGATTAATAAGATGAGACCCAAACGGAAAAAAAAATGAAAACTATTAAGCAAGAGGGAAAAGCACATACTGAATAGGAAATGGAAACCTAGAAAGGTAGTAAAAACTGGAGACCTTGGGGCTGGATTGGACAGTAAATTAGAAATAAAAATGCAATAGAATTTGGCAGCAAAAAAGGTCAATGCAATTTGGAGCTGTATGTGCCAAGACTTTCTGTCACAGAGCAGTGAGGATAGAGCCTATTACCAATTTTGAAGATTTAAGCAGCTTGAATACACTTCAAATAAATATCCAAACATTTGTATGCTTAACCAAATCAAAACTCAAAACCCTTCTGGATTTTTGCTTTGATTTCTAACATCTTTATGTTTGGTCTGTTTTCTGAGAATTCAATCTGTTGTAAAAATGAATCTTTCAAGATAAGCATCTGCAGTTGCCAAGAGACTATTATGTTACGCCTGGAGATGACTGAGCATCCTTGCAAATTGGGATTTTGGAATTAGAAATCATGGCTTTGCTTTTAAAAACAGACACATTTCAGATGCCTGAGAACATGGCTATTGCTTCTCAAAACTTCTGTTTCAGTTATTCACCCCAAATCATAGTTATTTTACTTAAACAATACTTCCTTCTGATATCCATCATCCAGGCCACTGGGCAGCACACGCCAATAAACACCAAGGGGTCTCCAGAAATAGAGAATATCGCCCTTTCGATTCCAAGGGCCCAGCATCAAACTCCCTCTGCCAGAGCTTCATTTACTGAATCAGAACTCAGTGAAAAGCACAACCAAAGAATAAGATTTACTGCTCAATTTCTCCTCTGAAACTTAAGGTTCTCCTGGACTGCAGAGAGAGTTAAGTTCCAGAGCCATTGGGCTTCCTCTAAAGATAATTCTTACTAATATTTAATGCCATAAGTATTAAAGTATTATGGTGCAGAGCACAGTAGGAATTATTTTGTCTCTGAACATGTAGATGCTGCACGGTTTTTACATCTGAAATTACATCTTTCAGCTGTTCATTATTGCTCGATACAACTAAATCTTCGGTGTCAAGGAAGTTAAAATCACTTCAGCCTAGACATTCGCTAGCAATTTTCTTTGAAGAAGGTAGAAATTTATGTGGCTTGACCCAATGATTGAACTGAGCAGGTTTTTTTCAAGCTGTCTGCCAAGCTAGACATATTTACTCTTTGTGCAGACATATTTACTTTTTGTGCTCTAGAGTTGCATTAGAAATGTTCCTTGTAAGTACAAACAGCTAAGGAAGCTTCTAAATGACCTTTCATTGCTGAAATAAATCCAGCAGTAAAACCTCAGTGTTGTTTCGAGAGCCGTCCTGAACGGGGAGGCAGGGACCTCCCCGTTATTTACCTTGAAGGCTTTAGAAACACGTTTTTCCAGGGATTTCACTTAAAGGCTAAGAAGCGAATGCATTCATTTGGAAAGCCTGATCAGCTGCAAACAGCATATATCCACATGCACATCCAGTGTATTTTGCTGCTATATTGCATTTTCGTTTCCAGTTTACTGCCCAATTTGCGCGGACACAGGGCACGCGGGTGCTGCCGCGGCGCCTTGTCGCAGCTCTCCTGCGCTGAGGTTGCTTCCCCGGCCGCGGCTAGAGCAGCCGCGCAGGCACCAACGGTCCGACATTTCCATCCCCACCTCTCAAGCACCTCCGTCTACTTCAGCTCCAGCTCTCATCCATCAACGGACTTCAGACTGTGTCACCCGCTGAACCTGGAATAAGCCACATCTCCTTGGTCCCCAGCGTTTGGTGACAAGGTTAGCACAGTCCAGCACCGCCCACGCTCTGCCACGTCGCCCTGCGCTCAGGAGCGACACGGGGTTCCTTCAACGGAGGGGTGGTCTTGCTTTTAGAGCTGCGTGACAAAACAAAAAAATACAGTTTCGTTTTCACAAAGGAGACACTCCATTAGCATTTTATGGGGGTATGAACAAAAAACTAGACCAGTTTCCTGCATATTCCTCTTACTTAAACCTATATCCTCCAAGGTGTGAAAAGGCCTGGGAAAAAAATCCTCAACAGACTGATTGCCTTGGTAGGTTACAGAGAAGTAGAGGTAATAAAACAAATATAAATACATTGAAAATAAAAGGTTGAAGAGGAACCTAAGGAAAAAGATGCATGTAATACACCCAAATCATTATCCAATTAAAAAACAAAAAATCAATCAGCTCAACAGAGTTGGTCAGGGTCTGTACGTCTTCCAAGAAGCAGATGGTGCCTCTTCCACTGGTCACCGCCATGCCGGCACCCTGCAGCTGCCAGCCGGAGCTCTTGCCCTCCTCGAGCCTCTGCAAACTTTATTTTTCACTTCAGCTGCAAAGCACACAAGTACTCTTGAAAATAGGAGATAAAAAAAAACAGTCAAAAAGGCTAGTTATCCTCAGTCTTAAATTCTTGATCATTACCCCAGTAAATTATAGATTCAAGTAAACGTACTCTTTTTCTGGCTTCTTGGAAGATGACAACCAAAACCCGAGAAACATATCTAATCATCATGCACAGTGCAATAATAGATGGAAATTCGTATTTGGCACCAAACTACTAGAAGAGAAAGTAATACTAAAGGAATCGCCCATAATGTTCTCCCTGCTCCAATGGGAGCAGCAGAGACAGCTAACGATGACGCTAGCGTGGCTTGCTGGCTATTGCAGAATGGTTTGAAGTCCCTTAAATAGTCCCAAATGGCAACAGTCGCACTGCGATGCAGACAGAAAGGTCAGAAATAATGGAACTTTGCCTTTAAGCTTTTTGTAATAATGCAGAGCAAACTCGAGGGAAAACAAAGCTTTTCCTCATTTCCTGACTCCGCACCTTTGACTGCTGCGGAGGTTCCTGCAGCCGCGCTGCACTGGCGAGGCTGGCTCTTGGTAGAGGCCAAATTTATATCAGGAGCTTCTCCACCGAAAATCCTTCTCGAGTCATAACACCGAGCATTTAGGGGAAAACAAAATGAAGATGCGTTATAATGAGGACATTAACCTGAAAGAAAAAAATTAAACAGAAGAAGTTATCATTTGGTGGGGAAAGTTCTCTGAGCAGAATCTATTACCAGTAAATTCAAAACAATTGCAATGAAATAATGCCACAGTCGCTGGACACATCACGGTGAGGCAGGCAGGAAATTAAAAATCAAGGTTTGCACCTGAACTCCTCTCATTCCCGTGCAATGTCTCTTCATTATAAAGAAACGGGAGGTGGTTAGACCTTCGGGCGGTGTAAATTGGGAGCACTCCCGTTTGGTCCAGCGTCTGCACACCTATTTACCCACCCCCGCGGAGGAAAGGCAGCCCGGAGTCCTCCTCCTCATACTTAATCTTCTGGCTTTCACTAAGCTATCAGAAGACATTTTTACAAAATTGCTAATTTTATCAGGCTCCCTTCAGAGGCCAGGAGCGTTGAGCTTGATTTTTATCTTGGCTAAGCCGGCGTGAAGTCAGGGGCACCGGCTGCGCGGGTGGCAACGCCCGACTCACCCAGCGCAGCCGAGATAATCCTCCGACAACCTTCGGGGCTGCTTTTCTAGCCGAGAGCCCACATTCAGATACTGATGAAGGGTTAGTGCTGCCTGGCTTCCCTCACACCGAAAATCCACGGTAGATCTACCCCCATTTACTTTCTCCGGACCCTTAAACGATAAGTTTTGCTCTGCAAAACTTCACACTGGGAAACAATCAGGACCTCAGCTGCTGCCACCTAAAAATCAACACTTAAGAATAGGTATTGCACGACAACGCATATCTGACCTCAGCATTTTTGTATGCGTGCAATAAAAAATAATTGCAGCTTTGCATAACAAATGTGAGTACAAAAATTCCAGAAGTTTCCAGATCTTTGAAACTAAATGAAAGCATATAGCAAACTACAGAGCCGACTGCATGTGCTAACTACAGCACTGGCCCGTTGCGGTCTCTAGACTTTCATTCGCTCTTCAGTAAACCTGCGTCATGTCGTGCAAGTCAGTAAATTACTGTCGGTGCATGAGCACTTACTTCAGTCGAGCGTGCCCCTCTCGACCTGCGTGTGCACCACAGCCAGAGGTTTTAAGAAATCCGTATTTTGTCCGAGCTTGGTCACATTCAGCGTATGTCTGCAGGTGTAGTCAAATATATGGTCTTTAAATAAGTCTTTGAACAGGGCTTTCTAAACCCCACTGAGCGCTTACGACAGAGGGAACTTGATTCATTTTTTGCTATTTAAAACTCAAATCCACCAATCATTCATAACAGTCATTCCAGTATTTCTTCCAGGAAAGCACTTGAATAGTCACGTAGCTCTTTAAAAATAATTCAGAACACCCTATTTTAAAGCCTAACAACAACTATTTTAGGATCTAATAAGAACAGGAAGTGAAAGGAGGGAGGAAGGAAAGAAAACAGTCGGCGCTTACTTCGGTGGCAAGCGGGGACTAACAGTGCTCAAACCTTCTCTGCTGCTTCGGGGTGAGACACGGCGCGTGCAGGGAGAAGCTGTTTGGGAGACGAACGCCACAGCCGGGTGCACGTCAGAGGATGGTGTCTTGGCACCCACCAGGAGCCGGCCCCAGAGGCACAGCGGGGTGGCCCCGGCGTGGGGTGGCCCCGGCGTGGGGTGGCCCCGCACTCCAGCCATGCCCACCTGCAAGGCGGAGGCAGGCGATGCACCTGGGAGGGGACCAGCACAGCCGGCAGAACTTCTGGCTCTCTGGCCAGGACGTAAATAGGTCACTTACCCTGTCACCCGCCTACACTGGCTGAGTGCAGCAGAACCGAGCACTGCAATACTCCTTTTCCAAGGGCTAATAGGTATCTCCCAAGGGCATTTCAGCTCACTCTCAAAGACCGCCTTTCCTTTGCTCCATTTTAGCTTTACCAGTGTCTTGTCCTAGTCTCAATACCACTTCCTCCAGGCGTTTGCTGGTTGTCACCCTTTCAGGGTGCTTGTGAAATGGAGACCCATGTCACTGTAACCCCACAGCTGAGGAGCTGGGGCTTTGAGTAGCCCGCAGGTTACAGGGATTAACCCCTGTTTGTTTTAACGAGGAGTTAGGTACGTATGGACGTCTAAATGACTTGTCCAGAATTACGCAGGCAGTCTGCGGCAGAGCAAGCAACTGAACACAGCTAGGATAAGCAGCGGGCTAGCGACTGGTTCACTCTTCGGCTGGTCTTCTGTTGCTCCATTTCCCTGAGGATCGCGCGTACAACAGCTTGATCATAGCAATGGCTGTCTACAGGAGGAGGAAGAGCTTTGTAACGCAGAGGCGGAGGTACAGCAGATGGTGGCACCAGCAGACGCAGGAGTGACATGAACCTGGGAGATGAGCGAGCAGCGGTGTGCGGCCAGCGCTGCAGAAGAGACACCAGCTGCAACTCATGCAAGCCAGGGAGATCAGAAAGCCATTAAAAGCGTGCTTATCGTACACGAACGTGAGCTGCCATCTACTCCAGAGTTTTGTACTGGGGTTCACAGCAGTGCTGCTGAGACACAACACTGCCGTGCTCTGGTATGGAAGTCTCCTTGAAACGCATTAGGGAAATGCGGTATGTGGTTACCCTCAGTCAAAAACCAGCAATGCTATACAGCGAGCAGGAACTCCATCCGTAGCCAGTGCAACGTATTCGGAGACAAACCCTCCACGAGTCTGGTCACCTTTCCTTCAGTCAAGGGTTTCCAGAGGATAAAAGCTGCAAGGTGCAACATCACACGGAGCACCTACCGACACTCGAACGGCAGACAAGGGACACTTCGCATCTGCTGACAGCCAGTCCTGAAGTTTCTCCAAGGGCCCTGAAGCCGCAATGGCCCTTGCAATGCTAACGCTTGCCTTGGGCAGCATGGAAAGGGTGGAAGTTAAAAACTGCCTTCAGACCTAGCGCAGGCCAACCCGAGCGCACGCTTCACTGACGATGCGTGCTTAGCGTTCACAGGCTTCAGCAAGACCACGAGTTCAAGACATACTTGTGTCTTTTGTTCCAGGCAGCGTGTCCTTACTGGAGAGCTTGGCAGGTTTGCTGCCGCGGCAGTCGCAACGGCTGCCGACAGCGCGGCGCGGCAAGAGGCACCTCTGGCTCGTCCTGGCTGCGGGCCACCAGCCAGAGCCGGCCGCGGCTGCCGGCCTGGACAGACCCTGCCTCTGCCCCCGCCACGCTGCCGACGAGGGCATGCGGAGAGGGACGAGGGGCCAAGAGCTCCTGAAAGCCGCTGCCCTTTGCCCGGAACGAGACCCTCCCGGGAAAGCGCTGCAAGACAAATTCGCTGTCTGCATGCCAATATCCTTTCGCCCTGGGATGCACCGGTCTCTGGTCCTGTTAAGGCTCACCTTCTTTTAATACCATCTTAGTGCCTCTGCCCTTTTTGGGGTCAGAACATGAACGGGGAGGGTACGTGAGTAGCATCAATATTTTCACAGTTGCATTTCATGCCAGACTTGCTTTGCTAAACATCAAGTGTGTTTTACTGCAGTGCTGACTATTCTTAGCTTCTGCTCTTCTGTATGTTTAGTCTTCAACTATGCCCATCACATCCTGATGATCACATCCAAGCAGTGCTTGACATACACGGTACATATCATTTTCTCTCCAAGAGTTCTGATGGCTTCATAAGTTAATTAAAATAGAACTTGAAAGGTTTTTTGTAATAGATTATATCATCTTTGGCTTTGTGACATCCGTTAAAAATGTACAACCAAAGATGTCAGTTTTGGTGAAAACCGTGTTCTTTTACATCCAGCCCATTTGTGTATTTAGTGACATAGCATCTCATTCATAAGAGATACACAAAAGCAATCACTAATCATACTTTCATCATAAAGCAGCTTCCCCAGCAGTTAACTAAATAAAATCTACAGACGAGCTGCTCAAATGTGTGTGTTCCAGAGACAGTCATTGAAAACTTGCAAATAGAGTTGATAGATTCACCTTTTTTTTTTTTTTTTTAATCTCAAAGTCTAGCAGAGATTTGGTAGAGGAAAACAAAGTACTGGCAAAATAGACACTTGAGCTATCTACAAAGTATACAGCACTGTGGGACTTTGCATTTGGATGAGAACGAAAAGTAAATCAAAAGCAATCACTGAGATCAGGATTTTCAGCGTATCAGAACCTTTCTGTAATAAATTGAATAATGTGCTTTTATCACATACACAGCTCATGGCCTGTATCATAGCAGCAACTGAGGGTTCATGTTCGTGGCACCACCTTCCCGCCCTGAGTCCTGCAGCAAGGGGAAAGGAAAAGCTTAAGGAGAAAAGAGGACAGGCAGAAGGCTGTGCTGAGCCTTAAGGTTGGTCTGCCCAGGGGGAAAGAATTCAGGACCGACACCGATGCCCTACTGGCCAGGTGCAGGACAGAGACTATGTAAGGGACGGCTCTGTGCAAGATATGATCATCTTCATTTTATAGGTGAAGAACGAAGGAAAACCAAACACAGGGTATCTGGCTCTTTAGTGGAGAGAAAAGGCAAAATCCAGGCGATTCCCACAGCAGAGGAGGCAGCTGAAACGCCAATGCAATGCTAGTGCAAGTACTTGCCTGGAGGAGCGGGGCCAGACCTCCATCCCCAGCGAGTCCAGCCACTGCTTTTATACTGTCGCAGAGCGTCCTCAGAGCAGCCCTCGGAGCTGCACGTGGTCTGGGGCTGGGTCCCCGCCGAGCACCAGTCCCTGCGCAAGGCAGCTGCTTCCGAAGGCACCTAAGCGACGTCCAGGAGCCTCAGACGAAGTCCGCGTGCGCAACGCGCCATCACAGACCTGCCAAACCGCTCTGCTCCCCAGCTACGGATGAGCAAGGAATACACGAGCAAGTCTGTTATCAGAATACTTGCAGAAAAGGTTTCATGCTCTTGGACATAGCTCCTTTTAAAGAAATGTGTTCTGCCTTGTTCTATGCTGCAATCACAGTTTGAAAATGCTGGCATAATCATCCGAAGCACAACGTGTCTTTTCATTTGATTTCCAGTTTCCCTTAATGATCATTCTTAGCCACTGAAAAGGTCTCTGGACATGAAACAATCACTTGCAAATAAGTTGTGAATGATCTGTATAGGAGTTAATTTCAGCATATCAAAAAATTAGATTAAACACTTCGGGGCTGTAGCGGGCACTGGATGTGGCCCAGCCACCTCACCGAGGTGCTCGGTGGCTCTGGCCCTCTCCTCCCCGCACCCGTCCCTGCCGCAGGGTCTGCAGAGACACGGAGTGTGTCACGGATCTCGGTGCCCACCGCGATCTCACCACTCTGTTTTTAGCAGCACCACCTTCATTTTGGGATGCCTGCGTCCCTCAGGAACCCCACTCCTCCCGCGGTCAGGTTTGGGGAGCACTTTTGCTGCTTCTGGGCTGGGCTGAGAAATGACTTGTTTTGGTGCTGCCATTCAGCCGGTCAGGCTGGCCACTCTGAGATACAGACCTGAAGGTCGTTACACATCAAAGTGACTAATTGACTAATATCTCTGCTCTGTGCTTTAATGAATACATTTTGTGTTCAGCATGAGCCTAGAGGGTATACAGCTCAGCTTGGAAAACCCATCTTGCAAAAATCAATGAAAGATTAAAAGACCAAGGACCATTACCATAATGGTTAGATTCAGCCCATCGTCTTCCCAACAGCATAGCAATACTAGTTTGTTAAGAACAGTTTTATTTCTGCAGATTGCAGTTTATTATCATTAACAAACAACAAAAAGCAATTTTGTGTCTGGACTGTGCTACAGCAACCTGGAAATTGTCCTTGGCAATCCTTCATTAAAAGGTAAAAGAACACAACTAATCCACAATCCTCCATTATTACGATTTTCTTTCCTAAACATTACCTTTGCTCTTTCAAATTTTGAAAAGCATAGATGTTGAAACGTACAAAACTCAACTGCATATAAAACGACTTACAGAGAGCTGGACATTTGTGAAGCAGAATGATAGCTGGATGAGAGTTTGACAACTGCATAAGATAATTCCTCTAAAAGCTACGGACAACAACAACGACCACTTTGATGTCCTCAAGATGTTGACTGAACACCCTCTGGGGAGCAAAAAAGGACAAATCAAACCTTAGTTATGTCAGGTTGTCTCAGGCAACCACCCTTTATCACTTGGTGTGGTTTTCTTCGCTATGTTCAGAAGAGGAATCTAAAGAAGGTTGACTTCTTCGCCGCCCCAGGTCTAACTGCCTTCAGCCTCAGAATAATTTCACACTGTGTGCAGCCATAATTGTCATTTTTTTTAGTAAAAAACTAAAAATATTAACCATGTCACTACTTATCTTAGAATCACTTGTAAAGATTCATGCTAGTGCTGTAAAAATGTCCTATACATGCCACTTGAAAAGACTATCTTCAAACTCTGACACTTTGATTTCTGAGCTTTTGTGCTTTTTAATCATGTAGCAGTGAGAAAAAAAGCAAAGACTATATTAAAAAAAATCTTTAAAACTGAAAATAGGTTAGACCACTGATATTCTTAGGTACAAATATAGACAATACCAGATTGCCTCCACTACCTACACCACCTCCAACCCATCAGAAAACTCATCTGGCCTCACGTTAGCCAGATCTAGTTGAAAAATAGTATAAAAGCTTAGTTTTACTTTAGCTATATTTTTCCTAAACTGACTGGGATATTCACAGCCTCAAATACTTTGAGCTCGTTGTAGATAAGAGAGTTTTTGCATTATGACATGGGGTGATGTGATACATAACTTCCCTTGACTATCTTTCCACTCTGCACAATGCTGCAAACGCAAGATATGCCAAGTAGCACACACCTGCAGCAGTTTTTTGGAATCTCTCTTGTATGCGACTGTGAAGTGAATTGTGATATCTTTTGAAGTAAAACCCTCTTGCAGAAATAAAGCAGACTCCTAAAAAAGAAAAAAAAAAAGGATGGTGGTATTACATTACTTCAGCGTGGCACAATATTCTGTTCTCAGAAAAAGCATTCAGCAAGCCTTGTATTTACTTTATCACATTAGGGAAGACAGAAGTCCAATAACATTCACACATTTTCATCATCTGTTGTAAAGTGTATATATATCTATGTGATATCAGCCTGGGTTAGAAACAAATATCTCAACATCTGGAAATGTATTGGAAATAACACAGTTGAATGCAAAAGATGATCACTGTCAACTGCAACAATAACATTGGTCTTGATTGATCATAATCTCAAACACGTCTATACCTTCGTGTAAATGAGTATCCCAACTCTCTGTTGTCTTCATTTAGTACAAGGATGTTTCCATTAGTACAAGGATAACCAAATAACAAAATATTCTTTTGTTATTTTTGAGTTTTGTAATTCTTACAAAACTCACTCCCACTTGACACTTCCACACAACATGTTACTTACAAAGGCCAGAGATACAGCCATGGTCATTGCTCAGTCCCTCCACCATCAGCGACCTGCTTCAATCTCATGTACATTTTATTCCTCCTATCAAATTCACTTGTTGCCTGTAACCACATTAAGGCATTAAGAAACGGGGCTCCATCTTTTCCCCCTTCATCTCTCTCTCAGGTCCAGTGACCTTCCCTTCAGGACTGTTTATAAGCTTTTTCAAAAGCACCTCTTCAATGATAAAAGGTACTGACGGAAAAAAGGACAAGCTCCTAATGTAACTGGATGGAGCAAAGAACCTTCCTTAGGTAGTGCTCAAAAAGTGCCCAAAATCACGCTATCCCCTGCAACATTCCCCAAAAGTTGGCTATTTTATTTTTCAGTTTGGTCCTAATACATTCACTCCAAGGCAAAATTGCTGTGAATTAAAGGCTTTCATTCTGTCTTCTTTTAAGATTAGGTTTTACCACACCTTGAGGAGATAGTTCATGCATTCATAAATGTGGAAAAGTGTAATTAAGATTTGAGATGTCTTGGTGAAAAGTCAGTCATTAAATGCAGGTAGATCTCCTGAACCACAATTACCACGAGGACGTTCTTACCTTCACCTTCTTGCTTAGTAAAGTGCCTCGGGGGGTGGGAGGGAGTCATCCATGTCACGATGTTTTGTAGCACCAAATCACCACTTCTGCAATCTAGAGCAAAATATGCATGAATCAAAGGGCATCTGTAGCAATAATATGAAATATGACAAGGCAAGTATGAACTGGGTCTAATAGCCAAAGACTTTTTGACTTTTTAAGATGTTCAGTTGAACATTTAAAAGGTTTAGTCTCATATCAGGTCTAGAAAGCACCCTGGGGGCAGGCTTAAGTAACTATGCCATTAGGCACTGAGCTGCAAATTGCCTATTAAGTCTGACTGAAACTGTAAAATTGCTTTTCACAATGCAAATTAATGTAAATAAGAACAATTGGTTACACATATCACAGACTATCAAGTTGACGACAGATGATGCATACTGTTTTTTTCCCCTGAATTAGCATTGCTTTAAAGTTAAATTTAGTGCATGTTTAAGAGGTCTGGATGTTCCTATGATCGGTTCTACCAATATATTATGAACAGCCTGCACATTGTGATGTGTATCCTCTATTATATGAAATATAAACCTCTTCTTATGCGAGTCAGTGATATTTTCTTTCAAGTCTAATAGAAACACCACAAAACAAGCCATTTACTCAACAACATATTCAGCTATATCTTAACCTCATGCAGAAGAGTGAGATTGTGAATCACTTATAAAGGCGTTAGGAAGGAAGGAGAAAAGCTGCACATCTCAGAAGCATCAGCAAGTGATCAAAGCCCGTGTTGACCCTTTGGGCTTCACTCACTTGCTGGTGGGAGCTGCTGTGTGCAATAGCTAGCGCTGCCACTGCTGAGAGCTTTGAGTGGGCACGGTATTTTCTGGATTTGTTTCACAAACGTGCAATACAATGCAAGTCAGGTCTCCTCCTCTGTTGCAGCTTAGGTTAAACTGATTCACTGCATACAGGCACAACCAACCCAACTGCAAGGACTCTGTCAAGTGAGATGCACACTTTTCGTCTTGGTAGTCTACTTCTACTGCACAAATTCATCTTTCAGGAAAGTTTCACGCTGATGGTATGGGGCAGACGTGCTGTAGAAGTCAGAGTAGAGTTTTTCTATTTAGTGGCTCAGTTTATTAGTCTCTTGCATAAATTAGATGGCCCGATAGCTCACCTAGGATTACTGCTTACCTTCGCCGAGGAATTTAAAGGCTGTAAACGTGGTACCTGTAACCAGAACATCGATACCAACTGCCTGTATATGCTGCGTACTGTATATATTGCTGCGTCTGGGCTGTTGGTCCGCAGAAGGGCTCCGTTGCCCAGACCCTGCCTGCGGCAGCCGTGCTGGCTGCAGCCCCACAGAGCGCGGAGCAGGCGCTCGGCACCGTGCATGGCCGGCGTCCCCGTGCACGGCCAGCATCCCCGTGCACCCACGCCGGGCTGGAGGCTCCCGGCACCGCGAACGGCCGCACGCTGCTACTGCTGTGCTTCAGCCCTCACGGCACCCCGGGGACCCATTACGATGCCTTATTCCCTCAGTAAAGGGGCCAGAAGGGCTTTCAAGAGACAATCCTTTAATCACACGCTTCTGAGCCTCGGTTCTCAGGAAAGAAACACCAAATATCATGAGACTCATGAGGAAAATCACCAGGGTTGGAAGGATGCCACATCTCGCAGGGCTGAGAACAAGGATGATGAACATCTTGATGCGGCGACTGCTGTGATTTCAGGACATGGTTGTTCCATCTTTCACTGTTGTGTTGTGCTTTCAGCAGCATTTCCTTCTGTTTTTTCTCTCATTTTAATTATCATTTTAAAGAACTGCATGTAGGAAGAGAGTCTGATACAAGGTGCACAGGTAAAATAAACACAATGTTTGCTTATCTTTCACAGTAATAAAACTTAAGAAAAAAAGAATTAGCCACAAGCTGGGATTGTTTTCTTTCAACCTTGTGACTTTTCAGTGGCATTTAGCTTCCTCTGTGTCCTTATTAACATATTGATAGATAAAGATTAATTAAACAGAAAGAATATTAACTTACACCAAAATTGAAAACATTGACCTATGATTTAGGCTAGTTGTCTTGGTGTCCTCTGGGGTTTGTTCAGGTCTTGTGTTTGGCTTTGCTGAATGCATTAGAATCCTTTTATATTACATTACTTCGTCTCTGAGATAAAACGTTAACAGATTTTAATCCCAGCGACCAAGCCACACTTCTTTTCCTATATCAGTACCATAACGTTATGTTATAGATGAAGCTTCATTTAGACAAACTACAGCCTCCAAACATTCAACGAGGAGATGAAATTGCACTAACCTTCTCTGTGCAGTAAGCCAGCAAACCCCGGCTGCAAGCTCGGTGGCTCTGCACCCACGGTGCCGCGCCAAGAGCGGGTACAGCGCAGCTAAGCCTCTACGGGGCTGTCTGCCGAGAAGGGACGGAGGGACAGCGTTGCCCCGCTGTGAAGCCCTCTTGCAGCCTTGCAGTGGCTTCCACCCAGCACCTCCTCACCTGCCACGCATTTCCACCTCGCCTTCGGCAAGTCTTTCTCCTCTCCTGCATCTTCAACCGTTTCATCATTAAACTGTTTGATCGTTAGAGAGCTACATCCTCAGCAGACACCTCATCAGACTCTGCTCCTGAAGCACAAGGGAGCTGCACCCCAGGCGCGAACACCTCCTTCCTCATCCCCACCCGTGCCCATGTCAGCGGGGAGTTGGCCAGCACTGTCCCGTGGCCTCTGCCTGGTCAGCTTTGACACTTCCTATCAGCCTACCGCGATTCCCCAAGCTAACTAATGAAAGAATTATCAAATGAACTTCTGGGCAGCATGGAAAACTGTCTCCTCTCCCTGCAGGTTTCTTTTTTTCCCCTATTATGGAAAAATCAACAGCCCAAACCCTGAGAAAGGTCTGGATTTGTGGCGATTCCATTGCCCCATGCCTCAGCCGTGGTCTTCCTTACAGTCAAGCAATAATTCAATGGAAGCTGCTGTATTCTGTATCTGAATATATTTCTTTGATAATAGTGTTCAGCACATGCACATGGTCTGAAAACCTGTACTACCTGACAACAAAGTATAAAATGAATTCCGAGGAGCACCAAATCTGAATACCAGAAGACTGTTTTCTGAGCATTATGGCATTCCCTGTAAATCACTAATGGTAAAATACAAGACTTTACAGTACTGTTACTAACAGACAATTATTTATTAGGATTTCTGAAATGTTGGAAACAGGATCCCTATGCACATAAAATCACACTGATTTATTTTAATGCATTTTTTAACTAAATTCTTAACAGATGGATGTGGCACCAGAAGGGTAACACAAGGGAGTCAGCAGGTGGACAGAGAAGCCAAGAACGGACTGGCATTGATCAGATTATCAAATCCAAATACCTTGAGACAAACACAAGCTGCCCACAAAATAGGCTGGCACTGGCCGGATAAACAAGCAAAAATAGCACGGAAATGCAGAGCTTTCACGGCTCCCTTTTCCAAACCCGGGGATCCTTTCTGGTGGCTAAGGCACTGCCCTGAGATTTCTGACTCCTTTCCCAGGGGCTTGAGGCTGACGAGGCTGCACAACGGGAGACAAAGTGCTGCTGATGCCCGGGACTCGTGGCAGGAGCGAGCTCCCTCGCACGCGTGCATGAGCACATTCCCCCGCTCTTTGGCACTGCTCCACACACATACACTGGTGCTTCAAGAGCTCCCCATTGCTAACGTGCCCTTATAGGAGCATAAATACTCTTCCAGAGAAAATCAAAACCGAAGTATCAAGTTGTCACTCAGTTCCTGCAAATAACCCTTGGAGTTTTGCCCAAACAAAAAATTGGGTTTTAGAACAATTACTAAGTTCAGTCATAAAGCAGTGACCACGTGAGCTTTTGCCCTCCCTTGCTTTCTGACATTACCCGTCCTGTTTCAGGCTTGCGTCGTCTGCTTCCCGCTGCCTGTCCCTGGCATGGGGACCCCTTACCTTGTTCCAGCGGTTGCTCCCACGGGGCCTCGTCACCGTCCTCACCACTGTCACCTGGGGAAGGCACTTGGATTTCGATCCGAAGGGCTGGCCAGCACTGTTGGGGAGTCCACTGAGCTCTTCCACTTCACTCCTAAAGAGCCGGATGATCTGCAGCACTTTCCTAACCCTCAGCCTCCACTGAGAACCACCAATTTCATCACGTTTGCACGAGGTTTTTCGCATGCACCGAGGGAACCTCGGCAGATGATCTGTCTGGAAAGGGCAGCGCGCCCATGCCGGCATCCTTCTATAGGAGAGGATCCCCGGGTTTGTTCCTTCCAGCAACAGCTCGCTTGACACTCCCGGAGCTGCTTCTGTGACAGGATACGTCACACATTTTACAGGATTTTAAATAACCTGCAAAATCTCTTACGCATTTCTAGTTCCTCATACTGAAGACCGAGAACGGAGATCAACCTAAGACTCAAAGGCTGGTGTTCGCTTAACACCAGGGGCCACAGTATGAGAACGGACTCATTCATGATGTTAAATTTGATGTTTGTGATGTGTTCAGAGTTAAAAAGTGCTGATTAAGTTACTGGACTTTAATATTAAAGTGCTAATAACTTTATGATGTTAAATGCTTAATCAGTACAGGCAAGAACACAACATCAATGACACTTTGCTGGTTTTAGCAGATATCTTTTGAACCCACTGAGAAAAGCTTTCACCTCACAAAAGCCTTGTTTAAATTTTCTCCCTATGCTTGCTTCAGTTTTTGGTGACAATTGTGGACTGCTTCTTTGGTAAAACCATTCTGTAAAGCTGTCCTTTTGCTTCTAGCAAAGAAGAAAATGTTCAAATATTTTTTCACGTGTAACAATTCGTACCAGGTCTCTTCATCACTGTTGTTGTTTTATCATTCCGTTTCCCTCCTGAGGAGGAAAAAACACGGTTTCATCCTCACTGTAACATTATCTTTAAAAATGAGGAAATACTAACTCTGGCTCCAAATCAGGAGGGCAGTCACCTAGATGCTCAATTTTGACATAAACGCAGGCCTCTTGGATGCTGGGAGGGCTTTCAATATGCATAAGGCTCAGCAACAGCCTTACTGAGAAACAAAGAAACAGAAAATTCTCAGTGTTAAGTGCTCAAAATAAGGACACTCAAGACCTGCAGAAGAAATCAATCCTTCCTGGTCTCTTTTCTGCTGTAATGATCATAGGTGTTGATATAACAATTGCAAGGAAACCTTTCAATAAAAACTTGTAATATGTAAGTCAGTAGCATCCTTCAAACAGTATCACCCTGAGGGACAGTCAAGGTGTGCCATCGTACTTGTTACTTCACATCTTTTTATTTTTATATATATATAAAATATCTATATATCTCACTTTACAGGCCATTTTATGTTAGAAAAAATTGTTTATGATGTTACAGAGGAAGAAGAGCTTTGACTGGCTAAAACAAAATCCTAACTATAAATGGAAGCTCATTTTCTGTCTCTTATCCTTGAAAACAATAATTTACTCAAAACGCATTTCCAGAGATGATCTATAACATCCACGTTATACTTCTGCAAGAAGTCCAGGAGTTGCGCTTGTTAAAAGAGATGCAAGAGCCTAACATAGTAAAACGTTACTGAAAGAGCCTGTTACTGTCCTACCGTCGGGGCCTGCGGTGCCTCCGCCGCAGGCTGCTGCCGGGGCCCTTTCTGCTGCCGGGCACCTCCCCGACAAGCCCCCGGCCCCGGAGAGGCTCCCAGATAGATTACCGAGGTGAACTTTTAGCTGTATGCTAAGATCATTAAGGTCTCCTCTTGTAGACCGACGAGAACCATTAAACTGAAGTGAAGTCAGCTACAGACTGAGCGCCTTGTTTTATTAGTACGTAACTATCTTAACTATCGTGCACTATAATTCTCAAAGGAGATCTTTTGGACAGTGTGCTTTATCCATCCGTTTCACAAATTTACTGCTTTCCTGCGGCCCCTTCTTTCCTGCGCTTGCTTTATTTTTAGTGTTTTACTTTTTGAGTGGAAACACTTGCCTCAGCTGCCTCAAATGTCATTTTCAGCCACAACACATTTAACACTTCCAACTGATTGTGGCAAAGTTCTTTGAGTTACTACACAAGTAAATAAATCAACATCATTTTATAGTTGGTGTAAGGACCAGTTTTTCTCCTTGGCTGGGTTTTCTACACGTTGTGTAGAAATGCTTAATGCTCAGTGATCAAAGGCATATTGGCTTCTGGACACAGTACTGATACGGTGTAAATTGAGACGTGCCTAACAGGCCAAAGCCATTCTGGTCAAGATTTCCAAAAACGACTGGCTGTTTGGAGTGGCCAGCTTCCAACATTTTCAGCATGTAATTTCTCGATTTTTTTTTTTAATTGAGGCTCTTAATTACTCATTTCAAAAAAATTTTGGCTGTACTCTTCGTGCAAGCAATGTTCCCACTGACACGAAGCAAGCAAATATTTCAGCTAGGCTTAATGCAAAATAAATTAAATCCCAGATACAGCAAAGCTGCAAGAACCAATAAGCGCTTCACCAGCCAGGCCACAGAGACGGAGTTTCGGTGCATCTGTACCTTGATTGCAAACAACATTGGTAGTACTGTCTGGAAAGCATGATGGCAGAAGGACGTAAACATGGAAAGATTTGTGGGAGGAATAATACATTTTAATAAGAAAATGGTATAGCTGGAAAAATACATACAAGTCCTACCTTAGAACCGAAACAGAAGCTGTAAATGTTATTCATTGTCAATATTTATGGGGAAAACACAAGTTATAATGAAATTAGTGTGCAAGTCAGTGTCACTCTACCACAAATATCTGCAGGCAAAAGGATGCCTTAAGCCACCTTATTGGTGTTTAGGTGCTTTAAAAGCACTCAGCTAAAACATTCAAGGTCTACTTATAGTCCAAAACCCAAGTATTTTGCTGCCTGAAGTTTCACCAGTGAAGCAACAAACCAAGGCTTAATCGACTGGAAAGCTTCGGGGGGGGGGGGGGGGGGAAGCACTTTATTGTCCTTATCGGGGCCATATAACAGGAACGGATCCTGGGTTTGTGGCCTTGCCACCGTGGCCACGCTACCACAAACACTCAGCAGCAACACCGCTACTGCACTAAATTATATTATCCAAGCCCGAGTTTATCGACACCAGCTTAACTTCACACTGAGGATTCGTTCCTGGCGTATACCCACGGAACCAACCGCGACCGCAGCCTGGCCAGGAGCTTGGATGAGCACAGCGAGGGGAAAGAAATACCTGAGACGGGGGGCCAAACCCCGCACCTCTTCAGCCAAGACCTCCAGTTCCCTTTGGCAGCTGCCCAAAGTCAGCACGCAAGGCAATCCTGCTGATGTAGATAGATCTGTCGTACCACGTTTAGCAGAATCTTCCTTTTCTAGCTCAGTCTCTGTTTCTTTGAAACTCCTCCAAAACCCGGATTCCTGGCAGCCGGTGTCACCCGCTGCTGGTGCCGGGCTGGCGTCGGACGAGCAAGTCGGGGCACGCGGTGCCAGCGCTGCTTGCCGAGCCCCCGCCCCATCCCGGCGCGTCCCCCTCCCGGGACACCAGCCCCGGAGCCCACACCACGCCGTGCCGGAGCAAGACTTCAGATTGCTTCGAAATAAAGAACCGAGCCGAGGCTTTCTTCCTCCCCAAAGAAGCTCTAGCAGAAAGCCTGTTCCCTACCCTGTTTTTTTTCCCCTCCTCCAAATCTTCCCCCCTCCAAAGTTTCCAAGGTCTCGTTACTCCGGTGCTGAATGTAAACCAATGTCAAAGTCTCCAGTAACGTGACGGGGGACTCTTGCTTCCCAGCCAGCCCCACAGAAATCTCCGACTGTATTTCCAATCCTTTCTTTAAGCCCTTGCTTTGCAAACACTGGCCATCAAACACAGTTTGTGGGATTACGAGGAAGAGCTTTCAATAAAATAGCCCCCAAACACACAGCTTACACCCCTGAATGGAGCCGATTTGCCAGCCTGGCGTTTCCCAGGTGGGAACGGGCCGCAGCATGCGAGCCGGCAGGCATCACGTGCACGACGCACGGGCCCCAGGGACGGTGGGAGCAGGGTGACTGCTGGAAAACCCGCGCTGAGAGCCCGCAGAAGAGCGGCGAGCAGATACAACAAGCAGCAACAAGGACAAAGCGCACTCTTGCACGCTCACACGAAAGTCCCTCCTCAACAGCTTGTCACAGGAACAAAACAAGGTCCTGATCCAGTGCTTGATCCTGTCACTTCTTAAAAACGTTTCACTAAGCAGGCAGGTAAGTGTTTTGCTGCGCCAGCCCTTCACGGCACGATCCCGCGGTGGCTATAGGCGCACAGGTAACGTGCAAGGAAAAGAGCCCGTCAGCCGGGGCTGGCGGCAGAAAGCAGCGTTCGCCTTGGCGCAGCACGGAGGGAGCTGGGTGGCATAACGGGAGAAGTCACTCAGCGGTGCTGGGTGAGGTGCCACGAGCAGAGCTCACAGTGGCACACGTGCTGGGCTTGCAGCGAAGCGGGCAACGCTTGCACGAGGGCTGGAACGCGCTGCTTTGAGACGACAAGCTGGCCCCTCCTTCCAGCCCGAGATGGATCCGCTGGGAATACAGCCAGGGAGGCCATGAATGGATTAGAGTTAAACGTGTTAATAATGGACACCCTAGGGACCTGCTCCCTACCAAAGAAAAGAGGAAAGAGAAAAAGAGGAAACCTCCGTAACCATTGCAACGGGCCAACAAACACTGGAAATCAGCGTGAAAGCAATTTCCACGTATGTGCTGTCACCGCGCTCCTGTACATTTTGCAACAGAGCATTTAAAAGGTCAAATAAAAAGATTTTGTTTGCAATGTAAAAGTCAGTGACTTGAAAACAGGCTACGCAGTAATCAGCAGGCACCGAGCGGGGCCTCTTTCGAGCCGCCCTGCCGCAGCGATTGCGGGGCGATTACGCAGCTGGGCAGGACTGCGGGCGGCCCAGGCGTGCCGGGCAGGCGGCCGCCCGTTGCAGTGCCGGCTATGCAAAGACAGGCCTTTTCCCGGAGAAGGGGACTGCATCAGCTATTAGCACCAATGACCACCGATGCAGGTGGCCATAAGTAAGGGGGGCATAAACACAGCTTTCACTGCACGGCAGGATACTCACGGTAACCGTCTAATCCTGCCAGACAATAACTGACAACTGTCTTCTGCATAAAGCGAGCCAGAAAGGCTTTCATCCCGGAACCTTAAAAATCCCTCTGCCCGGTGAAAAGGGAGCATCTTTGAGAAGGTCTTTGCAATACTCACTGACAGCCTGCAGAGAGAGCAGTGCAAACTGCTAAACCAGCAGCTCCTGGGGGAAAGCCTGGATTAGATGTCAAAGTCTTGGCTGCTGGGGTCATTTGACTATCTCCTCCCCATTTCTCTTTGCGCCCACCAAGGTGGCTGCTAAACCAGCGATCGCAGCATTTCACAGACACTAGGGAAGCACCATCCCCACTTACTGCAGGCTTGCAGCACGCCTGTAACGAGGTGAAACAAGCCCAGCCTGGGGAGAGAAGCCAGATGAGTTGACCAAGGTCAAACGAGCTGTCAGAGACAGACTACCGCTCTCCAGTCTCCTGGTTGCTCTCCTTTCTTAGGCCCTGTCATTCCCATGTGATGTGGAGCATTTAAATACAATGCCAAAATCCAGACTAGACGAATATACCTGCTTGCTCTGCCACTGTCGAGAAAAATTCCTCAGGCTCCTCAGACAGCAATGCTAGATAACATCTTAGCATAATTCACAAACTTATGACAAAGATTTAATATTACATATGTATAAATGAGCCTAGTAAAATAAAATAAAGGCTAACAAGCCATCTGCCTCATGACACAAACTTCCATAAATGTCATGAAATTTTATGCTCTCATAAAGCAGTGCGATGGAAAAACACCTTTTATTTCACTGCAAGGGGCAAAAGCTTTCATGTTGCTTGCCAGGACTTGTTCAGTGGAACACAAAAATAAGCACACAGAAACATTTCGAGAAAAAGGACAAGGCAGTAAAATTCTCCAGAAAGCAGGCTGATAATTGAGGCTTACCAGCATGCTTTTGCATGACGGTGCTCCCACATCACAGCTTTTGATTGCGA
Organism: Dromaius novaehollandiae; assembly: GCF_036370855.1. Taxonomy (NCBI): domain Eukaryota; kingdom Metazoa; phylum Chordata; class Aves; order Casuariiformes; family Dromaiidae; genus Dromaius; species Dromaius novaehollandiae. The sequence continues at coordinate 42,478,959 of NC_088105.1, forward strand.
GATTTCTGGGACACAGACTGTGTCATTCCTCCTCCCTCACAGTAATGAACTGTGTTTTCTACCACCAAATTCATCCCAGCCTGACTAAGTCATTAATCACACCTGTGGGGATAAAGGAAATAATAAGGCATTTCTTTTGTAGGTAGGGAAACTGAAGCCATGTTGTGGTATAGTGAGGACCCCACCAACGGCCCATTTCATTCCAGTAGCAACTTCACAGTGTCACTGTATTTAAATACACTTCAGGGGGGACACGAACAGGGGAACACGATCTGTTGACACCAGCACAGTCCAGACTGCTTGTTGCTGTGCACACGCTCAGCTCCTGGAAAAAGTAAAAAGACAACAGCAGTGCAAGATTCCCAGGTATTACTGCTTCGTCCCCATGCTCTGTACTCTTACAGTATGACAGTGTTTGGAAATTTTCTGTTGAAACTTTTCTGCCCAAAATGTCATCTACATCAACATGGAGAAGTGTGCAAACTTTGAAAAACTTATTCTAAAAAAAATTAAACAAAACAATTCAGTGATGTCAAAGTATCCCGTTTTGAGTATTTGAATTCAAGAGAACACATTAATCTTTCATTGCAATGTTATTTTTGAACTGCATTTTGCATGTCTCCAACTATTTCATTTTGATTCTTTCAGAGGAATAAAAAAGTTTGCATCTCGGAATTCCTTGTGGAGTAGAAAATGAGATGAAAAGGCTTTTCTTTTTCCTGAGAGACCCCTTGGCCCACGGCCGCGCTCGCTGCCCCGGTGCCCCTGCGGTGGGAGCCCGCGGGGCCATGGCCAGGGCAGCTGCACCGGCACCAGCACCTCCTGAAGCCACGGGGCCCTCTGCTTTGCTGAACCCGAGACATTTCAGAGCTATATTTCCAACAACACTCTTCAATGAGCTTTTGTTTCACCAACACAACAAGAAGTGCGACCAGCCTTGGTTCATTTCAGAAACCTCTCTGAAGGACAGAAGAAGAGCAGCTGGTCTTTGAGGTGGTTGTGATGGGCAATTGCTGCACGGGATAATTTACAGTGACAGCGCAACAGGGACGAGTTCACAGCTGGTCAGGGAGGTAGAGCAGGAGTGTCTGGATAGCACATCTCATACAAAATATGCCATAAGGCGTCACTGACACGAGAATGAAGGTTATCAACACTGAGTTTCAACTAACATAAGCTGAGGCGAGAAATTCCCTCTCTGATTTGAAAGCAAAAAATACTTCTGCGGCAGGTGCTTCTTAGGAAGTAAGTGATGCCTTTTTGGAAGCTTCTAAGTTGTTTGCAGCATTAAGCATAGTCCCAGACAGGACAGATTAATAGGATGTGATGCAAGCGAAAACATTAGGGAATACAGGATATAAGCAACAGCCGTGGAGGCATGCAGTTTACCCCATTAAGTAATGCCTAACATATGCACACATTTTTGGTTTAAAAAAAGAAAATGTATACCTACCAGATATCTGAAAGGCTGTATATAATACGTCCTTTGAATCATGCTTGTTAAGATTAGCTTTTTACTGCATTGTCTTTGTTATTGTAAACTTCTTGATTGGATGTGATTCAAGAAATGAAAAAGACTGGCTTGTTGGTGTTAACATTTTACTTTAATTCCTATTCAAGCATCTGCTGCAATTTATTTCCTGTGATTCACAGGGTCATCAAAACTAGCTCTCGGAGTGAATTACTGAGGAAGGACCAAGGGAAAACTCTGTCCTACCCTTTAGGTCACACTTGGCAGGTGGGTGTCTTCACATGTTCCAAAATCCTTTTGTGTATTTCTTAATTTAAGGTCACATGCATCTGATATTTGGCATCCTTCCATGTACCAAAAGGGAAGACAGACAACTAGCAAAGTCACTATATACAAACAACTGTGCAGATTTTACACACTGTTTAAATCCCAGCTCCCAGGATTCAGTGTACTGTATCAGCAATAATGACTACAACTATTGAAACTCATTAAAGAACTTACTAATCAGTCTCTTAATTGAGGCTATCTGCTTCCCATTACACAAAGACAAATTAAGCAGGTTAAAACATTTCCCAGCAAACATCTGCTGAAGCAAGCCAAAATTAATGATAAATAAAATTGAGTTGCCTTTGTGGTTGATTTTTCACCCATCTTCACCGATGAAAACGCTGTCATTACTTGTCAACCAAAGAACTTCGAAGTATATTCCTGTCCTGTCACAATGTTTTCCCCTTTTAATGAGAAGTAAGCCTAAATCGAAATATGCCCTTCTCCGCAGGGGCACGATGGCTTGTGCGCTTGCGGGCGGCGAGGCGCTACCCATCGCCGGGTGGCACGGCACGGCACGCCAAAGCACGCCGGCCCTGCCCGCGGCCGCCTGCGCAGCAGCCCTCCTCCTCCCCGCCAGCGGAAACGGCACGCGGAGGCCTGCGGCTTGGAAAACGGGAGCGGGGGTGGCACGGGGGAATGGTATCCTAACGGCCCTTTTCCCAGCGGATCCCTCCGCCTGCACCCCGAGCCGTGCGAGTGGCATGACGTGCCGTGGGCGGCTCAGCGGCCACCGCAGCAGCGCACGTGCTGCCCAGACGGCATCCAGCAACGCAGGTGCTGGATGCTGCGCTTGCCAGAGAGCTAGCAGCAGCCAGGCTTTTTTTTTTTTTAAAGGAAAGTAGTAAAATCCCAATAGCAGCCCCACAGAGGAAGTGCTAGCAAGCATCCTCACTGCCTGCTCTGATGCAAGGGGTACGCTCGAGAAGCAGATGCGGCACACCATCTGGGCAGATCTCCAGGGTCGTGCTGGAAAAAGGCCTGTTCAGCACCGCACGCCCCATGCGCGGCTCTCCTCTGGCTCGGCGTTACCGCCCCGTCCAGTACGGCGCACAGCGTGCTCCGCTTGCTGGCTGGTGCTCGAGCAGATAGCTGTGATCTTTTCTCCCCCCAGGGACAGCTATCTCCAGACGTCAGTAAATTAGAGAGTCTTCTTAACCCTGATAGACGAGTTGTCATGGAGCTATTTTCCTCTTTAAGAGAGCGGCAGAGAGCTCTGCCTGCGTATCTGGTCCGTGATAAACGGCCCGAGGCAGCCGTATCTTTGCTCCAAGCGCTCACGCCACCACTGCTGCACGCTGCCTGCTGCCCACCCTCCCCAGGGACGGCAGCTGTTCGGACAGCGACAAGTTTTAACAGCCGCCAAGATCACAGCCCTTCCACAACAGCCTCTGGATCCAGCACATCACTACGCCAACGACGTTTCCCAGTCCGCAGGTAACTTTTCCAGACCTCACCAAACACCCGGGCAGGCAATAGCCTCCCCGTTCACGTGGGGCTCCCGTGCTCCCGCCCCGGCAGCGCTTCCCAGCCCTGGGAGCGGCGCGCGGAGCAGGCCTCCGCTAAACAGCCATTACACGATAATTATGAGACAAACTATCCATTCAGAAACTTCTCACTGACATCCATTATGGTAATATTTCAAGGCCTGACTTTCAAGGGGATTTGGGGTATAAAGATATGCTTGTAACCACTCACCCAGATTTTCACAGTATCTAGATGCCCAGCTTAAATTGAAGTTGGTGACAACATTGACGCTAATAAGAATTAAGCATATTTCCAAAACAACTGATCTTTGAGAAAATCCTAGCCGGCACCTTTCTGCAGCCTAAAGAGCCTGTAATCTTTTAAGATAATGGGTTCTCAGTGACAAGAAATTTCTGCATTCATTTAACACATCCATACATAAGCTCAGATAAAATTCCACTGGAGAAGATAACTAGGGAACAGTCACGCTCAGCATTTAGTTGCTTTAGTGCATATAAGCAAGGAGCTTGGAAGGTTGCTGACATCCCTTGGCCCCCCACGCGCAGGCTGGCTGCCGTGCGGTGGGTGGGAGCAGCCCCGGCCGCGTGCACCGAGCGACCACGGAGCCGCTCTGCTGACCGAGAGGCATTTATTGTGCATGGAGACCAGGAAACCGGGGATTGCAGGGTTGCTTATTGCTGAAACCAGGTCATCTGAGTCTTTCATTTATCACAGAATTTTGGCATTTACATTTTAATAAGTTTTCACCTCCCTTTTATGTTTTACTTGTGCAGATGGATTTGACACATGCTACCAAATGCTTTCTTTTTTTTTTTTTTTTTTTTGAATGCAACTTTTTTTCTTCCTTCAAACAAGAAATCTGTTCTATCAAATCTAATCCATGAATAGTCTGTCCTCCAACTTCACCAGAGCCAAGTTTCCAGGCAAGAGCCATCGGGAAATTCTTGAGCATATATGCTTAAGACAGAGCTTTACCATACCTGGTGCAGCAAAAAATGCCACCGATGCCCCAGGAGCAGCAGGGAGAGGAGACTTTGCAGGCACGGCTCAGCCCTGGCACCAACCACCCCTTGCTGAGTAGCACTGATGCGGGAGAGAGCAGGAGCCCGGGTACGAGCCGCAGCTGGGCAGCGGGACGAGGCACGGCACTGGTGAACGGTCCTGGTGAGAGCACACCCAGGGCTTCCTTTAATTGCACGTTCTCATCCAAGTCAGCTGCAGACACGCTAGTTAAACCGGCTGGGCGCAGACCCATGCCAGGGGTCCTTCTCAAACAGCGGATTTCACATTAGAGGCCTCCTAACGACAGCAGCCTGTTTCTAACACTTTGGCATCTGAACCTGGGAATTCTTGTTTTCAGTTATTTTCTCACCTCAACAAATATGGCCATTTACAGAGGAACAGAGGATTTGCAAAGTAACTTCACGTCTTAGTCTTACAGACTGCACTCAGCAGTCCATTTTGGAGAAATTCTGGGCAACCTTGCACAAACTCGCTTTGAGGCTGGTGCTCAAACTGTGCTATGCTGAGCTCGTGCTTTTTGCTCCAGGAAGAGCAGAGGGAGGAAAAGTGCGTGCAAAGCATGTTTTTTTCACACTTATAACACTGCTCTGGAGAGCTTACTCAGAATCCATTATTAACGTTTGGATGACGTTTGGGCAGTTAAAAATATTCAGCCAAGGATGAGGGCATCTGGCTTTCTTTAGTGAAAAGGAGACCAAACCCAGGAGGTCTGCTACAGAAGTGCTCTGAGCACCCAAAGCCTCAGATTGAAAATACATGAGGACTGGTGTTTTGGAAGCACTGCACAACCCCACTTCACAAACAGAATCCAAGAAAACAAAAACAAACCTTTTTTTCTTTTCTTTTGATCTATTGCCAGCTCACTAACAGACTGAATTCATGCTGTTGGTCGTGTCATATTCTCTTTCTCTTCTCCCTACACCTTTCATATGCAAGCAGGGGTGTTACCCCCACATCAAACATATCTCAGAGACATCTCAGCCTCTTCTGCACGGCTGAGACACAAGAAGTCCTCAAGTGAGAACCTGCTCAGGCATATAAAGCAGGTCAAAATAGTAACACAAAAGTGCTTAAGCTGCAGAAATTCCTTAATTAGAGACTGTTGGGTCTAGTTATAGTTTCCATGTCTTGAGAGTTTTGTATTATCATATTTTATAAGACAGTGGATGAAAGACATCATCAGGAGAAAAGGTGAGGAAAATGAGGATGACAACATCAGGAAAAGAAAGAAAAGTAGGTAAGTTATCAGAAAACAGTAAGTTAGATTTCAAAAATAAGTTTGGTTTAATTTCTCCAGACCTGTTTCCTAAACTACCGGAGACCGTTTGGGATCTGTGAATTCGTCAGTGACTGTCCACCTTCTGAGGGCTGCACAGAGTTGGCAACTCTCATAATAATCCACTGCTAAACCAATATTTCAAGAGCTATCTGCTTGAAATAGTCCATATCACCAGCCCCTATAATAGGAGCACTGTGTTTTACAGAAAGGAAGCTGCTTCACAGGCCTCTGGTAGGAGCTAGTCTCTGCTGAACACTGACATATTTAGACATGATAAACATTACTGTACTAACAAGGCCTGTGCAAAAATTACTTTTTCTCTGATCCTGCTCCACCTTGCATCACATGCAGCTATTAGCACTCGATTTGATAGATGGCATGACACATCACAAAGAACCAGATAAGATTTACACAGTATTTGATAGCTGGTTTTACAGAAAAAGATGGAAAATTGCTTGCAAAAACCTTTGTTCCAGATTCATCCAACACAAATTTTTTCAGCCTCCTTGGTGAAAACACATGAGACAGAAAGAGTTTGACTCAAAATATGCCAAAAGCAAAAATCAAATTTTCTGAAAATACTTTCTCTTTCTTTTCCACCTTCCTTGTTAAACCTATTTTTTTCATCTCTCCAGCAAATAATCTGTTAACCAGGAAAAATGCCATTTGGATGCCTCTGGTTTCACTTTTGACAACTTCACTTCTGAAAGCAGGCAGAGCCAGAACCTTCCTGAGTGTAGGCTCCAGCAAGAATGTTTTGCCAGTGCAGCATGCAGAATTGCATTGAGCACAAATAAGGTATTCTAAGAGAAAAGTGCGTCTATACAATAGCACTTGAAACTAGGGCAAGGCAGGTAGTAAAAAGACCCGATGTTATCACTCCTTGTGAAAGTTTCTGGACACTGAACCGGGTTTTTCTGCAGCTCCCTAATGCCTGCAGAGGTGCCCCAGGAGGGAGCTGTGGGCAGAGTGCTGCTCGCCAGCACATCTGGATGCAGACCAGCTCCGGGAGAAAGAGCAAGAGCATTGCGCAGCTCCCAGCTGTTTGAATCCTCACAGCAAGTCAGGGAGGAATGACAATTTTCTATGGGAATTTTCCACACTTTCCCAGGTTTTTCCTCTTTGTGAACTTCCCCAGCTCAGGGCGCACTTTGGCCCCAACCAGTTCCAGTCCCAACACAAGTCGCACTGTCTCGCATAGAGCAGTAGAAGGGATTTTTGATTCCCCATGGCCATCCCACTAGAATGAAATGGGCATCCATGATGTATCTATCTCCACTACTTTTGATGGTTAGAAAAAAGTTAATTAGAACTTCTGAAACAATGAGACATCCAATTTTTCAAATATGATTCATCCTGTGTCTGAACTAGTCTCCTGAGGGTCATTTTCATAGTAAATTAATCTTTCTAATGTCAGACTTAAATTATCAGCAGTGACACACGTGACCACGGTGTTAGCAGCAGCGACGGCCTTGCTGCAGATAGGTGTGGTGGTGACACTGATGATATTGAGTCTGACAATACAAAAAATTAGCTTAAAATTAAAATAACTCTGATGACATCAAACACAACAGAGGCTCATTCAGACCCTGAACATGTCTGCCGCTAGCTGGGAGCTCTGTTGCTTTTTTTTCCCATCCAGAAATGATGGGGATATTGCTAGCCTTCTTTGCACAAGGCTTTGAGAGGTGATGAGCAGAGCTAGACAAGGCCACGTATTCTTGTGGCTTCCCCCAGCCAGTGGACCGAAAAGGGTTGCAATGGCTATTGCTATTACTTTTTAGGGGAGGGAGGAGATGTAGGGGTAAGTGACTACCTGGTGTAACCCCGTTACCTCCTGGCCATGCTTTGGCCACGTTGTCTTCTAGTCACTCAGCCACAGAAGTATTAGGCTTTCTTCATACTGCTGTAATTAAACAAGATTTTCTTTTGGCCTGATGTGACAGCACTGTATCTTAGAGCAGAAGCTCCTGAGCTTGGTTCAATTCTGAAATTCTAAGAGGTCACAGTGTACATTGGGGCAAGGTTAAAAATATATATATATAGTAAGTAACTATTCAACAGCCATTGCCTTATTTTGCTTGGAGACTGCAGTTCTCTTTTATATAGTTTTAATTTTAAGTCATATATGGGAATGATGCAAATAATTTTGTCTGCTGCTCGTTTGCAAGCAAGCCAGATAATATTTCATATTTTTCTTGGCAAGATGAACCTTAGAATTGGGTTCTAGCTAATACACTCTGGAATCTAAACCCTCATTTTTATATCCTATCAAAATTCTGCAACATTTGGCCAAAATTTCCTTTTTGGCAAACATTCTTGCCAGGAAATACATTTGCTAGGATTTGCAAAAGTGAAGAAAAAAAGTCAATATTAGCACAGGCAAAGCAAATTCATTAATTAATGCAAGTATTGCTTGCATTTGCTTTTACAGTGTCAGCTGTGATGGGCGATACACAGCATGTGGCAACTGTTTAACCATGTAATCTTTTGGGTCACTTATAAACCAGGCTGAAATTGTGGCCGTGTTCCAACTTTGATTAAGTCAGGAGAGGCCAATAATAACATTCTCCAATATGAAACTGCTTCCTTCAAGGACCACAGTCTGTAAAGGTAACATCGCTAGGAGAAAGGACTGTATGCATGGTGGTCACACGCAGAAACGTTTCTGTGAGCCGTATTATGTGGTGGAAATTCCTTCATGGCAGTGAATGCTCTGCGAACAAAACAAGAGTAAGTTCAATCCTTCCGAAAGTAAATATGCTCATCCTCAAGGAGGCACTCAGCAAAAGTTAATCTAAATTAACAAGAGCTGTGAATCTAAAGCAGATTATTTAAAACCTATTACATCTTTGGGTAGACACTCTTATTCAGAAGTAAGATTCCCCTGATTGCCTTCAATTTAATTCCCCTACATGTTATATTGCACCAAGCCAGCAGCCTCCGGACTCGTGGACACATGGAAGCGACCGGCGGGGACGTCGCGGACCAGGCAGGGCGGGCGGGAGGCTGCGGACAGCCTGCCTTGCTCGGTCTCGGTTTTCCAGGAAACCCCACGTCAATTCTGCCCAAGAATATTTATGCATTAAGTAGTCTGTGTTAAATGTTAATTTGGACTATTTTTCCTCTGTGCCCCATCCAGACAAATGATTAGCACCACGAGGACGGCTATTGTCAGGAAATCGATAGGCCCATAGCTAAGTATTTTGTAAACTTCAGAAAAGCCTTACAACTCACATTTTGTTACTCAAAAAACCTCCTTCTAGACATGCAATTTAACACTACGTTCATAAATCTTATGTACAATTAAGAGGCACATTTAAATCCTGTAGATTAAAAGTCAATACACAAATTATAGCAGTGATAAAGTCGTTCTGCCTTAGTAGCACTGCGTGTTGTTTGGGTAGAAAAAAAGCATATACCACCGACGCTGCTGTAATTGTCAGAGCTGTACTAACAGCTAAAAAGATGACCTAAACTCTTGCAGTCAAACGCGTCGGAGCGCACAGGGGGTTCTGGGTGAGCCCGGGGGATAAAAGCGACGTGATCCCCACGCGAGGGAGGGAGCGAGCGCTGCGGGTGATGAATACGTGTCCCGAGCAGCCTTGCGTGGCGGAGCGGCGGTGACGAGGGGACAGCAGTGATGAGGGGATGGCAGCAGGCGCTGACGGGGCTCCACGCCGCAACGCGGGGCCTGCCCGCATCGCCCAGCTCCTCCACGGGCCTCGCGGGAGGCCACGAGGTGCCACAGGGACACCCGGCCCCAGAGGAGCCGGCACCAGCGTCCCCGGACGTCGTCGTCCCTCAGGAGAGCGAGGGCAGCTCACGCGTCCGAGGCTACGCAGGTGCCGCGGTGCCGGGCGTGATGTGGCCCCCACCGAGATGCCACCACATGCGACATGGCCACCACTGCTGAGAGGATGCCGCCCTTCCAGCCACAACATGGCTGCCACCACCACACTGCCTCCGCCCCCTCAGCCATGACATGGCCCCTGCCACCCTTCCAGCCACAACATGGCCCCCGCCACCACCCCCCTCAGCCATGACACGGCCCCTGCCACCACCCCCATCAACCATGACACAGCCCCTGCCGCCCTTCCAGCCACAACATGGCCCCCGCCACCCCCCCCCCCAGCCATGACACGGCCCCTGCCGCCCTTCCAGCCACAACATGGCCCCCGCCACCACCCCTCCCAGCCATGACACAGCCCCTGCCGCCCTTCCAGCCACAACATGGCCCCCACCACTGCCCCCCCCCAGCCATGACACAGCCCCTGCCACACTTCCAGCCACAACATGGCCCCCGCCACCACACCACCACCGCCCGTCCTAGCCATGACACAGCCCCATTGCACTTCCAGCCACAACATGGCCCCCGCCACTGCCCCCCCAGCCATGACACAGCCCCTGCCACACTTCCAGCCATAACATGGCCCCCACCACCACACCAGCACCACGCCCTCAGCCATGACACGGCAACCGCCAACACTGCCCTTCCCAGCCCCAGGCACCGCACGGCCACCGCGGACACGACGTCGCCCACCTTCCCAGCCGCCGGGCCCTCCGCGGATGAAGCGCCGGGCAGGACCACGACCAGGCTGGTGCTTGAGGAGCAACCGGAGGAGGCCCTCCATCCCGGCAGAGGAGCTGCCCGCCATCAGCCGGACCGCGGGGCTGTGCAATACGGCCCTTGGACCCGCCACCGCTTGCGGTGGTTTGACGGCCGCCAAGGCCTGCTGCTTTTGGGACCGCTCTGACTGCGCTTCGTAACGAATTACCGGCTGCTGCCTCCCCCGTGGAGGAGCCCGACCGCGGGCACAGGGCCGGCAGGAGAGACCTCCCCACAAGGGCCCACCACCACCACGTGCTGAGGAACCTGCTGCGGTCACGGGGCCAGACACCCAGGGAACCGCGCGCATTAATAAAGCCATTTCCTTATGTCAGAAGCATCAAGAGCTTGCTCACCTCCAGGTAACACCCCTATAATCAACGGATAACCACCTGAAACAATGCAGAATAGAACATTACCACCACCTCTGCTCAGAGATTGCACAGTTCTGACAACTTTTCCCATGCGTTTTTCAGCAAATGACTGAATTCTAAATTGCAACTCAGAAGATTTATCATTCCTGAAGAAGAAACATATAAAATGAAACCCAAGAGCCAATCTTACCATTCAGTAACTACCATCATTCGATAATCACAAAACAAACTATGCAACAAAATAAATGAGGTTGGTAATTTGTTATCGTTTTATTGCTTTGTGTGTTGAAGATTGTAAATTGGATGCTGTATTAAAAATGACAGAAACCCATTGGATCCTAAACTAAGAGAGTGATTTTTACTAAGTTGTTTGTGCTATTCAGCACCTAAAGACAGTAATGAAGAGGCTGCAACACTAAGGAGGAGATGGGAATGCAGAGATGCCTAGAGGCAGCGCACGCTACCAAACATGCATCAGAGCTGGGAATAACCGCGCAGCTGCAATCTCTTGTGGAGCAGAGCCACAGCAGCGACGTGTTGCACCAAGACAATGCAGAATCACGCTGGATCACCGAGTCCCGGGAGCAGTGGGAAATCTATTAACTCATAACTGTACGATAACGGAGATCACTTTGGAGGAAGGAATTACGTGAGCTCCATCGCTTCTCTTAGGGGGAGCTCTTCTGTGTCATGCTAAAACAGGTTTTACGCAGTCATGCGAAACAACAAGTTATTTCTCTGAATGCACTGTGACATCCTGCATTAAGGGGCGAAAGGAGCACGTACACAAGCAGACTTACTCAGAGACGTAACCCGTGGCAGGCTCACCAGGGGCAGTCGGCACTTGCAAAGCGACAGGCAGGGCACAGCAAGAAGAAGAGTATCAACAGCAGCTTGGCACGCTTGGAGGATGCTGGGCCTTAAACAGAGTGATAGAAACCATAGCAAACGGGTCTGGAAAGTAATAACAGGGGAGCTGTCTGTCTGAAACAGGAGAGACTGGTGGCTCCAGACACTTCTCTATTCAGGTTTGTTCTTCCTAATGGGGTTTGCTTCAGGGCGATCTTGAATTATGAGGCAGGATTACCCTCACTTCCCGAATTCTGCGAAGTACAGAGCACTATTTATGAATTATTAAATTCTTCATTTTCTGTGCATGCTCTGGGTAATGGTGAGCCTGTGTGGTAAAAGGGGACAACCTGCCGACTATTCAATTTTTTTGTGCTTTATTAACATGGCATATCAAGTATACACACATCAACAGCACACTGAAAAATTTGTTTGCTTTAGACTCAAGTATCACGCAAAGCAAAGCAAGTATTACAAAAAGGATCTCCCCCCACCTCGCTTTGTTAGGGGGCTCAATTATTGTACCACTTAACCTGAGTATTTTAATGTTTATCTCCTCCTTACTCCACATGAAAGCTTTATTACCAGCACTGTAATCATTTAAGAATAAGCTAAAGCATGTGACTGCTGAGGAGTTCTGCTTTTAGAGCTTAACTAGAGGTACACAGCAAGAATTACCGAGTCAGAAGGAAGCTGGTCCTCACCGTGCCTGCTGTCGGACACGTCTCCCACACCACGGCAGGGGACGAAGCAACCAATCCCCGTTCTAATTAAAGGGGAAACAACGGATACAGCTCCTCTGATGCTAGCGTGGAAGAGAGGTTCAGCAGTTACCTGCGTTCCTCACCACCAAGCAAATACATTAATAAGACACTAATATTCTTCTGTTTGCATTTGCCTCTGCTGATCATACATGTCTCAGAGTAGTAGAAAGTTTGGCCAGCTCTGATTTCACCCCAGAAACCAAACGGAAGTTTTGAAACACTCTTTATATTATTTACTCCACAACAAGCATTAAAGGCAACTACTTACTGTATACTCTAGCACCAAGATAAATCACATCATGTAACAGGATTCATTACATAGATTCCACTAGCTGCTTCTCCTAGGTGTCTGCAATGACTAATCAATCACTGGCTATGTTGCTGTTATCAGATACAGTGTGATAGCTAAATGAATTGGATCTCAGAAGCTCTTTGATAAAACTAGTTTGGAATGACAACTACAGCTAAGTTCTGGATATAACAGCTATATAAAAGGACTTAATGAAACCCATTAAAGTAGTCAATGCATGAAAATTTAAATATGACTTTGACTCCGATTCTCTTACAGACCTGATTCTTCCAAACATTTACCAAGTGTTTAATAAAAGTGCATTCAAGGAAAACAGTCAGGAAGGTACTGAAGGACATGACTAATTTTCAGCATGTGGACACTGTCGATGTACACAGGATTACACAGGTACTTAATGTTAATAGTGCGTGTAAGAAGTCTGCTGAATTAGAGTCTCTATATTGTGAATCCCAGTTGGATGAATTAGGCACATGCCCAAGCATGTTTCTGAAAAAGGACATACCCTATCTTTTCAAGCCTAAAGAGCTACTTGCAAGCTTTGCTGAAATAAGGTCTACCTAAAAAAGATGAAAACTTTTTAATTTTTTATTTGAAAGGGAAATGTATTTAACAAGATATATAAAGGTGCCATCAGGAGTTAGTAAAACTATTCATATAAAATATAATTATTCAGTAAACTTATTCAATCATACTCTTTGTCATTTATCTATCTTTACATATGCAGAAGAGAAAGATCTACCTCTATTTGTTAGATGCTTAACTTTTTGAGAGAGTAACATAATAAGTGAATTGATAAGTAATGAAAGCATTAACTGTCATATAAAGTTTATGACTCTGGTGCTTGGTAGTGCAATTAAATTTAATGTTTGTTTCTCTGTCTCTGTGAATAATGATAAGGTTTCCCTTGTGAATATGTAAGCAGCTGACTGATAACATTACGACAACTGCTCTGGGTAGCCAATGCAATTCATTACTAAACATGCCATTAAAACTAAGTTTTGCAATTATTCTAAGTGACCAAAGTAAGAAAAATTATAGTATTTAGGTGTGATTACTTACACAATACACATGCATAAAACTATTGCCAAACCAGGTCCCCCATTAACTTGGAGAAAAATATGAACTCATTGGAATAATACTGAGACGTAAAGTTGTGTTCATTTTTTTGTTTTCTGTTATGGGTCTGTAATATAGTTTATGATTAAACTCAGATATCAATTTATAGTTTTCATTTTCTGGGTAAAACAGCCAGGAAAACATTAACAACAAGCAGAGATCAATCAAAATCAGAAATGGTTTCTGAAAAAGGGTAATTTAGAAACAGAAAACTTGACATTTACCACAAGTAGTTCTTAGAGGGAGAGACATTATTTCTGAAATATGGCAACTTATCTAATTAAATAGAAGAAAACATTCTGGTAGCTAGACTCCCAGAACCCTAAAATCACAGCTGTTCTTCAGGAGTGCTTGTTAGCAATAATACTGGTGGTGTTTTATAACAACATATATGCTTTTACAGAAGAGCTCAATATTATTTAATAAAATTCACCCTTTTGAAGACAGTAAGTATCTCACAAGAGAGTGGAATTTGAAGGCTTCAGGACTGCATAACTGGCTGAATCATTTAATGCAGATCATTTATCTAGCTCACACTGGAATTTTTCATGGAATACATTATTCACTCTTGTCTCCCTATTGCTTGACCAGCCTCAGTGGTATCTCAGATGCTTGGACAAAATGATCAGTTTTCAGTAGTGACAGTAATGATCACTTTATCCTCTGCTAATACAAACCAAGTTTCACCATCTCACACAATAATGCCTCGACTTCAAATAAAGCCCTGGCTGCAACTGGTGCTAATGAGAAATTAGGGATGCCCTAGCAACCGGAAAAGGCTGCACGTGTTAAAGTCAGGTCAGCTGCAGTTGCACCAGGCCAGCCGCAGGACTCCAGGAAGGGCCCCAGCACCAGCGACGTTCCTGTGCCCGCGCGCACGGGGACAGCCCTGTTGCACCACTGCCGGCATCGCCGCAGCATGGTGCGGCGCCGGGTCCGCAGCCCCGCGGGGATCTGCTCCTGGGGCACTTTCCGTGAGACAAGGGGGAGAAAGGGGAAGGCAAATGCTACGCGGTTATTGGAAGGAAACTGCAACCTCCAAGGAGCATCTAACACCTTCAGTAACAGAAATACGCAATAGGGATAGGCGATGCAGTTAAAGCTGGACATCTTGGATAGCAGAAAACGTAGAACACTGGAAAGAGTGTGGGACAAGCAAAAACTTTGCCATTTATGGCCTCATTTTATGAACCGTGTCAGCCAAGAAGGAGGTGAGAAAGATGGAAAACTTTTCAGTTGGGTCAACAATTCTTTTTTCCATTTTGAAGTGACTTCATTAGAAGGTGACTGAAAACAAATAGTTTAAAAGGACTAAACAAAATGGATTTTTAACATTTTAATCAAGTATTTTAGAGTGACTTGAAATAATGTATTTCGGGGTTTATTACATCAGACACATACATATATAAAAAATTGTTTTGGAATTGAAACTGGATTTTTTTCTGCCCCACTTCTGGGATTTGGCAATCAAAAGAAGCGATTACTCAGACTGCTCCACTCCTAATTCTCTTTGAAAAGATGTGACGTACCTCTTAAGTAGGACACTCCTTGTTATTTGGACTGCTAAGCAAGGATCCAAGCTGAAATTCCACAAATACTTGATGCATCTAATGTCATTGGAAGTTTCATTTCATCTAGACACTAGGTCCCAGCATAATGGTTAGGGCTCTTTAAAAGAGATGACCATAATGCTATTCCTGTCTGGTGCTCCTAGTCCAAGCTTTTCATTTGTTTTCACCATTATGAGCATCCACGTTCATCTAGACCTTAAAGCAGCAAATCTCGCTGTTGTTGAGAACAAAGTTCAGCTCTGCACTGCCTATCAAATTTATTGAACGTTTCCTCAATCATCTGAAATCTTGGTTATCTGAACTTATTTAATGCCCCCCAGGAGATTCAGTTAGTCAAGGCTGTACAAAACATGATATACAGGATGTGACTGATGTTAAATTGACTACAAGATAATTAGACGCTAATGTCACCATTGTGTCAGGATGACATGAATGTCACCATCCAGCACATCCGTGTAATTTCTGAGTGACTGCAATGTCACCTTGAGGCTTGTTTAAGGCACTCCGTTGTGATAACGATGACATGACTGCAATGTCACCTCACACATGGGCTGTGCTACTTGGCTACAGGCAGACACGAGGATTGCTGGTGCTTCAGAGCACACAGTCGTGCAACACTATTTCAGCTACAGTGCTTGAAGAGGCTGCAACCAAAGCAAAGCTAACAACAGAAAAGGACTGAACTAACTTTCTTCACTCTCAGCAAAAAACCCACACTCACACACACAAAAACATGTTTATTCCATTCTCCAAGACCTGCATCTGGTAACCCTGAGCGAGTGGCATCCATGCAGGCGATACACAGAAGGCTGGATGAAAGGTAGGCAGATTTTGGTAGCTTTTCTCCTCCTGGGTTACTGCAGGCTTCCTGGGAGGAGTGCCTTGTCCTACGCCAGCTGGAGTGAGGACACGTTCCTCAGTGACCACCACAAGCCAAACATTTCCTGTCATGTTGGTGTATTAAAGGATTAACACAGAGTTGCTTTTCACAGAACTGCACCCAGCAGTTCCCTCCTCTCTCCAATTTTTTCAGCTCAATAATCAATATCTAATCAGGTATTGATCATATTGTGAAGCAAAGGACAAAGTCTAGAAGCCTAATCTTTCTTTAAAGGCACAATTCTGGTCATACTGAAGCTACAATATTTGCACCAATTCGCAGAAGACATGCATGAACTGAACTGCAAAAGCATTACTTGTAATAAGGTTGCTGAAGTACCCGAAGCTCCTCTGTGTATTCATTCCCACTTTCCTTCCTTTTGTTGTCCCAGGGACTAATACACCCATGGGTTTCTTCCTGCTCCTCACCTCCGCCTCCGACCAGCCTTCCTCCCGGCTTCCCTGACTCGGTCTGCCTCGCGGGGAGGAGGCCTTCACGAACGTGCCTTGGATGGACAGATTTTAATCCCCATACAGGTGAGGGAATCAAGTCTGGCCCTGAACACGTGAATTAAGGTGTAATTGAGAAAAGACAGCACAGTCTGGAATACTTTCCTGTAATGCCTATTTAAAAACCAAACAAGCTCATGAAGAGAGCATTCCATACCCATACAAAATAAAAGAAAAAAAAAGATCTACTGATTTATATTGAAATATTAGAATCTGCTAATTAGAAAGAAATAAGACCATACAGAAATTGCCCTACGTGATGCAGTCCGGTCTATGCAACTCTGCCTCTAAGTTTATTTTCCGAACTGTCTCCCCAAAAAGATACCCAGCCATTTTCCAATGTATATTTTCCCTGACAGTTCCTCCCGATGGGGTGCTTGTCTCAAGACTTCAGGGAATAAAGTCAGTTCACGTACACCGATATTTCTCCACTGACTTCAGTCAAGCCGCACAGACTTACAGGAGCCAACACACTGACCACAGGCAGGGAGAGAAACCAGCAAAGCCCGAAGAGCAACACAAACTTCATATGACAGAGAAGAGTTTGTTTACAAGGAATTCCATGCCATCAGGAAGAAAATAACATGGATAATTACATCTCTAAGCTCCTCAACTTCAAGGAAGTGTTTGTGACAATAAAAAAGTCAGAGCGATATGTTAAAGCACGGTAATAAAAGCCTTCCAAAACACCCTCTGCAGCGGGAGGACCGAGCACTCGCCTCCATTCCACCCGGCATAACGAGAGGGTAAAGGGGAGCTCAGCACCCGCCACGCATACATCTCCTCCGCTTTTATGAGATCTGATATGTAAAAACTGATCTCTTCTGTACTGCAAAACAGAATTTATTTTAATCTCAGTTGGATCTTATCAGACATGCTGTACCTATCAGCTCTTTGACACAAAAATCAAAGACAACGCTTGAAATACAAAAGCAGGCAACTTGCACAAAATGAAAGAGGAAGAGGACATCGATAAAAGTATGATGAACTTCATATGCACAAGCATATTTCAGAATACCAAATCAGTTTTATTTTCAGAGACGTTAAAGACAGATGTCCAGTTTAAAACTAATATAATGAAGAGTAGCTCCATTGTCTACAGTAAAACTATTCTTACGTGTCCTAACCTCAAATTTAATTCATAAGTCAGTATTGGTCTTGGCATTTTAATTATATTCTTAAAGCTTTCTTAGTTGCTGGTCATTTAGAAGCACAGACGATAGAGGTATTAATGAGTAAATGTGTGTGTGGTTTGAGAGACCTAGGCACATGTTTGAAGACTAAGTATTTTCTATCACAAACCATACAGAAAGCCTGTTTTTGAAAGCTGCACTTGTGAGGCATCAAATCACTTAATGTTAACTAGAAGAAGTCAAGAAAAAACTATTCCTTGCAACTATGTCAGAAGTTGAACCCCAAATGTCACACCACCTTCCCAAGGAGTGACCCGGGGGTACCCAATGCTTGGGACCCGCCGCCTCACAGGGAGCGGCACGTTTGCGGAGCGTGGCCAGAGCCAGCCCAGGGCCCCAGTGAGCACTCAGCCCTGGGCACAGCATGGGACCCTGCAAGCGGGACACTGGATGAGGGCATGTGCCAGCACACAGCATCCATCCGCGCAAGTGACCGCTTAGGTGTATGATCTGCCCCTTTGATATGCATTCTGCGTTGGAGCTTTCGAGTGCTGGCATGTTCAGAGACTTGACACTAAAACATGCAGAATAGTACATTAAGGCATCAAAAAGGGTAACTTAAAAGTCATCACCATGGCTACGTGACAACTTATTTTGCAGTATAATATCTTCTATGAAATATGTATGATCCTATTTAATATATACCATTTGTTTTTAGCATTTCATTTCTGATAATAGTCTTTTAATGATAATCATGGTCTTCTAATGATTGTAATAATTAGGCTCTTATAAATCAAGATGTTTTATGTTAAATATGCTGAAATCCTTTAAAAATATTTATTTTTCCCTGCATTTTAAGAGCTGCTTTGCTCCTTCACGGTGTCTGGAGCCTGTTCAGAGCAGCATTCAAAAGTCTGCCTGCATTCTTATTTCCTTTCCCCGGCGATGCAGATTTCTTCATACCTATTTCTTTATGACATCCTTAGGTAAAAAAGAGGGCAAACCCAAGCATCCATTGTTTTCTTCTAAAATGCCATTGATCACAGTCTTCAGCTTTTCATTTATCATATATTATTACAGGACCGAGTCTTGGCAAGGAAGTTGTAAGCAAAGGGATCAGACTCCACCGCTTCGGAAACACAGTATCCAGACAGCTAGATGCAGCTTGTTGTCCCCAATACAATCAATAATATCTCTTTATATATCTTAAGAATCAATATTAGATAGCTAGGCAAGTTATAGCTTTCATTTTTTTGAAAAACCCATATCCTTTCAGTCTTTCTTATTAAAAAATATTGACAGCTTTCAGTAAGATGAAATTTCCCTTCTGGATATATTATATAATTCATTTCATCTTGCAGGGCCCCATATTACACAGGAAGGTTTAATTATACATCTAACAGTTATTCACACATTTTGACATAGTTTCATTAGACTTTTATTAAAGCTAGGGCGAGGAAAAGAGCACAATGAATACCTTTATTTGTAGTTTTTACTTTTTTTTAAATTAAGGAGAAAAGTAGCCGCCACAAAAGAGTTTCTATTTATCTTCCCAGTGGGTGAAGGCAGGTCTAGACCAGGCAGCTCTGCCCTGTTGGTCACAGAAGGGCAAGATGAGGTTTTTTCAAATGGTGAAAAGATTCACTAGAAAGTTTCTAATGGGCTTAATTGAGACCGTAGGAATTTGGGCCACATTCAGGGACTAATTTCATCAGAAGATAAACACATTAGCGTTTGGCAGGGGAGAGAGAAGCAGCTTGATGTCTCCACTCAGCTTGCGGCCGAGCTAAAGACAAGGCAGCCGTAGCTCCTCGTGCTCTGCAGTTGTCCTTACTGCCTCGTGAGTTGTTTGAGCACAACAAGCCACCAGCACACACACACACGTGTTCCCAGCACTTTAGACAGACTAGACTTCACAGACCAATCTTCCTTCATATGGTATTTTTTATAATCATATTGATTTCACTCTCCACTGCAGTCTGGAAGACTTGCACGAAGTGACCAGCTGGTTTAGTTGGGGAGCGGGGGGAGAATTAGAGTGTCTGCCCACGGTACTGCCAATCACTGACATGCTGGGGAGGTAAGGAGAGAAAAACTGTTTCTCTCCAATGCTTTTCACTTACAGAAATTACAGATGCTATATTTGACATGTCTGCACTTGGACTGGACTGCAGTAGAAGGTTCTTTTCACTTTGCATTGGCTTCTTATACAGATCCCTTGCTTCTGACACAGATCATGTTTCTGAACTAAAAGCATGCTGTAATATTTACTAAACTGAGATGGTGCAGCCACTAGATATCATTGAACTTTACTTGTTCACCTTTTCGAAGTGCTCTTCTGTCTAACTATGCAGCAAAATCCAACTTTTCAGAATCTACACAAAGTAGCATTAAACTATTCATTCACAGGCATGGTTTTGAAATTGTACAAGGAAGCTGACACTGAGGGATAACTGGACACTGCTTGGATAGTGTTTTGGGACCCTACATGGACAGAAAAAACCTTACAAGAGTAGAAATGCTCTATTCATCCGAAGTTCAGAATTACTCCATGCTACTCTAATCTACAGGAGAACCATTTGGGGGCATAGGCAAAAAGGGCCTAGGAAAATGAAAGTTACTCTAACTTTAAAAAGAAAATAGTAGCAGGATCCCACATCTAACTTTTATAGTAGACACTATTTTTGAAATTATTCCTTGAGAATATAGAAGCATTATTTCAGCTAAGCCATTCCATCAGCAAAATTACTGAAACCTGGTTTCCTGTGGATTTGCCTGTTGCCTTCCCTTCCTTTGCCCTCAGCTCCTCCCTCCCAGCACCACCAAGCCCTCAGCAGGACAAGGCCCTGGCCAGCTCCTGCCAGATACAACCTATTGCACTGGCCTCATTTAATTTTTCCTAAGTTTAGGTCATTTCCTTCCACCCAGCTTCCTACACTTTAGATATAGGCCCCTGATTACCTTCAAGATTCCTGTCTTCCTTTCAAGTTCAGTTTGGCTTAGACAGGATGTTCCAAAGATATTTAGAAAAAGACCTAAATGGAGTCTTTTTCAATCCAGTTAACAGAAATGAACACAGATATTCTCCTAAATCCCAGGTACCTAAAGAAGTGTCCTCATACTCCAAGAACGCTGTTGAGCTAGAATTTCAGCCTGGACACCAGTAAGTCCGACCGCAGTCGATCAATGTCTATCTAGATTTGTGGAAAGAAGCACAGAACCTTTCGGGCATGGGTTTCAAGTCTAACTGAGGCACACTGGAAATCATTTAAGAGAGGAAAACTAAAAGATAAGCCAAGTTAACTCCTTGGTTGGTTGAATGACTGTATAATACTGCATATAAGTGAATAGTTATAAGGAAGAATACTATCACAGCTTCCTCTGCAGGCACAGCACAGCTGACACAGTGATGTGCAGACATTGCACCAAAAAGGAGGCTCCACAGCAGAATCCCACAAGGACAGACGAAGACCTGGGTTACCTCCTGCTCTCAAACTTTGGCCATCCATGCTGAAGCAGCCAAGGCAAGGCTGGCATCGCTCCACTGCCATTCCAGTGGCATTTGATGAGCAATACTACAGTTTCCAAGCAGAAGTCTGTTACATTTTCTGTAGTCAGAAGCAAAGAGACAGAGGTGAGAAGAGGAGGAAGATTTTCAAGGTCCCAGCAAGAACCCCAGGATAAACGAATGCTGTCAAATGACAGCTTGGCCCATTGCCTTTATGCTTCCTTTTTGCTCAAGTTTTTCTGCAGCTTCTGCCAACAAGCAATTGGATTGACTTACCAGCACCAGTTTCTCCCCTCTGCTGCTGCAATCCTTTTTCAGCTGTGCTCCTCTGCTCGCTCAGTCCGAGAGTCTGGCACAAGCTTAGAACCGTTCACAGCATTACGAGTTGATACAGAAGATGACATTAGCCGTGTTGAGGTTGGCCACTAACTAACCCAGTTTCAAGAATAGTTTTATTTGAAGCAGACATGCTAAGCCACATTTGGAAGCTGCTGGCACTCCCAGCAGCAGTGTTAGTCAGACCAGGTTTGAGATGAACACACCTGACACGCAGAGCTCAGCTGCAGCTCTGCAAACATTGCTACACAACTGGCAGATGACACAGTATGACTGTAAGCAGCCAGTATAGCTTGAAATCACACTATGCCAAGCAGCTCAGTCTCTAGGAGGGCTTTATCCTGGCGATAGCTCACCCAGAGAGCAGTGTGCTGCTGGAGCAGCACTTCCTCAGATGTTGCCGGGTGGTGCAGATGCAGTGCTCCTGGGAAGATGTGGAAGCAGAGGTGAGCTATCTGCTGACTAACAGAGCACGAGGAACCAGGCTGCCTTTCAAGAGGACGGTGAGCACTGAGCTCTCTGTGGGCATGGTGAACGGAGCACTTAAACATCTGCCACAGCTGGCACAGTGGCATCCGTTTGTGCCTTGTCTCAGCACCCTGTCATGCCATCACGCCTCCTCTCCCACCTGCACACCCAGCACAGCAGCAGACAGCAAGATGAGAGATGGAAGGAGCATCCCTGCCTGGCCCGACAACAGAGTATTTGGTAGATGCATGAATACATTATCATACATCCTCTGATATTTAACATTTTCAATGAAGAAAAACTCAATTTAAGCCATAATTATAGAAGATACCCTCTCTATAGTAACAATGGAAAGAAAATTATCACTATTGCTTGTGGCAACAACTTGAACAAAAATGGGTTAGAAGGGAAAAATATAATTACAATAAGACATGCATGCCTGACTCTGAAAGAAAAATTGTTTATGCCTAATACATGAGAGAAACTGTTGAAGAAGAGTTCAGCGAGAACCTGGCTTATCTGCCACACGCAGCACACCGCGCTGGCTCCGGCCTGGAAGCAGCAATGCCAGCTGCCAGGGGAGATCCCGACAGCGCGAGGGCAGCATCCCCCACGGACGGTTGCAACTTCGGTTGCGTTTGAGGCACTCTCAGGAAAAGCAGGGCTGGAGAAGGGCAGGAGCAGCAGCTTGCAGCCAGCCGCCGCGGGAGGCCTGCTCGTGGGGGTCACCACGGTGGGCAGCAGCAAAAGGGAGGGTCGCTCATCGGGGGCTGCGCTGGGCATCGCTGCACACCCTCGCACGGCAGGGGAGGTCACTTGGGCTGCTGTGCTGGAAGCCCAGCCCCTGCGACCGGGGGGGAGATGCAGAAGATACCTTAGTGTTTCCATTCTCATTTGTGAGGAGAGGATAACAATACTTTCCTACCCCACAGGATAGGAAAAGGCTTTTTTCCCCCAACAAGATGCACCATTCCTGTAAAAACAGGACACTACTTTGGGTCAGAGGCTTTTACATTCACATCCTCAGCAGTGCATAGCATGGAGTACTTTTTGTTTGTTTTTTAAAGTCAGGGGATGTTATTTAGTTCTCTGCCAAAAGCTATAAAATAAAAAACAATAAAATACACAACTGCTTCTAACTCTCCGGGCAAGGCATTTAGCCAGCCACAGTATATCAGTCCTAACCCTTTCATCTTGCCAACACAAACATTTGACCCTGCCTTGTTTCCCTTTCAAAGTCTGAGTGAGCACACATGCCCTGCGAGCGTGTCTCCAAGGTCAAGAAATGCGAGGTATTTTGGAGCAATGGTCAGAAAACTGGGGACCCGACACAGAGGATGCTGAGCTGACAACCCCCTTGATTGCAGCCAGGCCTCTGAAGTGCGGGAGAAGGGCAGTTTCTTCAGCTGACGGATCATACAAGATTTTAAATGAAAAGCACTGCTTCACAAGAAGTGTCCTGCACTCAACTGACTTCATTTCCATGGCACTCTCTGGATGGGCAGGACAGACGCAGAGCTGGATTTCACCCGTATCCTGGTTTCTTCCCCCACCCTCACCTCATCCCTGTGCGGGGACAATAGGGGAGGACAGGTCTGAACCTACGAACACAGCATTTCCCCTCGGCGAAGGGAGCACCTTGTCCTGCCGAGAGCAGCATCGCTGCCGGCAGGACCTCCTGTACCAGCGCCAGCCACCACGGCAGCAGCTCGCCACGAGCGCCCGGCCAGCTTGGACCACCACACGCATTCCACATCAGTGCAGTCAGTGGAATTACGTATTTATGATAACCAAGTGTAACAGAAGCAAGAGCCACGTGATTAAAGAAAAGAGTACCGTATTGAAAAGATAAAGGGAACAGTACTGGCAATAAACAGTAAATAAGAACATTGAAACTACTGCCAAAAGCAGTACAAAAAAACTTCACGTCTCCCTGCATTATCATCACTTTTCATACAAGATATGAAGAGATGCAAGACGTACAAGGTCTTGCATGGAAATGTCAATTTCTATCAACAAGTTTAAGGTCTGGATTCCCCAAGGCCAGATTCTCCGGGTGCCCAGAGCCGGCCGTGCCCAGGGTCTCCCAGGGCCTGGGCTCCGTGAACTTGTTGGTTGTCCAAGAGCCACGTCCTTCAGCTCAGCGAGGCCCCTGAAGAAAGGACGTTTTTCTAAAGCAGCCAATCACACTTTAATCAACATCATTAAGGGACTAGGTAGGTCTTTACAATACTGCATTCTCTGATATTTTTTAATAATGCTGCAACCAGGACCACAACAAAATAACTTAAGATGCATTAAGAATTTAAATTAAATCCTTACTGTGGTATTAGACTAGCATATGGGTCATAAAAAAAAATTAAGAAAAAGACAGAGC
This sequence comes from Dromaius novaehollandiae, assembly GCF_036370855.1. NCBI lineage: Eukaryota > Metazoa > Chordata > Aves > Casuariiformes > Dromaiidae > Dromaius > Dromaius novaehollandiae. The sequence goes on from NC_088105.1 coordinate 42,503,351, forward strand.
CACTGGACATGCCTCTACTTTTCAGTTGTGTTTCAGGCCTGAAAAAGTATCCTACGGTCAGAAATGGAGATTTGCTTCCATTTGCTTCATACTTCACTGAATTTCCTCTGTTGGGCCACTCTGGAGTGCGCTTCTCAACAGCAATTTCTAGAAGTATTTATTAACATTAAGACCAGTAGTGTCCACATATTTGATCATTATAAGAAGACCAGATACTTAGCAAACATTGTACAGGTTTTGGATTTCTGTAAGCATTTCCTTTTATTTTTTTTATTTATTTTTTTTTTTTTTACTAAAACCTGAATATATGCTGCCATCTACTGCAGAGATACTTGAGCAAGCAAGATTTAAATGCGTTTCCCCACAAGACCTAACAGGGGCTCAACTTCCCTTCCCTGAAGTTGCTCTGTTTAACTCAAGGGGACTAACTCACTTGCTTAAGATTAAGCATATGCAGAAAGACTTGATTTAAAACAGTGAAGAAAATAAGCTAGAAGGTAAACATTAGCAAATTTCCTGATGTGCCTCAAGGGTTTGTTCTCCCCATACCAGGGGCAAAAAGTTTCTAACTCACTGCACCTGCATGAGGTTTTTAAATTTGGAATTTGGCAATTTGTCCTAAATCACAACTGTTTCCTGGAATAATTATCTCAGGTTTTAGTTAAAGCGTTACGTGGAATTTGTGCTTTACAGCCTAACCACTCTCCTTACAACCTGCTAACTCCGAGGAAGAAATAATGGGGAGCAGTATCAAAACGGTGCTAGAAATGTCTCAAAACCCCCATTTTCATGAGTAAATCCTCCTTAAGCACTGTGTCCGACCCAGCAAGAATTGCTAGCTGTAGCTGATTCGACACATAATCTCTCCCAGCCCAGACGGATGCCTCGCACGGTGTTTTCTGGCTCTCCGGCAGGCAGAGGACCAGCCCTGGCGTTTCGGCGTCCTGCTCGGCCCGGGCGGTGCCCGCTGCACGGAGCTGCCAGGAGGGCTGGGGTGCGATTTGCTGAGACCACCAGCATTGCTCTGCAACTCATTACTGTACTGGTGAGCTGGTGGGCGGCGGCGGGGGGGGGGGGGGGGGGGGACGGGGACTACAGTGTTTCCTAGCATTATTTTTGCCCTTCCCCCTAGTTAGAAGGGCCTGTAGCTGGATGCAGCAGGGGAGGAGGAGCAGTGCAAGCAGGAGCTGATGCACAAGGTGCTCCTCATGCAGATGCAGCCCACTGACCAGGTAGCCCTCAGATGTCCCACCGGCTGCCCTGGCAGGAATGACGTCCCCTCCCTAAAGGGAGCCCACCTCGCTGCCGTATCCTGAGATGCCAGGAGCACGCCTGGACCTGGAACACCCTCTCAGGCTTTGATATTGAAAACAACACAGCCCTTCTGACACTGGATACAGGAGAGGCAAGATCTTTTACTAGAACTGCAGAACATAAGGAAGACAGCAGTAAAGATCTAGAAGGGAACCATACTAAAAAATGCCCAGGGTATTAATTACATTAGTGAGAAGTGCTGACAGAATAAGCTGTCTACAGACTCATCTGCAAACTCAACATAACTGTTAAAGGACAGCATTAATTTACAGAGATTATTCTGCTTCTTCCCCTAAAGTCTGGGAAAGAAGCAACAGAGGAAGAGGTACTAAAGGAAGTAAACACAGGTCTTCAGTTAAGTACTCATCACTGAGTAACTACAGCTACTATTAGTGAAGAAAAGAACTGAAGGAATCTGGGAAAGCCAAGTATAAACCCAGTATGACAGCACAAGGGGCACCCAGGAGACCAGTAAACAGCAGAGTAATCACAAAGCTGGAGAAATGTCAAGATGGTCTCGACTTCCAGGAGCACGCAGCAAGACAGCATTGATCCGTTCAGCCCAACACAGGGAAGGACCAGAACCGCAAGGGAGTTTCAAAGCAGGTGTTCAGAAACAAGTCGTCTTACGCTGAGGAAGTGCAACAGACACAGGGGCTCTGGAACTCATTGCAAAGGGCACAGACTAATGAAACTCAGGTCACGGTAAACATTTCGCCTAACACGCTCTTAAAAGGCTATTATCTCCATAACACTGGACAGCTAGAACACAGTAGGCATAGCTTAGCTCAAAAACAAGTGACCCGATTTACTAAGAAAACAGAAACAGTGTTGTCTGAACAATTCAAGGAAAAAAAAGATGACCAAGCAAACTGCTAGAAGCAAGTAAATACCAATTAGTAAAGGATAGCGACTATTTCCAAATATTGAAAAAGTTCCTTAGAGTTCAGTCTTTACCAACCTGTATTTTTCAGCCCATTCACTAGCAGTTTGGAGGACCACGCAAGAGTGCTAAACTAGAGGAAACAGAGGGAAGCACCCTGCAGAGGGGACCAATGCAAGCCACAAAGCAGCCCTACAGGAACAGGCATGCATAAATGAGATACGAGGGTGTATCATAAAACTCTAAAAGCACAGCTCAAGCAGCTCACGTTTATTACCTCTCAAGGGAATTACAGCATTGTGTCTGCTACAGCATCAGTCTGCATCCTGGATTTTAGGAGCAAGAAATAACTTACCTTGTCAGTCTCACTCAGTTTTATTTATAAAGCACCCTCCAGAAAGCATACTGAAGCAGTATCGCCAAGGTTAGTAGGACCCAAGCCTGGCCTCCCTCATACCTGAGCACACACTAACACAGTCCTCCCCTCCCTACAAGACCGCTGCAGTCAGTATCATTTTCCTCTTAAACAACACAGGCAATACTAGTGCAACCAAACAGCATTTCCCATCTAAATAAACTGAAACAGCATCTTACCTTGCCTTCAAGGGAGACACTTCACCAACAGCCAAAAAGCAGCAAAACCTTAAACTGCATCCTATTTACTCTTGCATTAATGTTCCCCAAGCCACCTGCCTCCCCCCACCACTGCCCCAAGCTTCCCTCCCCCAGAAGAAGCAGGTGAGCTCTTCTACAACACAGATCGCAGCTAACGCACTCCACCTGGACCAGCTGCCAGCACGGATCAGGAGAAGAGCCATTTCTCACCCTCCGAGTTCGCAACAGCCAGGAGATCAGAGCTAATGACATGACCTAAAATGCCAAGCTGGCCTGATGCAGCATGTACAGGGGAAGAAGTTTGAACAGTTTCACTATTATGCTACAAAGAATTACTTTTACTATCTTGCATGTTTTTTAAAAATACTTAGATTAGTATCCCAAGTGGCAATTAAAGGAGATGACCTTATTGTCACTTTCTGAAATAAGATTCAGTTTTACATTGTGTCCTTTAAAAGGGCTTTATGTCACTTTTTAGGCACTCCCAATTTTAATAGCCATTTTCTGTATTTCATCTCAGGCTGCCTGAGAAATACTCCTTAGAGATGGAGTCTTTCAAGGTCTGGCCTTGATTTTAGCACATCCTCTATGTGAATATTGCATACATACCCAGACCTGCACCAGGACCTCCCCAAACATATGGCTGTCTCACCCACTCAAGCTGTGCTTGGCTTAAAAAGGCAAGGGTCTCGTTGCGCACAGTCCGGGCACTGCACTTGCAGTGACGGCCCAAGCGAGCTAATAATACTCATGAAGTATAACCCAGCTTCGTAACATTCACATACAGGAGCTTTTTCATTCTAGTGTTCCTCACTGAAATCAACCATACTGCTCCTGAGCAGGAAGCTCATGCGTCTGGGGATGCTCTAGGTGACCCTGCTTGAGCAGGGAGGTCGTCCTAGATGATCTTTAAGGTCCCTTCCAACCCCAGCCGCTCTGTGACTCACTTGCTTTTGCAATTCTTTACGAGTAGTTTGGGAACATGTCTCCTACCAGATTTTTTTTTTTCTTTTTGGAAAATTGTTATTTTGGAAGGACCAGAAATAGTTTGCTTTCTGTTGGATTTGCTATAAAAAGACATAGCAAATTTTAGGATTAAAAATTCTGACTTAAGGTTATGAGTATTTATCTTTCACTGAAAATTAATTTTGCCTATCCTTCACAAAGTCATAAGTAACTTCATATTCACAGTGAAGCTCTGCTCGGTGGAACTTCATCTCATTTACAAAGCTCAAACTGAGAAACAGGTGAACTTCTGAAATTAGAAAACAGAAGGTTAAAATACAAGTGCTTTCAAAACATATGCTTGCTTTCCCGTAAAGAGCTGTGAAGAGCACATGCGTGGTGGAGCAGGTACTGACACGCGTGCTGCAGGAGCAGCATAGCTGGCAGAAATGATCACTACGGGAGAGACAACACCGAACCCTTCATTTCCAAAACCCACGTTTTGAGGAAGTCCTTGGACAGTTTTGCACCGCTCTTATTAGCTGACTAATTCAAGCAGTTTCAAGTTCCTCATCAACTAATGTGTTGCTTAGGTGAAGAAGTCATGCGGGCTAAAAACTCCTCCGGGGCTAACTCAGAGAGGAGGCTCGCAGATAGATGAGAGGCGGCTGGTAGGTTACGGCCACGCGCTGCCCTGGCCGCCAGCGCGCTCCAGGACCCTCCTGCGCCGCGGACGCGCAGGCAGAGCGCACGCTCGTAACTAAAAAGCGCTTCCAGAGCAAGACAAAGCTTGCAGATCGATATACGCACGTACAGACACACACTTCATCTCCACAGACGCCGTTTCTCATCCCAGAGAGGGCAAGAGCAGAGAAGCAGATGGATGAACTGATAAATAACTGCGTAGCTTGAGCAAAGCGCCTTGCGAAGGCGGACTGCAGGCTCAGGCACGGACGACCAGAGCGGAGGCTCGCCGCGGGGAGCGCGGCCCCAACAGCTCACGCGCAACTTAACGCAACGCGTGAGTAAAAATACTCCGCAGATAAACAGACAGAATTTTAAAGTATCGCATGCCTACAAAAATGAGTGACGAAAGGTGACAGAGAACTGTCACACCAAACAGTGAAAACACTATTAGAGATGGGCTATTTAAATATTAAATAAATACCTGGAATTTCTGTAAATGCTGAACAATGAATGATGAAATGTTATTTTTCCAGATCTGTTCATACCACAGTTACGGACTTTATACTCCAGCTAAAAAGATCATTTATCTTAGGCTGGCTATTTCAATTGCTTTTTTCGCCAATAAATTACAGATATCACCTTCAACTTATCCAAAAAGAAAAAAAGAAAACTGGTAAGAGACATGTTCCCAAACTACTCGTAAAGAATTGTAAAAGCAAGTGAGTCACAGAACGGTTGGGGTTGGAAGGGAATTCATGCAAGCAGCTGTACAGAACTCTCTTAAATGTCTCACATATACATTTGCAGAACTGGACTTAAAATACATAGGTGACATGACATTCTAAACACACCCTTCCACCCTTAAAATGTCATCACCAATGAATATGAACTTTTAAAAGCCATCCTGGCATCTCAGTATAAATGGTTCCTTTAGCATGTCTCGTTATCAGACCAAAAGCAAAACCCTCTACTGTAACATGCCACTAACCTTGTATCTCTATGTACCTGAGGTAAAATACAGAAGGAGTGTATTCCAGATATTTGCACACTACAGGCAATTACAGAAAGACTGTACTACAACAAATACTATATGGCAAAATAAAAAGCAGAGGGTGAAAATAGTCAGAAGCAGAAAACAGTGAAGAAAAGCTGTGAGCCCAGGTCTGAGCATATATACCAAATGTATGTATATTTGGCTACCACTATAGACCATATCAATTTCTGCAGTAATACAGATACACAAAGAATTTATGCAAAATAAACTAGAAGCACAATTAACTGTATGTATGAAAACAGAAAATGAAACTAATCAAAGTACGAAATGTGCTATGGAAAGTTAGCAGCTAGGACTGAACTACTGCACCAGAAGCTGCCAGAGGGGAAGTGCAAATACATTCCTGTAGATCCGATGGCATATGGTATGGTATGCATACAGTTACTGAGCCAAAGTGCCACATTTCTGCTAACAAATAACTGAAGTCAAAATTTTGTCATTTAACTACCTTAACAATGTAGGGATTTCATCCAGCTACTATAAAGTACTAATCCTCCAGTCCTACAAAAAAAGGACATGTAACTGCATAGATTTGCAATACTTATTTTATAAATGTAAATATTTAATGCCACACCATTCAGTCTGAAATACCAGTTATTTATTTTCCTGGAAATAAAGAAAAATCTGAGCAAAATCAGAGACTACAGTGTGGTGGCTAACAATATTTAATTTTTTTAATTGGGCAAATATGAAAAGGAGGTATAATACCACAGTTTCACAATTTCTAATAACGCGTGTCTTTGAGAAGTATTATCTCTTTTCATTGTGTCTATATGAGAGCTCAGTTCAAACTGTAGAAGCGACACCAAACTTTTGCATTCTCATAAATAGTCTCAGTGTGACTATTTAACATTTGAGGCATCAGAGTCAATTTGTGTGTCTTGTACCGGCATCACAGATGCCTTGTATAGACATTCAATTTTGGTTCGATGCTCCTTCACTCCTTCAACATTGGCCCTTGCTTCCTGCAATCTCTCATTAGTCTTCTGTGAAACAACAGAGGTCACGATTGTTTTTTCTGCCAAGTTCTCTTTCTGTATCCTCAACTGCCTGCAGAAAAACAAAGGGAGAAATTTTAGTCTAATTTGTATAAACTTCTTTTATTGTTTAACTTTCACAAATTAGCTATACAAGTTTCTTAGGGAAAAAATTACCTTTAAAAATTGTTTTCTTTTATATGAAATGTTCTTGCACTTTTTTATATTTTTTAAAAAATTTCTATTTTCAGGTATACCATTTCTTTAAATGTAACATTTGTGAAAGGTTTTTCTTCCCCCATCTTTCAGAGCAACATACATCTAATTTGCTGAAATGACCCCTCTAATGACGGATTTGGAGTATGATGCAGTACACAAACGTTTCTCTCTCACCTTCCTCCCACAGCACGTGCACAGGCAGCAGCGTAAGTGGATTCTTCTCTTTGGGGCAGGAATTGCCTCCTACCACAAAGCTGATTTTACCACGTCACCCCGAGGAGAAGCCTCCACAGGCGGGAGCTCCCGCACAGCGGCGCAGCCCCCGAGACCCCGCAGGTCCCCGTCCCGCCGTCACCCAGCCGCCAGCGCCTGCAGCTGCACACGGGCCGCGGTTACAAAGGGATAAAGCACTGCACATAATTAGCGTCAAGCATTCGAGACGTTATTTAGCCATCATGAAACAGGACTATCTTTCTTACAGCAGTAACCATGATTCTGCAACACTGCCACTCTTCACTGTAAATTAAGAGTTATAGAGGATTTCCTGACTAATCCGCATTCCACTAATATAATGACTTTTCTTGTTACAAATGTAGGAAATCTGCTCCTAGTAGAAAAACACGATTTGAAAGGATTTGGTTTTAGCCTGATTATGGAGAAACATCATGCTCGGAAATGAAGGTTTGTGCTTGTTTAAAATACTATATTTTACTGCAGTATTGCAGTTAGTGAGGTAACGTTTTTAGAGACAAATCGATCAGTAGGGAAAACCTGACCAAAGGGATCAGGGTGGAGGAAGGGGGAAACCAGCCCGCTACTCCTCTCTGAAAGCAAGTTGCAAGTTCAAACTTTGTAGATCGCCGCAGCGTCAGCGCTGCAACAGTCCCGGTACCGCAAGTGCAGCTGAGGTTGGGTGTCACACAGTGAAGAGTACACCATGCACGTGCACTGCATGCAAATGCAACGCTGCTCCACCTCAAATCAATTCTATTGAAATCGTTTCATAAAAAGTGCACCCTAAGATGTGCGGCTTTACTTGAATATGCAAACTGGATACATGAACATAATACCCTATTACTCAAACTCGTGCATATTCAGGATCACACCCATTGACATTCGTGACAAAAACAGGCATTTACTGATTTGCAGATTTTAAGTTAAAAAGAGACTATTATGATTATCTGGCCTGACCTTCTAGATAACATAAAATATTTTCATTCTGTAATTCCTGTATCAAGCCCATAATTTCTGACCGACTAGAGCAAAGACATCCAATTTGATTGAGAGACTTCAAGTAATCAACTGGATCTCTGAGTGAGCTGTTCCTATGGCACATTGCTATTCAATAAGTGGCAACTTGTTTCTTCTCTAAATGTGCCTGTAGCATCAGCTTCCAGCCACGGAAATTCTTTCCTCACGAAAACCCTTCCAGGCCACGTCCACACCTTTTGCTAAGCTCCTCGTGGGTAAATAAAAGAAACCGAGCTTCTCCAGTGAATTCAGCATCTCCGTGTAATTGATTTCTCATTTGCAACACCGTTACTGGTTTTGATTCCACTTAGCCTGAAGAATAAACAGCTTGAGCGGAGTGAGGTGAACTCAATTACATTTTGTGCATCATCAACTAAATCATTTATTAACTCACTATTCATCACAAGCCTAATTCAGAAGACTACAGCCGACTGGCTTGGGTGTCACGGGGGTCACGACCTGAGAAGTAAGTGACAGAGGCGCAACGTGCTGTATCATACAGGACTTTTACAAACCGTAATGACATACAGAGGGGAAACTGATTGTCTCTTCTTTCAGATCCCACAAACATGAAAATTCACACTTATTTTGAAGTCAATTTTCAGAGCACAAGGCACCTTTTAAGATATCATTACATGTTTTGAAAAGACTGCTTATACACAAGATGATGAAACACTAATTTCTCATTATCAGGCAATTTATTTTTACTATTAATTTAAAAAATTGTAACTTCCATGGTTCAAGATCTCATCTTAATTGAACCAGGATAAATTATAAAAGAAACACTGACATGCTTGATTCTTTTTTTTTTTTTTGCACATTGGTTAAATTAGGAAACACTTCAAGATTTGCATTACTAATTTCAATTCAACATTTGATTTAAAATTGTATTATGCAACACAGTTATATTAAAATGACTATGTCTTATCTAAACAAGATATCACTAAGAAAATATTTTGGGCAGCAGCATCAATGAGTAGAAATATTCACTATTATTTTCTGTTACAGCAGTGCTGCAGACAGCGAACTTTCACATTGTGATATAAAGCATAGCTCTTCCAATTTACAACAGGAGTAGAATTAAGTTTATTTTAATTTTGTATTTTTTCTTTTGGAAGAACATTTTCTTTACAGTACTGTAACAAAAATTTTGATCTCTTTGTGAAGCTGAATATGATTTATCCTTATTTGATTTATTCAACAAACAAGTACTGAAATATCTGTCAAATATATGGAGGTATTCAAGTATATGAAAATAATTGCCTTTTGTGCAATACATTCATATTAACTGCACTGAATGTTAAAAGAGACATACCTCTGATCCTGAAAATTTTTAATCAGCTGCTTATATTTCTTCATTTGTTCTCTACTTTCCTCAACAGTTCTTTGTCTTTCCTTTATGCCATCATCAAGTTTCTTCCATCTGTCAAGTTTTAACAAACCCTGTGTCAAAGCAGTATGTCGAGCATTGAAGTCTTGACCTAATGAATACTCAAATGCTTTTTGTCTCTTGCTTTCTAAGAACTGAGTATGCCTTTGCCTCACGTTTTCAATAAATCTTGATCTTTTCTTTTGATGCTGTTGTAAAGCTTTTGCAGTTCTCAGGCCTTCTTCTTCACATTTTTTCAGAATTCTTTGCTGTTTCTCTTCTAGAAACTCTTGAATATAATGGCTCCCTTTCTCTTTGGCAATTTGCATTTGTGTAACCTTACGCAGCTTTTGAGCTTGGCTATCATGTTGTTCATTCTCTGAGTAGAATTTATCAATAACATAAAATGCGCCAAAACTTACAGATCCACACATTCTAGGAAAAACCCTCTTTTCTAAGCTGACTGGATGGTGTCTGGCGTTACGTTGCAGAACAGAATGACTGTGAAAATTACATTGTTGTAGATGGCACCAGGTGGCTGGTTTATCTTGAAATGTCAACTTATCAGCTGAATGAAAAGGTTTTTTAGAAGTAGAAGGGCTAAATTTCATTGCTGTTTGTTTCTCCATATCAGTGTTTTCCATTTTCAGGGTACCTATAAGATAAACAACATAACATTAAATCCAGTCTTTGGAATATAAAATGTAGAATTTCAAAATTTTTCTTTTTTTATTGTAATTTAGATTTGATGCCAACATATTTACTATGTAAGGCAAGTTACTGCCTTGTTGTCCTCAATTAAATATTACAGTCCTTTGAAATACAAGTAAAATATGTTGTCCTCTATGTACTGTGTTACCATCTCCCAGAATCTGCAGGTTCAGACATGTTAATAAGCATGGTTACTGAGCAATGGTTCAAAATAAAAATTAATAAGGAACTTTCCTTGAGACAGCATAAGTGCTGAGTGCCAAGATAAAGTCCAGCACTATTCCAAAAAATAGGCCTGAAAAAAACAGGTCAAATCAAGCCTTTCTATCAACAGTTTCTCTACCCTAAACTCTAAACAAAGTAAATAAAAATAAGTAATTTCCTCAAAGTTTCACAACTTCCTACAACGGTAGCTTTTTTAAATACAGATTTTAAAAATCTTCTGACAAATGCAAAATTTACAACATGAAATTATATACAAATAGGATAATACAAATTATGTTCCTTCATGTCCACATTTGTAACATATTCCCTATCTACTGGTCTAACAGTTCTTCCAATATTTCCCTTAAATTATACATCAGATTTATGTGTAATTGTATATTCTATCCACTATACAGTATTCATACATAAAATTCAATTCTCCTGTTTTTATACTCCAAATATGAACTAGGTTAAAATAGCGTTTATGTCACTTCATTTATGAGGAAAATTTTAACAGAATGCCCATTTACAAGACTATGAATTATTTTTGCAGGAGACTTTGTTTGCAAAACAAAGCCTTGTATTTCTAAGTCTCTTATAAAGCCACGGTTCTTTTTATTGCGTTCTGTAATAAAAAACAATTCAAGCATTCCATGCAGCATTCAAAAGGTTGAGATACATGCTTCTTTCACTCTTCTTTTTCCCCCACTTATACTACTTTGGAGGTAGTGTGAATAATTAATCAGGGCTAGATTAAAAAACAATTAGCTTTTCAAAGGAGTGGACTGAAGAAAAAGAGTAGTGATGGATTACATTTGCTCCATGGGAGACAAGCAATAAAGACAAATGCGAGAAAGCCCAGCAAAAGCTTCTAGTTCTGTAACTTACAGAATCCAAATCATATAAATAAATTTAGCAGGATGATCCACATTCATGAAGAAACCCCCAAATGCTTTTAAAAAATTCCGTGGAAAAACCCTCCAAAACTCAGAGGCAGCCAGATCCGATTTCATGGATCCCTCAAACACATCACATAAAGAAAAACACTGGATTATCTTCACCGATATTAAAAGAACAAATAAAAAAATGAGGCAGAAGGACAGAGAGAAGAGCACAGACTAGGCTGGGCTGTGGGTAAGAAAGATCAAGTAAGCCTGAGGTATAACAAAAGGGAAAAATGAACGTATTAATTACAGCCCTTTGCGTAAGGAAGCGGAGGTGAGCGCGGCCCATCCTGCGGAGCGGCACCAGAAGGCTCCCGCGGCGGGGGGTTCGGGTCCGGACGGAGCACCCCCCTCCATCGCCCGCGGGCGCAAGCGCAGCCCCCCGGCACCCGGCTCGCCCGGGCCCCCGGCACCGGCCGCTCAGTGCCGTGGCGGATACGCAGAACTACGCGCTGGGCAGCCTTCATTTCCGGGAGAAGGGGTGGCGGGTCAGCACAAGGCAAATTCAGGTGTATTTTGCCAGGTTCTGCACCTACGATGCTGAACAGCATCACTGCCCACGTGAGCTGTTCCCAGGAAGCAGTAAATCGCAGCAGGACTTTCTGGACGGGCTTCTGCGAGTCTGCTCAATATTTCCGCATAGTAAGAGTGGGAAAGGTGGGCTACTTCCAAAGTAATTAAATTGCTACGGTACATACGATTTACCTTTTCTGGAGGCATTTAAATAAGTATTATGGATAGTAACTTTTCTCATCAATAACATATTGATCCTATACTTCCAGGCTGGTAATATCATCTTGTGACAGGATTTGTCTATACAGTGCAAGTTAAAAACCTTACACTCTGACAGCTCTTGGGAAGAGGATGTGTTCCAGGGTCAAAGGTATAAGGTTAGGTAGCTATTTCTTAATTTTTCAAGGATCCTTTTATATGACCAATAAAAATGATTTAAAGAGGTGTGAAACAACATTTAAAAAATCTCACTGGAAGTAGCAGAAATTAATACTTAAAAAAGTAGCAAAACCATCTGAATTTACCTCAAGATTCTACACTGAAATTCGCAGCTTTGCAGTATCACTCTACACAATCTTTCCAGCTCTCCCTAGCACCTAGGGACCAAGCAGTAGAATTTTTTGCTGATTTGTTTCTTTGAATTAAAGGCTTTTTATTGTTTAATAATTGATTTTGTTGTTAAAATTCATGGTTTATTATTAATTTATTATTAATTTTATTCATTTACTATTAAACAATTCTTATTGTTTAATATTATGGACCAAAGGCTGATATCTATAATGTCCAGTGGCAGATGTACAAGGAGGAGAATATTAAAAGCAAGCATAAAGAGCATAAAGAGCTCCTATCTTCCAGCAGCCCATCACCCCATCTTCCAGCAATCTGGGTCTTAAGACTGCCTGAACCAGAGTAGCTTTGTGTTTAACAGCCTTCGACGGATTTGTCTTCCTTAACTTCTTTTACAGGATTTACTGTCTGGCTACAGTCAGAAAAGTAATTTGTTACACGTTTACAGATCAAATCCACTTTCCCCTTTATTCCAGTAAAACTTACAGACGTTTTTCTACTGCAAGCAAAGCAGTGTGAGCCAACACGCAGCAGTTCCGCAGGAGCAAACTCCCATTTGCTCTGCTCATGCACTGCCGTCTAAAGGAGACCGCTGCAACTAACGACTCACTGGCTGCCAATTATGATCCTGAAAAATACATTGTCTGGTTTCCAAACAGCTGAAACCAACCAAATGCAGAGCAATTGAAAAGGAATAAGTAGTAAATACCAAATTTTACATTTTAAAGGATCAATTTTCTATCTGTCAACATGTAAGAGAGGAATGAAAACATTCACTGTTTCCAAGTGAAAGACTTCTCACTCAGCAGAAATGGAAAGAAAACATGGAATTTCATTGGAAAAGAGCATGTTCTGACACTCCAGCGATAGCACAAGTATCTAAACTTTGTGGAAAACAATACAGATCTAGTTTGTGTCTCACGTTTCACAAAAACTTCACTTTCCATCCTCAGTACAACAGTCCTTTGCTGGGATGTTCTCTTATCCTGGGAGGCGAATCGTAACTCAAAGGTTACTCGCGGGATCACGCTGCTCATCGCTGAAGCAGAACGCCTCTGCGTGTCGGAGCGCCGCAGCCTGCCCGCGTTTAGACTGAGCATCGTTTGCTCCTCCAACATCACCTAGATTAGATAGCCTGGATACCTATGGCAGATGAAGATTTGTTCCAATGACGAGACACTATTACGAACTTTACATTTCTGGAGTTCTCAGGTTGCTGTAGTTTCACAAGTTCATTTCCCCCAAGTCTAATGAAGCTTTCTATTATTCTGAAAAATGATGCATGGTGTAACATACATCAAGTGCAAATATGCTGGGTGGGTATCAAGACAAACTAAACACAATTAGTCATTTTTTATGCAACTGAAAGGATAATCATTACCATCTTTTCAACATTTGTTTAACTACTGCTGTATGTTTTATAAGCATCAGCACAATTACCATACTTGCTTCCAAATGTTTTCCTTTTCATTAACACAACATAAAAGAATATCAAAGAACATAATTCCCAGAAACAATCCGTCTAACCAGCTCCGAAACAAATTCTCCTTTTATTCTGAACTGTGAGACTTCCGCAGGATACAACCCCGTTGGTCACAGCCACGCTCACACCCCGGCACGCGACGCCGGGTGCACTCGGTGATCGGGGAGATGCCACGGGCGGAGGCAGCCAGGCTCCTCCTCGCCGCGCGCCCATCCTCGCCGCGTCCGGGGCTGCAGCAGCGCCCAGCACAGCTCTGCATCCAGCTCACAGCACCCTGCGGGGACCACCACGCTCGCCCTAACGGTTACCCACCTCCCGGCCCTCGGCCGAGCACCTACTCACTCTTCTGCCGCCCTACGCATAGACGTCTTGCCAAGGGACCCCAAGAGGCACGCAGCAACGAACCCCACGTGAGAGCGAGCACAGCACAAACAGGTGGGTGTGCGGGAGAGGCTGGACGAGAACTCTGCAAAGGTATCGGGGTGGGACTATTTCTGGAGAGGTCTTTGTGGATAGGTACAGCATGCCTAAACGCAAGATTTGCCTTAGCAAAATAAAAAAATCTTTCACAGCTGGCAATTATGTGTTGAAATTTATGTGGCTACCTACCCAGGGAGATCGGAGATCCTGCGCTACGCTCCCTGTTCCGTATTCCTCGAGCATCAGCATAACCAAAGGCAGACGGCCGGTATCTTGCCAAGTCTTTGCTCAAAAGACACCAGCTCTGCCTCCTATTCATGCCTCAGCCCTTTTCTCCCTCAGCCTCATACCAACAGGCTCCTTGTCTCAGTCCACTTCTGCCATTTCCCTGGGGCTTTATTTTATTGTTACAAATCAAATAGTTTAGTTCTTCATACCAGAAGAGGGCAACGCTGGAAACAGCAGAGACTGACCAGAAGTTTCTGTCCTAGTGCCATGGTCTCATACGGGCGCAGAGCCGTCACTGGAGGGGAGCTGGGCTTCGCCCTGGCCCCGGCTGCAGGGAAAGTCCGCAGGTCCCTTACGGAAATGGCACCCGCACTCTGCACCCGCCAAACCTGGCCAGAGCAGAATAAAATAGCCCCTGCCACAACAGATCCTTCCCAAGCTCTTCAGCTACTTTATCCAAAGCCAAATATAAGAATTGTTTAGAGTACTGAATTTCATTTTTCCTCATATGGATGAAAAGCAATGTTTTCACTACATTTTATCTTGGAGATAGCCACACTTCTACTAGAGCAAGACACCCAAATGTCTGCTCAAGTGTCCAGCCTTGTGTTTGTCAGCACTTACAGCACCTGTAGATGGGTTTCCACAAGCGGCAACGCTGGTAGGCTCCGGAAGAGAGCGAGCCATTTCGGTAACGAGTAGCACGGCAGCTCTCCCAGGAGGGACTGGGAGCCAGGAACTAGCGCTTTTACAGATTTGCTCCTTTACTCCTATCCACGAGGCACTCGCTAGTTCTGGATAAGTTTAATAATAAATATCATACCTGGCTAATATGGATGACAACATCTCTTGTCTTCATACTACAAGTTTCATCTTATTTATGGCTACTATTTTTTTATTTTACAATGTATTATGAAAGAATTATGACTAACCCTTCCTCCACAGAGATCCTTCTTGCTTGACATTAATCTTTTCTCTTTCTTTTTGCAATATGGGCAAAGTAGACGTAACTGGCTGTCTTTCTCTTCCGAGACATAA
This sequence comes from Dromaius novaehollandiae, assembly GCF_036370855.1. Classification (NCBI taxonomy): domain Eukaryota; kingdom Metazoa; phylum Chordata; class Aves; order Casuariiformes; family Dromaiidae; genus Dromaius; species Dromaius novaehollandiae. The sequence goes on from NC_088105.1 coordinate 42,518,773, forward strand.
ACCAGGAAGTTCTTTAAAATCATTCATATGTAAGACCTGTTAACAAAACAGAATTTATTCTAATTAAAATGCCACTATACTAATAAAAATGAAGCCTTGAGGAACTAATACAGAATGCATCATTTTTCACATAGTAAGTATACACTTATTCTATGATTTAAAACAGGGGATGTTCTTCTTTTTCTTTTTCTTTTTTTTTTTTTTTTGAAAGAGCCACTACCTCTTTCTTCAAAACTCTAGGCAGTGTCGACATTTACACGGGTGGATGAGTTCTTGTTCCAGCCCCACACCTCTGTGCTCCTGGAAGAAATCCCAGCTTTTAGACTGAACATCCCTTCACTCATCATCGGTTCCACCGAGACGCACTCTTCCGCAGTTTGTGACAAGGGCACCTTTCCTTTAACAGTGTGAACAAACACATAGTGCCTCGAGGCTACAGCTTAGGGGATTCTCAAACTTTTAAGTGAATGTAACACATGTAAAGCTTGCTTGGCTGCAACTGATATTTTTTGTTTATTTGCAAGATACTCAGCAGCTACGCATTCCTTTGTCATGCAAATGTTTGTTCTCGGACTGAAGTTTCCCGCTCAGGACAGGAAGCGTTTACCATTTGCCTTTGGTAATTTTGGCCCTTTTTCTGAGACTGGCAACAAAGATGCCAAAGGAACTACGTGAAGTAGGGTATTTTATGAGGACAATATTTGCTAACTGAAAATTAGACCATTTTGCACATGCTACAGAACAGCATCAGATGTGAATGCTTTTATCTTACTCTGCGAACCAGATTCCAGCAGACAGCCTACAGTTATTTGGAAAAGGACGGCAACAGTTTGCAGAACCTGAAATATCCAGCTTCCTCGGCTCGTAGTATTTCATGGGTCTGTCAGTATGATTCATGAAAGGCTGAACATGCTGTTTGACATATACATAGCATCTGATATAGTCACCGCCCAAAATGTCATTTCAAGCACTATTACAAGTTTTACATATTAAGAAATGTACAAGGCTGGTTACATTTTTCAACAATTTTGCACGCTTTATTACGTTCGAGCTGTTAAAGTGGTGTTTGTCTTACCCAGGTCCGTGTGAGACACACGGGCACCGAGGCGTCCTGCTGCCCCGCGACCAGCACGGAGGGACAAGCACAGGGCGCAAAGGCAAAGCTTTCGGCCGACCTTAAGCACCCCGCGGCAGGACCCGAATCACCCCCCGCACACGCAGTCTCTCTCCACCGACTCCAGAGAGCCTCCACGGCCGCGACATGCAGCGCTCACACAGCCAGGGTCAGGTGAAACGAATTCCGCTAAGGAATCTGATGTCTTTCCAGAAAAGCAAACCATTCTGAATCCTCACATCAGCCTTTAAAACAGTATTTGAACCAATAAGCTATATAAGCTTAATTTTACCTTTGTAGCTCTGTCGCATAATTTAGCCAGATCAACTGTGACATGCATGTCCATGCCCTCTGCAAATGACACGCCGCTTTCTGTTTTCTTTCCATGCCAAGAAAAGACAAACAAAAAAAAATCGCTTTTGGATATGATGCAAGAACATATGACTCTACTTATCTTACACACTTCATTCAAAATAGTAGTTGTAACTACTTCATTCAATGATAAATTTATATTTTTCCTAATGTTTTCTCAGTGTCTCCCAAAGTGTGTTTCTGAAGAAAGATGTCAACTCCTGGGAGAATTCAGACTTAAATCTGTTTCACACAGTCAGTCTCTACCAGTCTGTGTCAGAATGGAAGTGGCAGGTTAAACATAAGTTTTCCTGTCTCATATCTAATGCCTGATTCATCTAGTACTCTCAAGGATGCAAATTAAGAAGAAGGAAAGAAGGAAAGACAAGAGAAAGAAATAAGTACAGTATAGGTAAAATTCCTATGTTCACAGGACAGAGTATTATTTTTCCCAAGTGTACTTTAATAAAACTGCCTATTCAGTACAATAAATTCTTTACATTTAAGTACGGTCTGTAAAATTAGCGGTTTTTCTCTGTGTGGTTGTCAAAAAACATTTTTCAGCATCATCTTACCATATGCAAGTGACAATAAATTCGATTATTTTAAAATACATATGAAATGTTACCTGGCAAAAGGTTGAGTTCTGTAATGCCATTGCATCACAAGCTGTTTTTATTGATGACCAAAGTCACATTAATATGGGATGTTAAATTAATCCATTAGAGACAAAGCCATGTCTGTTGCACATCATGTCTTTAAGTATTTTGAGGTAAAAATGTGATGAAGACATCAACATTTAGTAGTTGTATGGTCTGTACTTGCTCTAGGTAAAGCAGACCATGTGTTTACCTGTGTCTGCACCATGTCACTGTGCTGATGGCAGATGCACACGTCGGCTTTGTTTTCCTTCTGCAGCTCTATCCATCACGAACGTGAGCCACTTGGGCTCACGCTCCTGGAAGGTTTCTGCAACACTTGTGAATGTTGTTAGCTGTTAACAGCAGTATTTCACCTGAACAACACTCTGAACTTAAAGCATTTCTTCAGAACTCTGACATCGCTACTAACAGGTTCTACAAGGGGAAGGAGATGGCCATCACTGCATTAATATTCTTATCCTGCTACTCCTTCTTTGCCCAGAAATGCTAATATAGGTCTAGGTGATTATTTTGGAGCAATCTTAACATCAGCAGATTAGTATTTTTTTTTCCTGGTAGTAGCTTCTTATAATACTAAGAAGATACATCCCCTATAAAATAAACCAAATAGTTGCATGGTCTAATTGTGGAGTGAGGTCGTCAGTTAAAAATACATGCTAATACAAGAAAGACTATTTTATTCTCATTAATTAGAAGGCATACCTCAGACCTGGAGGACACAGTTTTTGAAACAATTTACTGAAAGATTCAACAAAAGCAAATATGGAATGTGAATAATATCCTAACAGGGAAAGTGATCACCATAGTATTTTTACAGTATCACCGTGAGGTATGGAAATGAGTAACAGAAGAACAAGGTACGGAAGCGAAGAAAGAAAAGTACTGAATTTGAGGAAGCACATAACCAGTGTTGTTACACAGCAGGTAAGTGATGCATAATCTGAAGCAATTTTGTGTATAAATATAACAGAAACAGGACAAAGACGTACTTTGGCTATATGTTAAAGTAAAGCCTCAGAAAGTACACTTAAAGGTTTCTGCATTTTATGTCAAACAATAACAGTACAGTAAATTTAACCATGTATGTTTGTACTGGCAATGGTATCAAAAACTGGCAGTTAATACAATGGTCAAGGAAAAAGCATATCTAAAGCCAGAATCATGTTAATTCTGCATTCATATTTAGTAATTAAATGTTAATGTGCCTCTCTTAAGATGCTGCTTTTGTCTTTCAAAGAACAAGGTTACTTCGCATAAGGATAGCTCAACGTGATTTTTCTGATTAGTAAGAGATGTTAATAACATTTTCCTGTACTGTAAGTATGCAAAATTTATAGAAATAATATTATGATAATTTACAGAATTGGTAATATATACTAATGCTGCCCCAACCATTTTATTCTATGTTCCAAATCTCCAAGGAGTATTAAGAAGTTATTGCCTATAAATATATTTACTGGAAATTTTTTTCTTCCTCTGAATGAATGGAAAATGCCATCCCCCGGTATGAAATTCACAGGGCAAGAATGAATTCTCACTGATTAAGGAAGTCAGGCTGCTGAAAAGTAATGTCATGCAGAATAAAAACAATTTATTCTAATCTTCACTCTGCTGTATGTAATGGCTTGAATCATGACAGAATTCCAATTTTTCAATAATACATACAGATATTAAGTACATTTGCTCTAAAAGCGTTGAAAAACAATTTAGAAGCTTTCAGTAGATGCCGTCAATTTCACTACTAAAATGATAACTAGCCTTTTTCTTAAATACTCCAGCATTATGTCAGCCTTAGTTGCAAAAAGGAGTATTTTCCAATTCATAACTGTTAGAAGTACATTTTAACTTGTAAACATAAAAATATTCAGCTAGGAAAAAAAATTAATGTAGGTCTCCCATTCCTTTCTCTAATCTTTAAATTTTTTAACAAACCAATACCAACAACATTCATTATAAACTAAGCTATATTTACTTTCATTGTGCTTTCTAAGGAGAAACAAAAGGCTAATTCTGTAGATAGACACTCACCCTAACAATTTCTATTTGTTGAATCGCTCAGCTTTTTTATGAGTCTTAAAAATACTGCTTTTAGCAGACTTTGGTAATTCAATATTTACAGCTTCGTAAGCAAAGCAAGAAGCAAAGATGCCAAAGGTGTTGAAGCTGAAGTTGGCTTCAGGTCCAGGTCAAGATAAAGCAACTCCACTGGTGTTAATGGAATTTTCCCAGCTTATTTAAGGCTGGATTTGGCCTTGACTTGACTTTATGACTCATCAGCAGTTATGGAACAGTCACCGGTTCTAGCTGTTTGAAATCATTACATTTTGTCATCAAAGCCATGCGGGTTTTCAGGAGTTATTTACTCTGACCTGAGAATGATTAATATTGAAAAGAAAAATAAGGGAAATGCTTTGTAACAGAAATAATAACTGAAAATAATATATATATAAAACAGAACTTTTCACATCTCTATGCAAAGGGGAGATGATGAGGCTGATCTCCGTTAGCACCAAGGCCACATCAAATCTTTCCAACTCTGTTGCTACAAAGTGAGGTTAAACAGAAATCAGAATCAGCCTCCTACGTACCTGCATTACTTCATCCACCAAAAAAACAAACAAACAAACAAGCAAACATGCAGTAAAAAGATTTGTTATACAAGTCTTTCAGCTTTTGTGTGCTTTCCAGAACAAAACTGGTAGCACAATTTCATCCACATACTCACCCACCACTTCATCCTATGGAACCAGTATCTTTGAGCTCTCGAACATGTTATTTCCCAAACATCTAGGGTGGACCTTAGATGACTGACACAGGTCCCTTTCAACTGAAATTTTTCTATGGCTCTAATCTATTGCACATTTATTTACAAACTATATTCAGGTGCTCCGAAAACTACTTTGTAGATACAACATCCCTAAACAGTCTCATTTTGAAAGCCTGGACATAATCCTGGGCAATGTGCTCTAGGCGACCCTGCTTGAGCAGGGGGTTGGACTAGATGATCTCCTGAGGTCCTTTCCAACAACCTCAACCACTCTGTGATTCTGTGAAATATCATCAGCTGAAGTCAAACATTACACTTCCAAGTACCTAGAAAAATACAGCCTGACTTCACTGATGACTTCTGACCGTGATTGTCAAGTATCACAGCTACGTCAGGTGATAAGTTTACCATCCCTCACTGTCTCTTCCACCTCTGTTGCATGGCTGCCTACTCCACAAATTATTCAGAACTGTCTGTGAATCAGCTACTGAGCTTTTTCACAATTCTAGAAATTCTTTTCAGACCTTAAATGGTCAGGCTGCAAACCAGGGTTGTTCTGCAGCTGATTTATGTTTGATTTGGACATTTATGGACAAAGGACTCATGGCACAGCTTGGAAAACAAGGGGTAGGGAAGTTGTCAGCCCCTTCGAGGCAGGCCATTCCCATTCACAATCAGAGACTTTATAAGCAAACATGATGTAAATGACAAAAACTAAGTAACTCATTGCTTGATCATGACTATCTGGTTTGAAAACATTTCAAATGTAACATAATGTACTAAACAGTAATTGCACTTTTTAATCCCTTAACAAAAACCTGTGCTTTCTTTTATGTTAAAGCTAAACTACTATACACTTATTTCAAGACACTGTACCCATTTCTGCTGTACCAATTACTCTTCCACACATTTAACCAAAATTAGCCAATCTTTTAGGTAGGTTTTTCAAAAGGCTTATTTTTGTTTATAGACTCTCCAAAACCATTAGTGTTACAAGATTTAATACGAAATGCGAATATCTCATCATAGTTACGAGAGCCAGTTCCACTTCGCTGCTGAAGGGCTTCTGTAACAGTTGCCACCTGTCAGGATTTTCTGGATGTCTTACTCAAAAACAGCACCTTCACTAGCACATCTCCTACTAGGGTCGAAATTATTCTCCCCTAGTTCAAAACTTTATTTTTTATGGTTTATGTTATTTATAGAAACTCTGTATACTGATTTTCGACATACGCCCAAATGCACTGCTACAGTCAAAGACAAGTGGCAGTTTTAAACAATACTAACACAGCTAGAAATTAATACTGCGCATCACAGGAAAGTTCACAGTTCTCCACTGTTGGCAACAGCATCCTTCTGCTGTTTGTTTTCTTGACTCTGCCCTTTATTTCAACTTCAGCTACAGTAAGCACACCACTAACTGTGTGTTAAAATCAAGGCAACATGTATCTGAAACCTTTAACTCACTCGATCAAATGTTAGAGCTTGATCTGCTAACTGAAGCCAGTGACCAAACTCATAAGAATAATGCATGAATCAACTAATGTAATACCTCATTACGCATTTGTTAAAGACTATGAAAAGAATCGAGGGAAAGAAAGGGTAAAGTTCTAATAAAAATGTTCTTATTTTAAGGTCAGATATTTCATAAATTATCAAAGAGAATTCTGAGGAAATGCTCCATGGACTTCTCTATTTCTGTTGGACCAGCACAAAGAATAAAGATGTAACATCCTTTCACTGAAAACACAGCTGACAAGAAAAAAAATCCACACTTTTCAGGCTACAGGGATGGTTATTATGCCTCTGTTACTAAATATTGGCTTCTGAACAACTATGCCCAAATCCATCTTTTCAGTAATGTTTGCTTCTTTTAAGTTTAAATAATCAGAATGGTTGGTTAGAAATTAATAATAATCTCATTCCTCATTAAGACTTTTTTTCCTATATGAAATTCATTATGAAATTAAAATCATAGAACATAAGTCCACTTAAAGAAGGAACAGATAGATGTTATAGGTAAATCAACCAGAGAGACAAGAAGGAACCAAACCCAACAATTCTACCAACTCATTTCTTTGATTTCCAAACTTACTCTGAATTTCCTTTCATCTTTCACACCTCGTTTTCTTCTGCCATAAAGCCTACATGAAGTAGTTCTGTTATTTTTTAACTTAAAAAGAAGAAAATCCCAGTTCTTTTCTCTGAAGAGGAAGTTATCCTAAACTGGCAAAAGTAGGACAATACCATCCTACCTTGTCACTATAAAGGGCAAAAAGACACAGAAAAGGCAGAAAAGCAGAGAGAGTTACATGTAAAAAGAAAACAAGCCTTTTCTTCCATTCATAAAAGTGGGTTTTCTAATGCTCTTTGTATTTGACAGCACTGAAGAGAGTACAGCATTGTAAAGATGGGCATATCTAAACATGCACCTTGTGCTGGGTGGCAGGGAGCGTATGCAAAACACCATAGCAGTAACAATTAATATAGCAAAGTACTATATATGCATACATGTAACCTAAAGATTGTTGTAATAGACAAGTACATAAAATACTTGTGCTTCAGTTGCAGTAGCAATGGGGTCATGCTGCAGTAAAGCTAACACAAGAACTTACCCCAAAGCTCTGCCCTACCGTAACTCCCTAGCTCCTGACTCCTTACAACCCACCTGACTGACTCCCCTTTGCATCCAGTTTTGCATTAGTTCTGTAACAACTTATTTTCAAGCACTAGGACATTTAAACACAAGTAACTTATCAATACTGCGGGTTTTACATATGTAAATATAGCATTTAAGCCTAGAGATTGACCTCTATCCTGTATTTACATTAAATGTCAACATAATTCCAGCTTGTAAAAGAGAATCTCAAATACCAAGAATAAAGAGCGCAGCCAACAGAGGCAGCCAACAGACAGGGCACTTTGCACAGCAGTTTTGGGGCTCTGTTTTGATATCTTCTGGGAACTTCATCTGAGGTTGTCAGGGGACTCTAGGAGCCCCCTAACAACCTCTGAGGAATTTCAGGGTACCTGCTGCTGCCAGGTGAGTCTTTCCTGGAATGCTTGGAATGATTCTTACTCGTATTTGCAGAGCTCAGACATTTTCTTAGGGGGAAAAAAAATGTTTCTAAATAGCACACTTACTTGTTTCCCAGATGAATGCTTTCCATCCTTAGTGTTCTGTCCTGGTTTAATGATGTGATACATAAAGGTTTTACTACCACATACTGAAGGTGTGCTTTGACTATAAATTTGTTTATCTTCATCTCTGTAATGTGTCTGCAGTGGAACTTCATGTAAAGGAATTCTACTGTAAAAAAACAGAAACTTTGTTACTATTTCACAGTACACAAAGTAAGTAATATTCAAAACTGGAATAAACTCGAGTTAATTCCTTTGCTGCAGCTGAAGTAAAGTGAACTTCCATACTGAAATGTTTATTTAATACTAATGAAATATCTAGTTAGAAACTTTAAAAAATTTAAGAAAATCCACAGTTAAAATCCCTAAAGCTTACTTTATTTATCCACCTTGCTGAAATATGCAATAGAATATTTTTTCATACATAATACACAGTGATATACCCAGATAAGAAACACACAAAGGCTCTAGGAAGAATCTCACATTTGTATTAAGTCTGCCAAGTTGGGGTGGACCAACTGACTGACATCAATTAGAAACACAGCAGAACATTGAGAGGTCTACTTGTACCAAAGTTAACCTATCTAAACTGGGAATTTAACAGCCTTCTAATAAGGTGAACCCGTCCTATTTAGAAGGTGGAATCAGGTACTTGACTTATGTCGCACAGACTACCTGCTTTTCACAGCTATTAAAATGAAAACTACAGTGTTCTGGTAAGCATGATGGAGTCTTTCACCTGTTCACCTGTTTACAGTCAACAACTCTATTTAAACATGAGTTATATCACTTAAACAGCATTAGACATAATCAGTCTCGTATAATACAGCCCCCCAAAATGATGGCAGTGGTAACAAAACTGGATCAGTGATATACAACGATCAGCATTTTTCCCGCAGCCTTGGAGCATCGTCATCGGGCACTGAGAAGAAATCCTGCTGCTGCCTGGTGCCACGTTTACTCCATCTCCTTGTCGCTGTGCTGTGCCACACCGCCATTAACCCAGAGCTTTATCCATGCCGCTCCCACTCTTGTCGAGGGTTTGCCCTCACACCCACAAAGCCGATTCTCCCACTGAAGTCAGCTGCAAGGTCTTAACCAATATAATTCAGGGCAGAACTGCAGTATTAACGTGGGGTTTCTTTGAAGGATATGTGAACCAACGGGTTGCTAACTAAATAATATTCTTTCTCATTTAAGATCAGTCGCTTTACAGAAATGCCAGTGGAAAAGCCACACTTCTCTTTAAGGCATCAGCAGTAATTCTGCAAATGAGAGACCAACAGTGAGCCCTATTTCAGGACCAAATAAAATGATCAAAACTAAAACAGAACTAAAAACCTCCCATACATTAGAGACAAACCAGCACAGTTTCTAAGCAGAAAGAAAAATGCCTTCTTGCTCCCTACTGGAATTTTTTAACATGCCAGGACATTAGTGAACATGGTTGATATAAAGCATACCCTCCAGAAGTCTAACAGGGATTTATTAGTCATCTTTAACTATTATTTCATGGCAAAAAGTGCATGTCATGAAACTAAATGGGACAGTAAAGTCTAGAGGATCTTTAGAGGAAACTAATGAAGGTAAGCAAATGAACAAATAACAGCAGATGTAATTCAGTGTTAAAGGAGTTATTTAAAGGAATATTTTGACTTGCTGAAAAACTTCACTGCTTTCTAAAGTATCGGTAAAATCATTAAAGGAAATTGCTGTAGCAATGGATCATCACTGGAAAACCATTTAATGTGCAGGACTAACAAAAATATGTAATAAATGGGTGCCAGGCAAAATAAATTGGATACAGAACCACCTTTTAAATCAATTGTATACTCTCACCAAGGATACTGTTCATTTCTGATTACACTAACTAGAAACGATGTGGTGGGGGAAAATGGAAATGATTTAAGGCATAGATAAGCATTCAAATGAAGATTACAAATATTAATAAAGACTAAAATAAATACAAGTGCACATAAAAAGAAACATGAGCATGTTGCCTATTCTTATGCATATAACTCATACCTGGTGCACCCTACTCTCCTCAAAAATTATGATTCTAGAAATCAACTGTTCAGGTATGGTGCCTTCCAAGTAAACCTGGCGGTATCCAGCAGTACCTCTCTTACGGGATGATGATGATACAGGGACCTCAGCTCCTTTCCAGAAGTCATCTCGTCCTTCTCCTGCTTTGCCGCTCCTCCCCAGACACACCGCTCTAGACACCAACTCTCAAGTCGGTGCTTTAGCAAATGAAAATTAGGTAAATTCTAGAATTACATTTTTCATGAGTTTGCTTAATCTTCTTCTAAAGCACCTGGCACTAGTAACTGAAAAAGACACAATACTGAACAAGGTTCATTTTTGCTTCAATTTAAATGTTGGTTTGTTACTGAAGGGGCATCAGTCATTCTAAATTTACACTGGTATTCCTTACTTAACTGTAAAGATTGATATTAATGTATCAGAAATGAGAAGAATTAGGATTATTATTTCTATAAAAAGATCATTTTTTTTGTCCTGAAAGATTTGACTCTGGCCTGTTAAAAGAAGAGTTTAATCAAATGAAAGATTGTCTGGAAGTGATCTTCACATTTCAAGGAAACGCTGACTAGTCACAGTAATTACTCAGTAGGTACAAAGAATAAGTATGTAATTTTTAGAATGCAATGTACAGTACTCTAAAAAGACTGACAAAACATTATCTGCCAAGGACTTCATATTAACATACTAATGAAACAGTTTTCAAGCAATTATGGAGATACTGAGGTTTTTACGGTAATATGTAAAATGGCATTAATAACCTGTAAAATGCATAAGCATGAAGGACAAAAATTTTAAACATCTATTGAACATCTATTAGTTTAAGAGTACAGCTGTGTTTAGCAATTACAGCTACTTGTTTCTTGTCTGAAAATGATCAGGGCATTGACACCACTTCCCTGTACTTCCAGAATGGTAACATCGGACTTGCACAGATAATTCTGCAAAACACGTCTTTTTGCTTTGTAATAAATAACACAGTTCTGATACTACACTGGAATAAATAAGCCAGCAGGTTTTGAGTCAAAGTCACAGAAAAATGTGCAAGTTCTGTCACTATGGCAATGATTGTGTTTAATCCTGCTGTTTTAAGATCCCAAAATAATTAGTGAACAGTCATGCTGCTTGAATCTTATTGGAGTAATTCATATCAAACGCCAGATACATCAGATAAGTATTAAGCAAATGTCCTTGCTCAAATCTTATCAGCATACACGTAATCTCCCAACAAAATAATAAAGCAAGGTATCATTTTTCTCCTTTCATCCTTTGATTCACAGCCCCTCACCAACTTAAAGCTATATGACAAACCATCCTCTGATTTCTACTTCACAAGGACAGTAACTTGCATACAATATTACAGTGCTTTGCACCATGCAGTCCTGATCTTGAATGGTTTTTTTTTTTTTTTTTTTTGGTGAATAACACAGACCACACCTTTAAAGACCCCTAAAGGAATGAGACACACTACTGAACTGGCAACACCTACAAATTTCTGCAGTATATGACCCTGACATAGTGCCCAGAACTTTCTGCAAAGTAGTGTATTTCAACCTACAGAGTCCTGCATTGCACAGCAGTTCTTTTATCATCTGTCCTGTAAATACATGATGTTATAATTCCACTATTTCCACCGCGGTATGCAAGAAGTCTAACCATTTCAGTCTTCAGTGCTAGCTCTTGGATGCACTTGAAGGTCTGTCTCAAATTCAAGTACTGACACGAGGTTTTAGAAAAGCCAGAAACAAATAGTCTACATGTAAGAGTTCAAAAGAACTCAGCTGTGAATGAGCTGAACAGGTAACTGTGATGCATAAACTACCACCTAAGTTGCCCTGGTATCTGAGGAAGCTAAGGTAGTGAATTTAACGCCAACTTCTAAATAGGTGTCTGAGGAAACCATGGAACCACAAACCATTAAGTCTATATCACCAAAAAGGCACACTGATAGAAACGACATTGAAGAAAGCAAGCCGTTATGAGATAAAAGAAGGTTTTCTAAGGCATAACTAACTAACTACAAAAAAGGAAATGAAGGGTAAAAGAAATGATCAGTTTGGCAAAAGATCACCAGTGGCATTTCAGAGATCATAGTGAACGCCTGTCTTGTTCAACATATTCATAAATGACTGAAAAAAGATAGATGACAAAGCTTGCTGTCATACACTGTTATTCTACATTATACTAGTATATTCAGGATAATAACAGAGAAAGTTGACTGCAAAGAGTTACGGAAGGATCTCATGATATGGAATGACAATAAAACATTAAATAAAAAAAAATTCAGTACTGATAAATGCAAAGTGATGAACATCAGAAAAACAATCAAAGCTTAAAGTACATAATATGGGGCTTTGACCTAGCTATTTCCAGTCTGAAAAGAGATCCTGGAGTTCTAACACACAATTCAATGAAAAGTCAGTTCACTGTTCAGCACCCACCAAAAAAAAAAATCCAAAATAAATGACGGGAATTATGAGGAAAGGACAGAACAAGACAGAGCAGTATATTACATGGCTGTGCCAGTTCCCAGGACACCTCCAGTACACCCGTCCTGGGGAGTGCTGGACATCCCAAAGGATTCACTGGAATGGAAAATACACAGAGGGGTGAACAGGATAATCAAAGATTCCTAACAGCTTTTTAAGGAAGAGAGACTAAACAGACTGGGATGGTTTTGCCTAGAGATGAGACAACTGAAAAATCAGGCTAAAATGAAGCAGCGTGAGACAAAAATGTAACTAAGGTAATTGCTTATTTCACTATAGAGAGCTTATGTCTAGAGCAGTCCATTGCTTTCAGGATGAGCATTACCAGAAGCGTGTTATTAGTCAATACGAACAAACATTTCACAATATGCATTCACCATCAACTAAAAATGTTTAACTCCAGAAGGCATGGCATAAATGGGGAAAGAAGGGAGCACAAATATTTTATGCAAAATAAATGAACCCTATATTTCTACAGGTAATAAACTAAGAGTAGAGTGAGCTGTTTAGAGCATGGAAGAAAACAACTGCAAAAGAAAATAAGAAAATACACAGCTGAAAATGTTAGCAAGAACAATATGTGAATGTATTAAATGGCAGAAGAGGAACACCTATCACAGAATTACTGACATCCGAACGGACAGAAGAATGGAGCTGATAAAGAATGCAGGAACAGCGACTAGCTAAAAAAAGTTCTGGGCTGATGAACAAGTCCAAATAAACACAACTCAAGCACCAGTAACAAAAACCAGGGCCCGTGGCTTTTTTTGTTCACACTTTGCTAGTCGTAATAGGATCCTCGGCAACTTGCATTCATTCGCCTGTAACAAATACACACTGATGTTGTGGAAGGTTCTTCCTGGCAAACTCACTTCAAAGCACCCTGCAGTGGGGAAGCACTTGGCAGAAGTTTATGTTTTACAGTAACATTCTAATAGCATCAGTGTAATGAAAACCTCATTAGACATTAATGGCATCAGTGTAATGAAAACCTCATTAGACATTACTACGAACCTTGTATAGTAGTTGTTTTCTAGCCAAATTGTGCTGATACGCTTTATTCTCCATGTTATTAATAACGAGCTAATAAAAACCATAAACCATTTTTTTCTGGATCACTAGGATACAATGCTTACCATAACCAAGGAATTCCACAAAATAACAAGGAAAATCATGTGACCCACTGCAGAGGAATGGAAAATTCTGGACATAGTATTTCTCCATTTTAAAGCTTTTTTTCTCCTCACACCTAAAATACATTTTTAAAAGATGGAGCTGGTTGGGAAGCTAGAGTAGCCTATTTTTGCTGATGAACACTGGGACTCTTCAGATCCTGTGCACCAAACAGCACGAGCGGAAACTTGCTTCATTCATTGCAAGCAAGAACCATGGGAACCGTGGGAGCAGCCAAGTGCATCTTTACCAGGTTCTTGAGACGGCCCGGGCTGACGGTCTAGCCGGGACACTGCGGCAACAGCAGCTCCACCAGCTCTCCTCCAAGCACAGCACACCGCTCCGCAAACCCACACTGCTCAGGTTTTAAGGTTGTTTTTAATTAGGTAGCTGGAGAGAGAAAATGTCACTTTCCCAAAGGAAAAACTTCATTTTTCAAAATAATACAGAAACTGTCACTCTTCATAAGCTTAGCAGTTCAACAAAACTATCGCTGGAGCACAGAAATGTTTATCTCTTTTTTTAATCCACTATCTAAAAATAGATTAAAATATCACCAAGACAAATCGAAATAGGAGGATCAATAGCCAGAAAAATAATGTCATGATCCTGTATCTGTCTTGATTACTATTCTGATGGACAGAATACAAAATAAAAAATGATTCTCAGGAAGGAATGTGAATTGGGAAAATACTAACACGAAAGAGATCCTTTTTTCTTCATATGTATACACACACATATATATACACACACATACACACACACACACCCCCTAACTAATATCCTGATGGATATTAATTATAATATATAATCCTTCCTGATGGAAGGCAGGCTATAGGGAAGGACCCATTTCTGGGAGCACGGTACAGCGCCCCGTGAGCACCAGCGAGTGCCGGGCTCGCAGGGCCCGTCCAGGCGGCCTCGCACCCTGCCCGGCCACGGCCCCGGGTCCTGCTCTCGGCAGGGTCTCCGGCCACCGCCGAAACAAGCAACTGCAGCAACAGCTGAGAAAAGGAAAGTGTTCACAAGACCGTACAACAGGCAAGCCTTGCTCTTGAAAACACTGCAGTGAGAGCCTTTACGCACAAGCAAAACAAACATGACATCGCTTAGAAGCAGGACAACATGCCATGCAGAGCAAACTGTACAGAACTTAACTGCCACTACGGAAAGGCTAAGGCCAAAATTGACTCTTTCATACTTAAAACCACAGTTCTGTAAACTGCCACTACGGAAAGGCTAAGGCCAAAATTGACTCTTTCATACCTAAAACCACAGTTCTGTAAAAATTAGATAACCAAAGCTGAGGCTTCATGTACACCACCACCCATTTTGGTGAGGAGAGGCACGAAGAAGAGGAGTAATTGACCCTCAAAACTAACCTTTTATTGACTATGTTGAATGAAGTTGAATTATTTTATACCCTGCTCCACAGGCATTCTTCTGCATCGCTGCCTTATTTATTCATGAGAACCCTTTTTCATTCCAGATATACAAAAGACAATGGAAAGCATATAAATATATTTCAACTTACCAAAGTTAGTGACAATTAAAATAAGTAAATTCTGTATGATGCACTTCATCCCTTTGAAGATTCCTATGTACTTTGTAAGGATAAATGCATTTTTGACAATATAGTCTAAACATTTATATAAGGGAATTCTCCCCCTTTGAAGTATAATAATACTTTGATGTTCTGTTAATATATTCTTATACTAGACAGTAGAGATGGTAAATAAAAACTGTAGGTATACCCTTGTTCTAGAAGACTTTAAGAAAACAGCCTACTTCATGAAAGTAATAAGAGAGCAACTATACGTTAAAATGTCAAACTACCCAAAACTTGTTGGTCAAATAAAATGACTCCATTCCAAGGACACAAGTAACAGTACAGAATACTACAAATTGTCACACTGTATAAAAGCACAGATGAATATACAAGCTGGAGAGAAATGCACACAAAATAAACCACGTCCCCTATGGAGTTAGGATGCACTATACCGATTTATCAAAAAAAGACAAGAATGAAGAAATAGTTCAATGAACAGAATTGCATCTCTTATCAAAATAATATCAATTAATTTGCCAAATCAGAGAAAAACAATTCAATGGCTTAGAATGAAATACTGCCCTCACTTAAACCAGTATAACTTATTATAAAAATGAATGAGCTTGTCCTTAGTGCATCTGATTCTTTTAATAACATACTTTCATCTTAGATTAAAAATAGATATATATTTTTTTTTCAAGTTTATCCTTATTTTTCAGGGGGGACAAAGAAAACTAAAACACATTGAAGTTCAGCAATTCCACCAGAGTGATACACCAAAAGTGCCACACACGATCAGACCCCAAGTCTCCCGGCTCTTGAGCCTCTGCTCTGCTATCATTCTAGCAACCTAATAACACAAATCATGCAAGAAAGAAAAAGTCTGTGAAAGAAAACCTTTCAAGAATGAAGCGATGACTTTTCATCTCAGCAGCCAGTGAGTATTTCTGACTAATATTTCAGTGATCCCGTACAAAATCAAGAACTACTCTATTTGTGAAGAATGTCATTTATCAGAACCATACAGACAAGTATGTGTAACATCTAGCAGTATTCCCCTCAAATGAAGGGTTGCTTTTATTTTTTTTAATTAGACCTTTCATATGTGTGTATTCCTGCTACAGTTGTGACTAGCTAAGGTGAACTGTTACTCTTACCAGTAGACTCTTCAATTTAGATATTTAGATTTTAGGAAAAATTTATCCTAGTATGACTTAGCTTTTCTTAAAAAAAAAAAAAAAGAAAGAAAGAAAGAAAAGTCACCTTTCTCTAGATAAATCAACCACTTGCAAGATTTATTAGGGCAGCATCTGCTCTCCTGGAATAGCCTATATTGTCACTTGAGGAATAAATGGTTAATTCCATTCTTAACTTAGAGACCTACCCCCCCCCCCCCCAAGAAAGACAGTATAGTAAGCATAGATTTTCATAAGCTTCTCCCACTTTAGAACTCTATTTGCAAAAGGTAGAACAGCTATAGCTCAGGTAACTCTTGACAATACAATTTATTATCAAGTACCTGACCAAAGAGTAAAAATGTGTTAAGTCTGAATAATTTTTGTAAATAATTTCAGCTTTATGATCTGAAAAAACAGCAAAATCCCAATATACACACTTCTTGATACAGTTATCCAACTCAGTATTCTACAATATGAATATCAAAAACCTTCTCCTTATCATTGTTATTGGAGTAATTGCTCTTGTAGTTAAAATGTATCGGCAGTTTTATATGAAAATGAAGTTGTTTTATATCTTCACAAGGAAATACAATCAACCTCTAAACAATGCAAGAGAAAATGAAAATAAAATAATATTGCAGTAGTGATTTTATCTGCAACAGAGATGCTATTCATAGTACTTGTCTTCTGCCACTCGCCTATTAACATATTAAACTAAATATATTAGCAAACAAATGCTGAGACTCCAACAGCTCACTCTCAAGGACAACACAAATATCTTGTTGAATGCAGCATGCATACTTCTAATATTGTAGCACCCAATATCATCATTACTATTAAAATACCAATATGTACATTGTTTGTGTTATCTTCAGTAATGGCTGAAATCCTTAATATTTACCTTCTATAAAAATGATCAGGACTATACTGAAGCATAACTATGCTAAAACCTGCTTTTTTCAAAAACTCTTCCCTTGAAGTAAATTAAATTAAATTAAAAGAAAAATACATACCCAAGTCTTTTTCTAGTTAAATATCCCCTTATCCATCTTTGAACAATGATGATTGGTGAATGGTGCGCTAACACACGATTGATTTTTGAAATGACATCTTTTACCCGACTTAATGCCTCTTCAGCGTTTCCTTCCTGCATGAATTCAAATGAAAAATCTGTTGAACACCATGTGCCCTAAAATCTATATTTCTATCATATATAATTTTCAAAACATAGATTTAAAAGAGATTATCTTAAATTTCACCCCATACCTGAAGATCAAAAGGAGAATCAGGCACTTTCCTGAAAGAAAACTTAACTAAGCAGAGTAAATCTTTCTGTCATTGAAACTAGACTGGGGATTCATTCCTAAGCAGTATCTTTCTCATGTAAAACACACATGGCAACAGTTGCGTGGAACACAATCCTCCTACTTCAGAAATATTTCTCCTTTTACTTCACAGGAAAGGTTCTTCTCAACTTACAGATAAAGGTTATTAAAGCACTATTTTTACTAGCAAATACAGGACAATGAAAAAATATTTATTCAATAAAGTTATCAAATATATGCATTTACAGTTACTCTTTAATGAATAACTATGTTATAAGGCATTATAAAAATGAGACTATTTTTACTGCATATATATTCAATAAAAAATACAACACAGATTACTCTCCCATAGGGTTTTGCTAATCCTCAAGAGAAAAAAAAGTATTTGTTTCATTTAACAAGAAGTGTAAGTTTCTTCTCAGCTACAGGCTCCAGATTTTTGAAACTGTTCACACAAAAAAACCCTCCAAGGATCTGGCCCAAAACAATGTCTGCCATTTTCAGTCGCACAGGAGAACTTACGGACATTCAGATGCAGAAAAGATCAATAAAGAGAATGAAGAAGATGAAAATATCTTTTCATCATTTATTCATGGACTTTGTGAAAAGCTATTTAACAAAGAGAGGCTTCTAAAAAAGTGAAGTAAAATGCTACAGAAATACACTAATTTGTAGTATAGAATGTTTCTTAAATCAAAAGTTTACGAAATATGGGTGGCTTAGTCACATCAGCAGACACACACAGTAACACCGAACCATTTGAAGATCATAGGTAAGAAAAATAACTGTATCCTGTAAGAAGAAAAGCACACATTTCTGTGGGGACACTGCATAGCAGGTAAATTCAGGCTGCTGTTTCTCAAGTGCATTTAGTAATTCTTCGGTTCTTCTCAACTAACGGTATTTTGTTTTGGGGACTCTTCCTATGTTTTCAGACTTCAGAAATGTGTAATTCATGAACACCAATAATTATCCATGGAAGCTACCTGTCTCAAGCCAAACTCCACTTTCCAGGAATTCATGTAGTGCTCTACAAGTCTCGTATCAATCTCTCCAGAACCTTGCACCTTATTTTTAAGTTAAAAAGACTGGAAGTCCATTTTTATGTTTGTACCTTATTCAGTATCTCTTATCAGGATAGACAGAAGCTGCACATGTCACTCAACTTAATACGATCACAGTATTACTTATGTTTCTGATTGGCTTTAATGTGTTAGTTTTCTACTACAAAGAGATAGCATCAGCTAATGGATATTATGCATTCTCTTGTGCAGCAACTGGCTGCATTATTACTTCAACAAAAACTATGAATAAATGAAGCACTGGTCTGATCCTCAGTCTCAATTCCTATTTTCATAAAATAAGAGGCTGGTGTACTCTCCATAGGAGTAAAAGACAGACAACTGTCTGACATAAAAAGTCAGAAAAGATTCAAAAATATTGATGATCAGCATTGCTCAGATCCAAAATTTTGGTTCACAGGAGAGTTATTAGGTATTTTTGATTGTGAGGTACCCTCTCACATTATCTTATTTTGGCAAAAGCAAATAACAGACATTTTCATATCACACAATGGTAGTGGATTTACAGACCCTAGAAAATCAAATTCTGCTAAACTAAAACCAAAGTATGGTTTGTTCTATGCACATGATTTTTCAATCCTTTTTTTTTAACTTCTGTTTCTAAAACTGAAAGTGAAAATCTAAACAATTATTTCTTTTTAAATCATTGGTATAGTTCAAACTCTACAGGTAGAATAATGATTGATTATTAACAGGCCCTTGAAATTATCCACGTGCAGTAGCTTTGTTCAAAAGGAATCTGAGTAAAATCAAATAAAGTATTGCCATTCACAAAATACGGGCAGAAATCTAAAAAGACAGTTTAAATGTTTTTGTGTGGTGTCTTTGCTATCCTTAGCCACCATGGCAACAATCAGTTTATAACAGCATACGAAAAGTAAGGTCCTAAGAGCAAAACGTAATGCGAGATCATGCCTGTATTTAAGATACAGATTTTGGTTAACATTGGGAAGTAAACAATCATTTTACCGTGAAACATCTCCATGCACCCAGTTTTGATGAAAAATTACAACATACCCACTGGCCTAGAAAAATGGACGATACTTTACAATAACTACTAGGCTCAGAGAATGGCTAGAGGCAGAATGAATTTTTCCCTATCTGCTCTCAGGTAAAGGACTTGGGTTCCCCAAGGACAAAGTAACTGAAACGACAATGAAAATGTTTAGAAAGGGCTCACAATGAGAATAAATGGGGACATTTTACAAAGACAAATGGGAAGCCTTGAATATACAGGAAAACAAATTAGTACAGAAGTAAGAAAGAAGTATTTAGTTTAGCTGTAGATCTGGCCAAGATGAGAAAAAGCGTGCTGCAAGACTTCTATAAAAAACAGACAAGGAAATGTACGGGAAGGCTCTGGACAACGTGGTGCAGAGTCGGAAGGAAACCCAGGAAGGCAATATAATACGGACTTCTTGTGTCTACATCTGTGTGTTTACTGTCTTACTACGTAAGTAGAAACAAGATTTTGAGCAAGGTTTCCAAAACTTACCTTTGCGTGCCACTTGGCCTCGGAGGCAGAGAAATGCCCCCGCCTATTTAAGCGTGAAGACAGGGCGGCGAGACCCCAAGACAAAGCTGTGGGGACGTAACTAAGCTCCCGCGTCAGCCCTGCCAGGAAGGCTGCCTGGCTGGTCCGGCGGGGCCGACCGCCTGCGTCAGCCCTGCCGTCAGCGCTGGCGCGCAGGCACACGGACCTAGGCACTAACCATTCATTTTGTTTGTAAAAGGAGGCCTGCGTGACTAGAGCCCAGCACAGTGGCTTTGCAAATCATTCAAACTGGGAAGCTAAATGAGTTATGACAGGTACGAAAAGGTCATATATGATGCTATATCTTTTTAATGAAAGGATGCACCAAACAATACAAACATGGAGGAAAAAAGCACTGGGAAACTTAGTATCTGCGTATTTTCAGTTAAGCATTCTTTTCAATATATAAATTTTTCATTCTGAAAAAAGATACCATACAATTTCACTACATCACATTAAAAACATTATGCAGCAGCAGTCAGATAAACATTTTCAGTAATGATCCCTAATCATAACACAGTTCAATAAAGTACTGTGTTAATGAAGCTCTAATCAAACAAGAGCCATGCAGTTAAAAAAAAATTCTCACAACTCAACCTTTTAGAAAACTAGCTGCTATGAGACGGCTTACCTTTCTAGCAACAGGGCAGAAATCAAGGAAAAGACAATGGCAAAACGATTTATATTTTTCAGGAAGTTTCCATCCCTCAACAATTTCCTCATCAGAAATTACGTAGTAATCCAATGCTTTGAGAGAGGCAATGCAGTTAACAACACTATGCCTATAGGCTATTTTCAGGCTCAGTGGAGTGTCAAACAAGGTGAGGCCTATCAGATTAGGACAGCAAGATAATGCATGCACATCATCCAGTTTTCCAATTCCATTATCATGAAGATACAGTAGATTTAATTCCTTCATGCCTTCCCAAAACACTGGGCCTGGTAGATGCTGTATCTGAAATAATGATGAAAATTCATCCTTCAGAAAAATGTGTTTTTTAAACACCTAAGATTATAAAACATCACATACAGCCAGATCAGTATTGGAATAAACAGAAGCAAATTTACTGACTAGACAAGGGCTAGGGCTGAATCTGGCCTCCATCACTGCACGATGACCATACTAAACATGTAACTCTGATGTTACTCACTGTAACTACGAAAGATAATGCGCTCTTTTGAGTGATTCATTACAACGCCACCTTTTTACACATCTGACAAACCTGAAGTTACTGCAAATCACACATTAGACTGGGAATTTGGGGTTAGGTTCTTCTAAAGAGGACTGCAGTATTTTCCTTTTTGTGGTTCGTTCTGTCTCATGTCCAGTACATAAAACTCAGAAGGACAAATCTGAAACAGCAGATTAAAGCTCAGCTTTTGTTCCATGAACTAAAAGGGTGATCGGTAGTGAGATTCCCACTGACACATGGCACAGACGTTATTACCATTACATAACATATTTAATCCCAGGTAGGCAGACTTCCCCATTAATTTAAAAAAAAAACAAAACAAAAAACCCCACACTTTTATCGTATCTTTAAGAAGAGCAATAGATTAAAACTGAGAAGTGGAAAATATATACGAAATATCTACCAAAAAACCTTAACAGTAAGTTCAGGGATAGGGGAAGCAGCAGATGACCTTCTGTTTTAAGTATTTAAAACCAGACAGATGAAGCACTTCAACACACAGCAAGAACAATACATCATCACCAGGTTACAATATATAAACTGTCACATAGACTTTTTCTATTGTCTATTTATGTGATCTAAAACATGTACAAAATACTGAGGAGAAGTTATTTTACCATTTGCCTGTACAGCAAAACACTTCATACTAAAGCTCTTCAGCCAAATCCCATATCCATTTGAACGCTGAAAAACCTTTGTGAACTCACATGTAACTAACTGATGATGTCATCATCACCACTTCCATTAAGTTAACAAATGAAGGGAGACCTCAAAAACTGAAACTCCCTTGTATAAAATGCTTTCTTAACAAACAGCAGGGTAGTCATGGGGAAAAATGCTTGTCTCATTCTCACTAATGGCAAAACTCCCACTTAATTGTGTGAAGCAAAAACGTAACTCCCAGTTCTTAGTAAAAATGGAACATGTTAAATCAGAAGAGCTTCCTCCATAAACAACTCATACTTCATTCAAAATATATATTGTTCCTAAGGGATGCAAATACACAAGTTTAAAGACAAATTAACATAGCTTCTGCTTCTTCATAACTGTTATTATTTACCTGATTTCCATGGAGATCCAGTTCAACTAAATGACGACAACACACAAGTGAATCAATATTCGTAATGAAATTATTTGACAGGATGCATATTTTAAGTGAAAAACAATATTGCAAATGTTCCACATTCTTTAGATACAGCCCATTTAACTGAACTATGACCAGATCTTCTAGCTCTTTTCCAAGACTTTGATCAATAGTTTGTCCACATTCAAGTATCATATTTTTTGAAGTAGGGACAAGATAGTCGGTTAACTTCTTCATGATGAGCTATCTGCTCTCATTCATCACTTACAGTTCTAGGAAAAGAAGAAAAAAAAGAGTACATAATAGGCTATGTGTATTCAGCTTTAAAAACAGTATTTCAGATTAAAAAGTAAATATCCAGATATTTGCTACAATACTTCTTATGAAATACCACATACCCACAAGGCAGAAAAAAAACTGGTGGGACTAATTGTTTAAGTAAGAAATACTGTCGTGCTAATATTATATTCTATACAACATACTGTATTCCAAAGGGTCACAGAAAGTACTTTGCTAACTATTGGCTTGATTCCACAACACTGACATTTTATTTACCCAACTAAACGTTCGTACACAAATACAATGAGCTGCTTATTAATCCATCTTCTCTACCGCACCCAAGCAAGGGCTGCAGGCCCAGGCCACACGTAAGGCTGGGTATACCAACCACTGCAGCACAAGGGAGGCGAGCATCGCCGGCGGGAGGCGAGACAGCCGTTAACAACGCACACCAACGACGTATGTGATTTCTGCCACTGGGTAACCACAGTTTCTGTAGAAAAACGCACACTCCAGATTTCCAATTCAGTTAAAATATTAGTGCAGTTTTGCTCTTACAGAAACTTTACCGAGATTCTTTACTAAGCAGAAATGGTGAACACCTCTGCTTTTATCACAGAAAAAATGTTCCTGGAGCAGCATACTGCCTCTGTCACTAAATCTAACGAATCACCAACGTTACTTTATGTAACATTTGAGATTTGGGGAGACAAAGCAACCCAGTATTGATGAAAATCTGTTACTTCCTGGAATCAAGTATAAGGTTAACTGATTATAAACTATTACTACCAAAAGTAGGAATAACCACCCGCCTGAAATTAAATAATTAAAAAGAGAAACGATTACCATGAATAGTTTGATTCAATCATTATTCTAGACTTGAATTGTCTTAGAAAGTGCAAACAAAAATGTATGTATAAGTTTAAATAATACCTTAACGCTCAAAACAAAATTTTTGTTCAACCACAGCAATACTCACTGCAAGCATTAGGGTCCCAATTATAGCTTCAAAGGCTTAACGCAGATAAAAAGAAATTATTATTATTTTCAGAAAACCAGGCATTACTTTGTCTCTTTAGTAGTTTCCTAAATTACTTCCAAATTAGCTTACAATTTAAATCACACTGTGAAAGCTGTCACTCCTGAGCAGAATGCATGTGAGCTATAAAAGACGCCTCTCCCAAACTGTACTTCTAATATACAAAGACTCAAAATACACCTGAGTCAGCGATAGAATAAGAGCAAAATCAAATAAAGAATCTACTATAACACAATAAGAGATTTCCCGACTTTGATTTTTTTTTTTTCTGTTTAGAAAATTAGGAATTCTCCCTTGGTAAATACGTTACTCGCACAAAATGGGACACAGGAAAATTTGCTGGTTAGCATGTGAGGATTCCCAACTTTGTCAAGAAGCACTTGTTCTTTTGACTTAAAATAGAAAATGTTTGCTTACCATCTATAATATTTCTTAATGTAATCAGGATAATACATTTCTGAATTGGGTTCATGAAACACAGCCAATTCACGGGATTCATCACTAATGCTACAACACCCAGAAGGTAAGAAAGGGAAAGGCAGTATTTAAAAGCTCTAAAAAGAGATCAATCTTTACCTATTGTAACTGAAACCTTACAATTTCACCTGCAAACCCGGACTTCAGGATCCAGGATCTTTTGTCATAGAGGTCAATGGAGCTGTCAGCAATGAAAATCCAATGCAAAAGAACATCACAGCAAACGCACGGTTTCTGTAAACCACGCCGTGCTCCTTACTAAGCTGAGGACATCAGAAGGACCACACCAGCCCCGTGATGTGTGGGACACGGGTTTACGGTCGTTACCACGCGCACAGCAGAGGAGGCTCAGACTGGTAAAGCAGCAGCCAAGTATCCACCTTCTTCTCTCTTTAACCTTTTCTTCGGTGGCTTAGATTACAGATTTTTGGTAACGTTAGAAACTTTTCTTTTTTTTTTTTTAACCTCCTAAAATATTATAACTTCTATAGCGCTTTTAACACTAGTTTTAAGTTATTCATAGTGAGATTTTATGAAGAGAAGCCATCCTTTCACTTTCGTATCTGAGTCTCAGGGGTCTCCACCTTCAGGAAAGCGGATGGCGGCCCCAGACCAGGAATCGCGACACCCGGAGCCAAGACCTGCGGGAGGAAGGCCCGGCCCCTCCGCTCCCCCACGCACCCGCGGCCTCGGCTCGCCCCGGCCCGGCCCGGCCTCCCGCAGCAGCGCCGCGGCGGCTGGCGCGGCTCTTCCGGGTAGGCCCGGTTACCGCGGCAACGCCGGGCCGGGCCGGGCCATGGCGGCGGCGCGGCGGCAGGCCACGGCGCGGCGGCTGGCGCGGTTCGCCGCGCTCAGAGGTGGGCGGCGGCCCGGCCCGGCGGGGGCTCGGCCGGGGGCGGCTGGAGCTTCACCCTGGCCGCGCCGGGTGACTGCGGCCCGGCCCTGCACCCGGGGGAAGACGGGCTGCCTGCACCGGTGATAGCCGGGCCCAGCCGGGGGGCTCTGCCCAGCGCACCGGTCACCGCTGCGGCGTTCGCGGGCTGCGCTCGCTCCAATTCCCGCTTTTTCCAGGTGAAACCGTGCGCCCGGGAGAGTTCTGGGACGTCGTCGCGATCACTGCCGCCGACGCGGAGCAGGAGCTCGCCTACAAGCAGCAGCTGGCCGAAAAGCTGAGAAGGAAGGAGCTTCCTCTGGGGGTCCACTACCATGTTTTCGTGGATCCGCCCGGACCAAAAATCGGTGGGTTTCTTATCGTTAACTTTATTCTTACAAGAAATAGCAATTCACTGTGGCACGTCCTGCATCAGTTGGGCAAGTTAGCTCTGACTCCGAGGGGGCAGCAGGGACATTACGACCCCCTGACTGGACCTCTTGTATCACGCTGTTCATGGGACTGCTCTCACCTCAACTCCTGGTTGGATTCAAGCTTTTTGGGGGCATAGATTTAAAAACGCACATCAGCCATTGCACAGGCACACATCAGCTGGGTGCTGAGTCCAGCAGCTCCCAGACATATTCACTGACAATGCAGCGTGGAGGCAGTCGGAGCGTGCGTACTGGTGTCCTGCGGTGTCCACGGCGGTGCGAGCATAGCCGTAGCGTGCCGGGCCTGCCAGGGACCCATGGTATAGTAAGTAGTACAGCGCACACAAAGTACGCCCTCGCCTCATGGACGTGCTGCATTTCTGCTAACGGTGCTACAAATATTATACTAATTATAATCATTTAGTATATTATATGTGCTCATATACTTGTATATTCATACTCATAATTACACTCATCAGTCAGGTCAAAGTAGGCTTTGTGCTCAAGTGCTGTGACAGCTGTCTCTGGCAACAAGAGCTCCAAAATGCTGTTAAAATATGAAACAGTAATTAAGCTGTAAATCTAGGTTCTAATGCCATTAAATAGTGGGTTGTTTCGATTCAGTTGTGTAACTACTGGTATTCATGGGTCAGATGCCCTTTGGACTTCATATAAGTTACTTTCAGTCATTAAACTTTCCATTATAATAGCTGGGACTCCATTATGGTGGTTTCGAATGAGTGCATGCTGCTGATGATATATAGCTC
This sequence comes from Dromaius novaehollandiae, assembly GCF_036370855.1. Classification (NCBI taxonomy): domain Eukaryota; kingdom Metazoa; phylum Chordata; class Aves; order Casuariiformes; family Dromaiidae; genus Dromaius; species Dromaius novaehollandiae. The sequence goes on from NC_088105.1 coordinate 42,545,325, forward strand.
TCTTGCAAGTATCTCATACATGGTATCACTAATTCATGATTTTATAAATTCATACTACTTACCTTAACCTGAGAGTTTAAATTGAAACAGTTTGAGTATGTTTGAATTACCCACTGCACAGCAAGAACTTAGAAGAAAGTACTGTCTGACTACTCATAATATCATCCTATAACTCTTAATACCTATTCACTTTGATGTAGAAAGTAATTAATCTGGGTAGCCTATGTGCAATATAGAACAATAAGCAAAGATTAATTTTCAGAAATCTAGCTATTTTAAGTTGTAGGAACACATAAAAATATCCCAAACTGTTACACTTCTTCATTTCCATATCGCAAATGTCAAAAGTACTTTTGAAAACTGTCTTCAAGTCGTTAGTGAACTTTCGCATGGCATGTTTCATACTGGGGCTAGTTTTTATGGCTAAGTTATGGCCCTCTTGAAATGATGAAATACTTTTCATGCTGAGGTTGTTCAGAGAATGACTAGGAGGGGAAACGTGGTATTTTCCAAAGACCTGTCCACTCAAGATGCCCTTCACTTTGGCTGCACAAAGCTTCATAAGGTGACGATCCATCATCTTTCTTGCATGAATTGATCAACTACAATACAGTAGAAAGGCTATTCTGTCTGAACGGGTTTAGGCAATTTCAGATAGACACCTGGGCATGCATTTACGCTCAGTGTTTAAGAAATCATGTATGCAGTCATAAGGACTTTTTAGAAAGAAATGCCAGTTTATTTTCTGCAGTAGAAGAGGGCAGTGCTTAAAAGCACCTCCTGATCACCCGACCCCAGCACCAATCCCAATATGCTTCATGTGTCAGTGCAGATATTACTGATGTTCTTTACAGCACATACTAAGATGTTTTTTTCTTTAGGAAATGGTGGTTCAACACTCCACGTTCTTCAATGCTTGGAAAACCTGTACAGTGACAAATGGACTTCTTTTACTGTGCTGTTAATTCATTCTGGTAAATTCTATTTTATATTTCATGATCGAAAATCCTAGCTTAACTTTGTTTTTTTGTTTTAAGAAAAATATTTTGGCAGAGAAGGAACAAGAGTTCTGAAATAGAAAGAACAAGAGTTCTGAAATACAGTTCCCTCAGAAAATGTAGCTGATCTGATCATTTGAATTTAGATCGATACTTCAGGAAATATTACCATCACCTAAGCATTTCTTCTTGGCAATTAGGTTGTTAAATCAATCAGTGGAGAAAGAGACATAAGTCAGAGTATCTGAATTAAGCTCCTGCCTTCAAATACCCATTTAAGGAGTCTGGTCCTCTCTCTAGACTACATAGGAAACCTAGGGATCCTCTTAAGTAAATACAGACTTTTTGATTACTTGCCTTCATATCCAATTATCAGAGCACTTGCAAAAAGTGTTAGCTGGGAAACTGCACAAGAAAGAAACCAGGTAAATAACAGGTCACCTTACCAAACTGCTCCTTATTTGACTCATCTCTGATTTAAAATTGAAATAGAGTGGCTGGCTTTCGGGTGAAGGGCTTTTTTTCCTTCTATGTTTCAAGGAAAGAGCAGTAGTCATTTGGTTTCTTCACTTTAGTTTTATATAGACATGGTTCATTTTCCAGCTGGGATTGAAAAAAAGCCACTTAAGGCATGCTAAATTTCAGACATAATTGAGGCCAGGATCTACCTTAAGAAATGTCTGAAGAAGAATGATTGATGGTTTTTTACATCTTTCTTTAATTTTGGAGAAATACAGTAGCTTATGACCAAGCTGGTTTTTTAATACCTTAGTGCATATAAAGAATAACCATATAGGTGTTGGGTTTGCTTATTTTGTATATCAGTCTATAAGAAAGCATGTATAATTCAAAAATGTCTTTTTCTTCAAGGTGGTTATAGTCAACGTTTGCCAAGTGCAAGTGCACTGGGAAAGATTTTCACAGCTTTGCCTTTTGGTAATCCTGTTTACCAGATGTTGGAGCTGAAGCTTGCAATGTATATTGATTTCCCCAGTCACATGAAACCAGGAATTCTCATTACTTGTTCAGATGACATAGAACTTTACAGCATTGGAGTAACAGAAACGGTCACATTTGATAAACCTGGATTTACTGCTTTAGCTCATCCTTCAGATTTGAAAATTGGGACCACTCATGGAGTGTTTGTTTTAGATCCATCCAGTTTTTCAGGAAAAGGAGGACTTGAATACACATCTTGCCATCGTTTCCTACACAAGCCTGATATTGAGAAGATGCGCCAGTGTGGTGCAGTATGCATAAGACAGAATTGTTCTCAGCTAAGTTCCTCTGGAGACCACAGTGACTCAGAAATGGACTCAGAGTGTGTGTATACAGACAGTATATTTTACATTGATCATAACATTGCAAAACTATTACTGGCATTTTATAACCAGATAGATACTCTTGGCTGTGAAATAGATGCATATGGTGACTTCCTCCAGGCCCTGGGACCTGGAGCCACTCAAGATTATACAAAAAATACAAGTAATGTCACAAAAGAGGAATCACAGTTAGTAGAAGTAAGGCAGAAGCTATATTCTCTTCTTAAAGGAACTGCACTCAATGTTATAGTATTAAACAACTCCAAGTTCTATCATATAGGCACTACTGAAGAGTATTTGTTTCATTTTACATCTGATAGCAAACTGAAATTTGAGCTTGACTTACTGTCTGTAGCTTTCAGCATCTTTTCTGACAAAGCTGAGACCTTGGATCGATCGGCAAGTATCATTCAAAGCATACTTGAGCCTGGATGTTTTATAGGACCTGGATCCATTATTGAATACTCTAGAATTGGACCTGAAGTATCAGTAGGGAATAACAGCATTATTAGTGGGTCATACATAAATTTGAAGGTAGACATACCCTCAGACTGTTTTCTGAGTTCACTAAGTATAAAGATGAACAATCAAGTGAAGTATGTAAGCATGGTGTTTAGTGTACAAGACAACCTGAAAAAGAATGTGAAACTGTTGTCAGACGTACATTCTCTTCAGTTTTTTGGAGTCAGCTTACTAGAATGCTTGCATCTGTGGGATTTAAAGGTTTCAAAGCAGCTCTTCTCCAGTGGTAACACAAATTTTGGGTTGTGGACTGCTAGGATTTTTCCTGTTTGTTCTACTTTAAGTGAATCAGTTAGAATGTCCTTAAAACTATTAAATTCTGTGCAGCGCATGTCAGCTTTCAAACTGAGTGGCTTTAAGCTCTTATCTGTTGAAGAAATGCTCACCTACAAAGATGTGGAAGACATGCTGAAGTTTAGGAAGCAAATTTATGAAGAAATCTGTCTACAAAGACCAAAAGAGAAATCTGATTTGTAGAAGACCAGTATTTGTACACTTTTTCTGTCTTTAATTTCTGGATGATTGATTACTTTGAAGCTTTTAGAAATCACAAAGAGACAGTACACAGATCTTCCCTGGTTTCACTGAAGTAGAAATAGTGAAATTGCATGAACAGCGTTGTTATAGCATAACATTAATAATGCAGGAAATGCAGATAAACTATTCTTTTGATTAAAGAAGTAATGAAATATTTCAAATCAATGGAAACACTAATTGGTGGCTTTTTTCAGGGTGCCCATTATTATGATTTCTAGTCTTTGTCAATAAGAAAATGGGAGAGAACATATTAATTAGAAATTTGATTGAAAACTGCTTTAAAAGTTTTTCAGAGTAGGGTTTTAGCTCCAACAAAATAGTATGGTGTAATAACAAGTTCTATTTCTCTCTTTTCATGTCATCTTTTTTAAAATTAATGTTTTAAATAGGTAGAGATAATTTTTTGGTTTTCAGGAAGAGAAGCATTACTATAAAACTAATATCCTTTGAAACATTTGTCATTCAATTGTATTTTATAAATAATTGCTTCGAATATATGTTTCTGCAACACATCATTTTACTGAAATATTTATATATGAAAAGATAAAATACTGAATCACATGTCCAATGCAGGCATATGTATTCCTCTGATTTTTGGACTGTGTGTCAAGAATGAAAATTATATTAAAAGTACTTTTTAAATCATGGCATCCTGTCTAACCCTCGGGCATTTTCTTTTTTTTTTCTCCCTCTCGCTCTCATTTTGCAATTTGTATACTTTCCTGTTTTTCATAAGTCCCATAGAATATTAAAGAATCAAATCAAGCATTTAAATGCATTAGTCCTATCAGAGAAAAAAAGATTTGCATCAGAGATCATTCTTTCCCTTGTGACTGTAATAATATTTGGGTCAAAACCTCCCATCAACACATACAGGTTTTATTTTTAGTCATTTGGCAGCTGGTAGATTGACTGGGCAGCTATTGACTTTTTATTATTCAGAGATTTACTGATATGCGCTATATGAAAACTCACATTTCTTATTTCTCTGAACTGAACTGGCTGAGTCCTTAGAGCAATACTTACTTTTATTTCTCATGAAGACCACTAGTCTAAATAGCAGCTACAAAGAGGTAACTTTTATGAGAGACACTATAATGCACATCTATGGAGTAACATACAATATTACCTATTCTCCCTCTTCCCCTCCCTCCCTTTTTTAATGAAGGTATCCTTTGGCTTCTAGTTTAGATGCCAAAAATCCAGTTCTGAATAGATAAATCTGCTTTCTATTCTGGCCTGATCAGAAAGGAAAGCACCATTTTCATGTGTACAACTTCCTCAACTTTTCTGTTTCCTTCTTTTTTTCCTTTTAAGAATATAGGAAGTGTCCTACTAGATCATGCCAGTGCTCCATCCAGCCCCATATCCTGTCCTAGGGAGAGGCACCACAAAGGTGTTATGCAAAGAGAGTATACAAGCATAGCCACTTGCTGTGTTGGGTTTTTTTAACAGCTCATTACATAAATAATCAGTATATACTTTTCTACTGCAAGGTGGAAAAATGCTGGCTCGCGCTTCATAAAAGATTATATTCAGATATGTCATATCATTTATTTCTCATTTTGCATACATAGTGACTTTTTAAAAAAAATTCAATCACACACTTTTTAAGAATGTTCTTTGTATTATGTCTGTGTGAGCTGACTGCGTAAAAAATGTGTCTTTTCCTCTTGCGTTCATCTACTGGTTTTGATATTTCATTTAATGCCTTAACAACCTCCTTTTCAGAAGTGTGAAGAAACTGACCCCTACTTCTCCCAAAGTCAGAATTGGCTTTAAATTCTCTTTATTTAGCCCTATCATTTTTACTGTTCTGGATGTTAGCTGCATCTGCTTTTCCTGAGCTAGCCTGGCTCCTGGGGAATGTATTTTTGCCGTGCTATCAGAGGTAGGCCATCCGCTTTACTTCTCCACTCTGCTGTTACTCAGAGGGTGAGATTCTGTTCATTCCTTTCTGAAATGTTCACTTCTACATTAAAGTTTCTTGGAAACTAATTTCTACCATTACTTTATCATTCCAAGTTCTCCATCACCTCAAGATACCTGGAAATTTCTCTGCACACCTATGTCTAATAGCTGCAAAACAACACACAGACTGGGACGGTTCCACCTCCGTCAGTCTGGTAGAGAGCTTTGCTTAGGGGCACTTTGCCTTGCATCCCAATGAACCCAGTTAACGCTTCTGGTCCCTCCCGTAGATTAACGTTGTTTCCAATTTTCTTTCACATTTTACAGGCAATCCATAATCTCTCCTCTAAAACTCTGCTAGTCCCCTCTGTGAGCTCATTGAGTACTCTGATAATTTTAAGCACTTCTAATATTGATCATTTAATCATATTAACAAAATATCCTGTGTTGAGTCATCTAAATCCTTCAGAAGAAAGATTTGTATTATAATAAAAGATCCTGGAAAAGATGCCTAATCAGTGAGGAACTTGGCCTGTTTTTTGAAGACATTCCTATTTTAATGCTGAGGGTTGTAAAGAAGGACAGAAATACTATCTGATTTTTTTTTACCAAGCTTTTTGCTGCAGTTCATTATAACAGTGCTTATTTCCCTGCTGACTGAATTTCCTAATGGCATCTTTCTTATGCTAAGTACAAGATAGTATATCTCGTGAATGTTACCCAAGCTGGTTTAACCTTCACCAAGTTTATCATTGATAAAGAAACCTTTCAAGAGACATAATATTTTACCCAAGGAACTCTTTTGAGCATGAAGAAATATACAACAGAGAAAGACACAGAGGCTGGGAATTATTGAGGTTGGCTTTAAGAGAATCAGGAGAGTTTTGGAGAAAATAGAGGTCTTAAAAGGCAGTATAAAATAATAGCTTTAAAATGGAAACAAAGCAGTAGATTTGAGAACGTTACGGTCAAAGACTGAAATGCATAAAGACAAAGTAGAAGTAGGCATAGAATGTGGAGCATGAAATTGTGGTTTATATATCATCGTATTTACATAATCTTTATCCATCTATTGTGAGATTATACAAAACATTTTGGGAAAAACAAATGTTTGACACAGGCTTTGCATCTGCAATTGGAGACCAAGCTTTGCTATGAAAAAGCTTCCCTGATCATTGCTTTATTGCTGGAAAGGCTTTCTGAATGTGCAGTAACAGCAAAATAAAGCTGCATTCTTTTAGCATGTTTACTCACTTTAAGTGCTACAATCATATTTATTCTAAATTCCTTAAATACCATCTACTGATACCAGGTTTCATCACTGAAAGCAATCTGAGTATAAATAGAAAACAGATAGGCTTTTGACACATAAGTAAGAGTGGGGGAAACTATGAGAAGTATACTAAACAGCTCCTGGAAAGTGTTGGAATAGCAGTTGCTATGGTCTTGGAAGGAGTTCTTCCAAGAAGCAACACTTTGCTAAGGAAGGAAGGGAGTCCTGGTCTGTCTTGGAACCACCATGCCTGGCACCTGGGTCACCAGGCTGCCTCAGACTGCATCAGCCCACTGAGAAGTGCACAAGGAAAGAAGGATTTCCTAGAAGCTCTACAAGAGAAAACACAGTCTGCCACAAATTACATGAACATGAAGGTGCTGCCTGTTTGCTGTCTTTCTCTGTGCTACCCACATTTCAGAAACAGCACAATTTTATTGAGCCAGAGGGTGTCTCTTAAAGCGACCTGCAGAGAGTTAAGAGTTAATCCTCTTTTTTTCTTTTATATTCTGATAATCTGCATGATTTCCTCTTTTTCCACTAGTTTGTTTTCAATGCAAAATTTTCATCAGTGACAAGAGAAAAGAATTGTACCCAACAGGGGTTTTATGTTTGGTAGAACTGTTAAGTCAGGGCTCCGTTAGCACCATTTAGCTATAAATCAGTGGATTTTTGCTGGTCTGATGCCAGGATGCAAAAGGCAGATGATGTTATACTACTGAACAAACACGTCTTCTTGCTGAATAACATTCACAAACTAAGGTCTATGTTTTTTCCCTACCATGAAAATTTGTTTTTCAAAATTATATGTGTAAATTGAAGACAGTGTCCTTTTTAAACTGCTGCTTTTTTGGAGCACTCTTCATTTCAGTTTAGCACTCTTTCACAGATGAGCCTTCAGGGTGGGATGGAGATAAAAGCCCAATCTGTTCAAAAAATATACCCTAGAGAGAAACAAAAATCAAATACACTGTTTAAATATGCACTTTAGCATATTTCAAGGCAAGCTGTGGACATAAGTTGAAAATTTGCATTAACATGTTTGTCCACCTTTAGTTGAGATAAAGAATTTAAAATTTGTTTTAAGCATATTCTTAGGATAAATGTAGTTTTTATCTGTTTATTGTTCTTAAGCCTTTGCTTACTACTACCGAACATAAGTAGTAAGTGCTTTTGATGGCAGAGTAAAATCACAATGATTGCACACCCAGTTTTAGTTCTTCTAATGGAGCTTTTTTAGCCACACTGTAGTACTCAGCCACAGGCAGTAAGGTGACTTTGGCTACATAGATTCCCATAGACATGTGAACCTATCCATTTTCTGCACTTTCAATCTAATTATAGGGCAGTGGGCATGTGTTTTGATATACAGAGTTAAGCCAAGCCTGAATATACAGGGATAAGAAATAATGCACAGACGCACCTGAGATCGTAGCTCTCTGATCATTATGTACTGGAGAGGCAATGGGAGTCAGTTTCACATTAATCCGCTACTGGCCACCAGCAGATCACTGTTCCCAGGCCAACAGGGACAGTGTTCATTTCATTTCAGGGTGGCAGTCTCCAACAGCAGTCCCGCAGCCTGGATAGCCTGCATGTCCAGCCCTAACAGCAATCTGGCACTGTTGTCCTAAGTGCTCTGAGGGTGCTGGGAGCTTTGTAGTGTCTGCATAGAAGCCTGGGACTTGCAAACAGTAAATGCTTGTAAAGAACCCAAAGATTATGCTATTCACAGATAACTACTGGAAAGCTCAGTTGTGCCTTTCTCACTGAGGGAGGTAATACTTTCACTTTGCTTAGTCCTGTTGTCAAGGAGCTGAAGGAAGAAAACTTATACAAGTGTTATTTTCAGCAAACATTTGCTGAAACCATCCTTGGGCCCACAGTCCTACAATGCATGGCTGTACCACAGACCAATATACAAAAGAGCTGGATGTCAACATACCTCAAAACGTGATTTTTTTCCAATGCATGATCTTTTGTTACTCTATACAGTTTGTAGTCATTCCCAGAATAAAGCTATTGTTTAAATAAATGATGTCTGCATTTAAACACATGAAGCATCTGCTCAAACACTGCTTGTATCTTCATTCACAGCTCTTATAATATGTGACCGAGTTGAACAGCTTGTGGCTAAACACTTCGGTCAGGAGGCAGAAATGCTTTCTTAACCTTTTAAATAAAGACGTAAGACACCTTCTTTTACAAACCAGTGAAGCATATAATTCCCAGTCTCATTTAACAGTTCTCAGCAGTATGTCAGTGAATTGTCCTGAGAGGAAATAAAACATTTACATCTTGAGACAGGAAACTTAAAAAAAGCAAGTCTATTTTAATGAAATAAGTGTAGATTTGATTTACTAGGTAAGAAACATGAGACTGCTTCAAATCTTTATGGCACTCCATGCTTTCTTTCTACACTAAATACTTTTGCCTAGAATTTAGAAAGCAAGTTTTGGTCAATATTAGCCATAGCTAATGTCAACAGCGTCTTTATGAATTTATTCCACAGATGTTGAAACACCTGGATTTGTAATGTGGACCATGCCATAGAGAGTGTTAGTGCAAGGAGACTGCTAATGGTAGTATTTCCAGTTCAGGCAAACATCTGTCCATGGCTGGCAGAAGTTAAAAATTGAAATACACATCCACTGCCATTTGCTGACTTTTGATGAAAGGCTTTGGTAGATGTAAGGCCTATTTTTCTGTCGGCCTCTCTGGGAATTTCAAATGCTGAAACACGGCTTTACCCTGTCAAGCTACAGCAAGTAGCTAGTTTTGTTGATTTTGCTGTATCGGCTTTAGAATAAAATCTGAAAACCTGGAATGAATTTCCTGTTAGATTAAAGTAATTGAGAATTTTGCTTTTGTTTTAAGCAGGAGCCAGGTTTTTGCCGCTGTCAAGCATGCTGATGCAGAAAGGTTTCTAGAGTTTTAATCCCTGAAACACAGAACAAGACTTGCAGAGCTCTCGTTGACTATCTTGACAGCAAGTCTGCATACCGCTGCCAGACCTTTGCTAATTTATCACAGCTTGTGCAGCTGGTTAATCCCTGTTCAGCATTAGATGAGCAGAAGCTCAGTAGGCAAAGAAAGTTTGGGAGCTGTAGAACACTGAAGTGGCAAGAGGAAGTTTAGTTTACAGTTGATGTAATGTCATTTCTGAGCTAACACAACAATATTTCTGTTAAGAGAAGGAGAGAGAAGAGCTGACAGATGAGCCAGTATTTGTGTGTATGCTTGATGACACATTCGAGAAATAATTTCTTTATTTAGGTATGAGATAATTCTTTGCTGTATGTGTTACAGCTATTTATGTAGCGTGCATGTTTTTAGCCACAAAAAAATCTAGCCTTTCCAACAAGGACTATCTTATAGTGTGATCTAATCTTACTAAAATCAAAAGGACTTCAGACTGGAAACTTCCTCAATATAATAATGTTTGGCAAACACAATATATGTATTTCTATTTTATTCATATTGCATTTTACAACCTTTAGCAAATCTATCATTTTCACAATCCACTGCTGAGGTAAATGACAATAATTGTCTCTTGTTACCAGCTGGGATATTGTGTCCCGTGGCAATTGAGGGACTTGTGCAGGGCGACATAGTAAAATTTATCAGCAAGATTATCATAATTCAGGGGTTGCTGGTTTCTAGTATTAGACTCTGAAAACAAGACCATCATGGCATCCTGGTCTGTCATTTCCCTCCAGTCTAAGTAATAGAAGATGCAGCGCTGAAAACGACAGTCAGGTAGGACTTCCCAAGAGCAGAGGCTGTCTACTGAAATTTGGAGTTTGCTAGAGGGATGCAGTATTTGTACAGGCCTCTAGATCATGGACTGGCTTACATCCCTCCTGAAATGCAACTCAGGCTGGTACAGTCTCAAAGCCAAGATGAGTGTTTAATGATTTTATTCATGTCAGCTTTCTTTATTTAATTAGTTTTGCTGTGTAGTGCAATAATAGGGCTCATAATGAACATCATCTTAATGATTTCCCTGAATGCTTTGAAAGCATGCTATAATGAACAGAGATTTAGCCATACTGTATATATTATACTACGAAATTTGAGAGAGGAGGATTATTTCAGTAACCTTATAGGCAGGAAATTGAAATCTGAGAAATTGGGCACTTAAAAAGAACACCAGGGAAGGCAGCAGAAATAAAAAATGAGCAGCTGAAAGACACATGTGCCAGAAGGGTTTGGGGAACTGACAAAAGAAGGAAAGTTCCAAAAATCATCGGGATTTCAGAAGAAATGTTCTTGACTTGGGAAGGGAATTTATCTGTAATGGAGCTTGGCGATTCCATCCTCCTCTTGTTCCTAAATCCCTAATGCAACAGCTTCGCTTTCTCCTCGCTGTGTTCACAGAGCAGTAGATGGCATGTGGAAGATTAATCCCTGCGCAAATGCCACTGTAATATTGTGATAACAAAAATAGCAGTACTATTTTTTGTACACTTCTTTAAATCCACTGCCACAGAGAAGGCATTGTAAACACCTGTTTCATTATACGGGCTATAGAGTCCCTTGTACTTTATTTTCATAATAATGTGTTTTATTTTAAAGCCTTTTTCATTTTCTGTGACACAGCTGAATGTTACCAGAATGATACTGAAATAGACAGCAGCAACTTACAGCCTCTCCAAATAAATGATAGATATGGATATGTTCTTTGAGTGAAAAGGAATTAATTCGAAATAAAGATCTTTTCCAAAGACTTAATCCTGCAAAGTCTCCCTGAGAAGAACATTTACAAACAGAAATGGGAAAGAATTTTGCACACGGTACTGTTAAAAGATTGGACATGACAGCTGCACAGAGCGAACATGAAAGGAAACTGGCATACAACTTCTGAAAAATTAATCAAAGAATTGTGTACAGCTCAGAGTGCTGTAAACATTACATCTGAGGACCCCGCTCACTGAAAAACACTGCTCTTGGCTTTTTACTTTTAATTGTATAGATGTTAATTAGGACGGGCCCAATGCAGCAGTCAGCTCAGTTATCCCCTTCTTCTTTGTTTGCAAACGGCCTGCAAACAGTCTCTGTGATTACTGCTAATTTTTGGACTTTTTTCCCCCCTAGTTTCAATTATTCAGCAATCACTTCTCACAGCCTACGATCCGTACCTTTCACAAAGTCACAACAGTTGTCTTCAGAGCTGTGATATCGGTGACTGAACCAGTTACGCTAACTTTGCTTTCACCATTTTTCCTCCCTTGCTGTGGTTTCCAGGGAAAAGACCATTTTCCCTGAGTGTCTGTATGAATGAGTCTTCACCTACCCAAATGCCTGCGGACAGTGAATAAACTATGCTGTAGAAAGTGGTGAATTCTTTTCAGACTGTTTTCATAACTTAGATGCTACCAGAATATAAAATGCAAGTTATCTGCAGTTTTTAAAGACAAAATTTAATTACCGTGATAAGGTAGAGATAAAATTGTGATATTATAACGCACTTTCTGTACAGTAGTGAATAAAACATTTCTTGGACTTCAGAGTCCGCCCTGTGTTTCCCTTTCTATCGTATTTAGCTTGGTCTGGGTGGGAAAAGGATCTTCTTTCAGGCCTTTTTCCAGGCCAGAACCTATTTCGGCAATTCCAGACACTTTCCCTGGTATTTCGCTCCCTGTCGTGTGTCACGATCCCGCACCTCACGTCTCCCTGCGGGCGGCTGTGCGGCAGGCGGGAGGCTGCGGAGAAGCGCCGCGCTGTGCAGCCTCCCCGCCACGCACGTTCCCGCCCTGCGCCTCACGTCGCCTCAGGGCGTCTCGCCTCGCCGCTTCCCGCCTCGCCTCCCCTCACCGCGCCTCGCCGCTTCCCGCCTCGCCTCCCCTCACCGCGCATCTCCCCTCACCGCGCCTCGCCGCTCCGCCCCTCTCCTCCCCTCACCGCGCCTCGCCGCTCCACGCCTCTCCCTGCCTCGCCGCGGCTCTGCTCCCCTCACCGCGCCTCTCCCCGCCTCGCCTCGTTAGTCCGCGCCTCTCCCCTCGCCGCGCCTCGCCCCGCCTCGCCTCTCCCCTCCTCACCGTTCTTCGCCTCTCCTCACTGCGCCTCGCCTCGCCTCTCCTCGCCTCTCCTCCGAGGTGCGCGCTCTGCTCCTCGCCTCACCTCCCGCCAGCCTCTCGGGACGCCTTTTCCCTCCTCGGTGCCTCCAGCGGCGCCCGGTCAGCGGGGCGGCGGGGCAGAGGGTGGCCTGGGGCTGGCGCAGCCCCGGCATCTGCCCGGGACAGCAGCAGCTGCGGTGCCAGGGCGGGTCTGGAAGCGGGGCTCCCTGGGTCGAGGAGCCGGCGCAGACCCGCCGCAGCCCTGCAGGCCCCTGCGTTTTACCTAAGTGACATGTTTCCAGCGTGGGCCGCGCTTGCACCCGAGCCCGTAGGCGGGAGCGGCAGGAGCCCGGCGCCGGCGAAGCCCAGGCGGCACGGAGCAGCCGCGCCCGCCGCGGTGAGGCCCCGTCCCGCCCGAGCTGCCGCCCCCAGCCCGGGGCCTCGGTGTCTGCGCTGCCCCCGGCCGCGGGTGACCCTGCTGGGGCCGCAGGCTGCTTCCCGGTGTTCAGGCGTGGGGCGGGGAGCGCTGCGTTTTTGTGGTCCTGGCCATAAAGGCCTCATCTGTGAATCTCAGAGACTTTTACCAAAAGGGTCGTTATTATTGGTGTTTGTGGAAACTGAAGTGCCTCTGCCCAAAGCGTGTGGCACAACAGCGGCAGAGTGAAAATACAGTCTGAATTTCCTGGCTTCGAGTGCTCCCTTCAGGCAGCGACCTTCCTTCCGCGGCCTCCAGACAGGACGGGCTTTCCCCAAGGTCTCCGGGCGGTAGGGGCCTGTTGGCAGCTCCCGTAAGCAGACCGGAGCTCCTTCGAGGGTGGCTTTTGCAGCCAGTGTGTGCCAAGAGCAGGTGAGGGCCCGGCACTGGCTGCACGCTGTGCTGGGTGCGGGAGGCGGCGCGGAGGCCTGCGCCGTGGCGAGGGAGGGGGCTGAAGGCTGGCGAGTGGGAGCACAGCCCGTGAGCACGGGGTCTCTCCAGGGGACAGGCGCCAGTGCAGCTTCCCCCAGCACCTGGAGCCAGGGGAAGGCAGGAGGGCACAGTGCGGTGCTGCACGCGTGCCTGGCGGGAATGGGGATGGAGCGGTGCCTTGGCTGGCTGAGAAGGAACAGCACCGAGTTTGGCAACAGCCAGAGCAGAAGCCGAGTGAATAACATGGGGTTTTGCGTTGCAGGAGCGCTGCGTTGGCATGGCGGTGGGGAGGGCTGCAGAGACGCAGGGCAGGTCAGAGAGCTGGAGACTTCTAGCAGCTTCCAGCAGCTTCCAGCGGCAGGCCTTTCCCCTCAGCGCGGCTCCTGAAAGCATGCTTATGGAGGAAGAGGCAGCTCTACCTTATCCGATAATCCAAGGTAAAAATCCGAGTAAGATTAACACCCTCCTGCATGAGTGAAGCAAAAAACGAAATGTTCAGAAAGTTAACATTAATATAAAAAGAAGAAATGCATTCATTATTCACCCACTTCCTGACTCAGCTCAGACTGCTGGGGAGATGTGCACTGAGGAGGATATGTCCTGGCAGGCCTTTTACTGTGGTGCTCTCTAGCAGGTAGGAGAGGTGGCCAAAACACCTGCCTTTGGCTGCACACCCCTACCAGCATTTTAGAAATTTGAGAAAAACAAGCAACGTTAAGCTAATAAAAGTAATGGGAGAATAGACACTCATTATAGTCCTATATTTATAGCTCTACTAGTTGCTTGGCAACTGGATGTGGAGTATCAGTTAAGAGGCTGATGCCTTTTTGCAAATATTTGGTTGCATATCACAGGGTATATTGTCAAAGCAGTTCAAAGTCTTCTTGAAATACATCCTTGGTTTTATGTGTGAATCAGTGCACTCATGCTGTGTCAGAAACTATCACAGGAGTGCTAGTTTGTTTACATTGGGATGCAGCATGTTGAAGATTTTATATACGTATATTTTATGTACGTATCTTCTTGCCTGAAATCCTTATCTGAGAAGAATTCCTTATCTGAGAAAATGAAGAACGTAATACAGCTGCCAAGGTCAATCAACACACTTTATAAATAAATAAATAAATACACATGCAGGTATATGTATATCAAGCAATTAAAAAAGCAGTAAAAGGAGAAAAAGCATACACACATACAGAAACCAGCATGAATACCATAGTGATTGGGAAAATAAGTGTAAAATGAGTCCATATGATAGAACACAAGGGGAGACAGATATGAAAGACGTAGAAAACAAAGGTGCAGATCAGTGCTAATGAGATTACAAAGGAAATACAGTTTATGCAAGTGAAAAGTTACATTATTTTTCTATTAATCTCTTGGTCTCTGTTTTTTATAGTGCTCTAGAGAGAACCAGTCTTTTCTCAGGGCTCTTAAACAGAGGTTCTTAGAGGAATGCGTCCACGCACAGAGTCTGTATTGATCGCATATATGGGTACAAACAGATGACAGCTTGCTCTGTCCAACCTAGATGGATCTTGGGCTTTTTACAACTTTACTGTCATGGGGTCCAAGCTAAAATGCTAAGAGACAGGATGAATTAAATTGAGCACGATGTTTATTAATGCATCCATACAGATGGCTGACGCACAGCTGTCTTGTGCATGATCTCCTTGGAATATAAATATGAACAAAGCAGCTTGAACTTGTTCCTTTCTGCAGAAATTCTGTCTAGGGCAGGAAAAGCAGCAAAACAAACTCAGGAGTCCCATTCATTCTTCTTAACTCTGAAGGAGATGCCCAGTGTTCTCCAGGTTCCTTCCTTCAGTAGCAATCTCTTGGAAATTTTAGCCAGTGGAGCTGCTGCTGCTGCCTGCTGGTTTGAGGGGATGAATGTCTTCTGTGATGGTTCTGTATATAAGGTCAGAAGAATACAAACTAAACGTACTGAATTCCTGGCAGCAAACTCATTTTCTAGTCTAACTCAGTGAGACTTCATTGGCATAACAACATGTACAAATACCACCAAAACGTAAGAAGCCAGTATTTTCTGACGTGACACAGCTTACACTTCACAATTAAAATAACCCAGGTGCTCCAAAGTCATCCCGTATGTTAAAATACATCTTAATGTTATGCGTTGAGGTCATCACTGGCTTCTTTAAACTAGGGATCCTCACCACTCTTTGGGGATCCTGACAATATTCTTGTGTCTCAGCTTTATAAATTAATTTTTCTCTAGAAGATTGGTAGCAAGCTGCCAAATCCCCTGCTTCTCACCAGTTTTAGGTATTCAACAGATGAAAAAAAGTATTTCTGTTGGAATATTTGCAATTTATTTTGACAGTAGATTTTTAAGCAAACTGATTAGGTACCTTTATTATTTTATGCTTGACAGCACACACTGTTTTGCTCTGTGTCATTGTTGCATGACATTCCATTTGGCACAGGGTTTATTTTTAGCCAGAGACTATCAAAGTATTTTTCGGTAGGACTGTCACTGCTCTTGAGCAGGGAATCATATTACTGCAAGAACTTTGCTGAAACAAAGAAGATACATTGAACAAATGGGAAATTATAAATCCAGACCAACCCAAACTTGCACGGGTAATTAATGTTGCTTTTTTAAATACAATATACCATACATCCATCAGCAAGCAGCAAATGATGTCTTAGCAAATAACTCATTGCTAATTTGCTCTATAGTTCAAGGATAAGGTATTTTATTGTTCTTGGTTTACATGAAGAATGGCTTAACCCAGATCAAATGCAGAGTCTGTGAAAGAAGACAAAACACTAATGAATTAAATTTCATGGTACTATCACATTACATCGTATTAACTTATTTTATCAAGTTGATTTAACTCACATTTCATTAGAAAATCCTTAAAACTAGATCTTTTCTATGCTATGTGTCTATGCTGATAGGATTTAGGAAATAAGAACTAACAAAGACAACTTACAGTTTAAGCTTTTTGTTATAAAAATTGAAATATTTCTGATAAAGTTTTGTATGTGTTATCTGTCTGTGAGATCAGTATATGTGTATCTATACTCGTTGCAGCAAGAACTGTGTAATAGCTTTAATATCATTTTAAGTAAACCTTAAGTAATTTTAAGTAATACCTTAACAGAAAAATACTCTATTGAAATAGGATATAATTGAATGTTTAAAAATCAAGCCCTTAGTTCCTGGTTACTAACACATTTTGATTTGAGTTCTTGTTTTTCACATTTTGAAGAGTATTATCAATCGGTGGGTTTTTTTTTTTTTTTGTTAGATGAATGGAAGAAGAAAGTTAGTGAATCATATGCTATAATCCTAGAACGATTAGAAGATGACCTGCAGATCAAAGAAAAGGAGCTGGCAGAAGTGAAGCATGTTTTCAGGTAAAATATTCTTGAAACCTATGTATGAATGTATTTTAAATGAGTATTTGCTATTAAACAGTATTTTCGGTTTCAGGTGTTTTCTTGTGGAAGGAGTTTTGCACGTATGGAATGCCTGTTCTTTAATGTCTATTTTTGGGAATATGTCCTTATAGTTCTGGGCCAGAGTCACACAGCATATTACCATAATTAGTAGCTGCTAATTACTAGTGCCAACATTTTATAAAAAATGTATATAGTTTTGTAAATGAATTAGTTTTAATGAGATATCTGATTTTGTTGTGTACTTTCCATTTCTGCTAACCTGTTTCTTTAGATAGGGATGTTGCTGAAGTGACAAATTTTAAACAAATACACAAGCAGAATATCTTCTGACAGTGAATTTCAAATTCATAATTGCCATCATTTTCGCAGGACAGCTCATACTAAAAACCATGTTCACTGAACCAAGTAGCATACTTACATGTTCATTATCTGAAAAGCTCAAATACAGAAAACACCCAACTCATTGACTGTGAATAAGTTAATTTAAACAAATGATCAGGTAAATAATTTCAGACATAAAATGCACTTAAAAAAAATGGATTCTAATCAGAAATAAATCACAAGCCCAAAAAGACCAAATTGGTCATATAAATTTTTTATCATGCTCACTTTCAGGTAGCATAATTATCACTCTTTGAACCTGTTAACTGAAAAACCACATTGCGCTTGATTCTGCAATATGCTGACCACTTTGGCTCTGATCCAGTAAGGTACTTCAGCACCTGCCTAATTTTAACCCTGTTTAGAAGTAAAGTTAATTATCTTAACAAACTAGAGCAAGTTTGCTCATCATCTTAAGATGAGCAAGACCATTGAGGTATATGGTATATGGTTTAATTCCTGAATTAGGCATTAGAAAAAAGAAACAATGAACTCTAAGGTTAGCTGACCTTTAGCAGTTCAGCTTATCTCTCTATCTTACCACCTTATGTGTCCCTTTCAAATATCAGGCAAGCCCTTCTTCTTAGATAAAGAGCACTGCTTTTCTCCACCAAAGCAGATGTGAGTTAATGATACTGATTACATTGCACTGGAAAGATTTTTTTAAGTTTTAGTCAGAACTGAGGAATCAGCCAATGATTTCAGTTCTGAAACTTGTCTTCATCCCCAAGTAATCAAATCAGTCAGATGTTGTGAGAATCTAGAATCCAAATCTTGCCTATGTAAAAAATTGATCATGGCTATATAAAAATGTTTTCAACAGTAGCAGTGGCTATTTTCTGAAGACTTCTAGTCTCTGAAACACGAGAAAAATTAATGTATTTTTCTCACTATTAAACAAATCCATTTATCAAAAGAAGTTATGACTGAGAAACTGGACATTTGTTGTAGGCTAAGGAGAAGATGGTAATTGAATGGCTGGAAACGAAATAGGTAGCTGTTAAGTCCTGGCCCTGAAAGATGTGCAACATCAATAAAACAAAGGAGGCAAAGTCTTGCAAAGGAAAGAAGTGTCACAATCCCTGTTTTACACTTAGGGAATGCATGCACAGGTCAATGGGTCAATAGTCCTGTAGTAGAGAAAAAAATCAGTTATAATAGTGGGAAGTGAACCTATAACTAGCGTGGCACCTGTGATTTCTTATCTTGGATAAAAGTTGTCCTTAGATTACTGCTGCATCTCTGAGTTGTTAGTGTGATGCTTTACCAAAAAGACCATCCTACAAATAAAGAATCATAATTTGATTTCTCCAGAAATGCAATTATGTCTTCAGAAAGGAATTAAGAGGACACCTAGGTAAAACTGGGCCTTGACTGTAGTCTTAGGAGCCACAATTTTCATTTTCAATAGGGACCGTAAGTTTCGACATATAAAACTTTCCTTGCAATCTTTTGACACCAAAACATTACATTTTTTTTCCAGTGTATAAGAATTCAAGTATGATTATAATTGAATATCACTAAGAAAAAGCCAAACTGAAACTTTTTTTTCATTTTTCAAACTGAGAGAAGAGGAATATTTAAACATACAGCTAAAGGATTCTTGGCCACACATTAAAAGCTAGGAATGTGAATCTTGACTGTAATATAAAATTGAAGCGGGAGACTTTACAATGTGATAATAATTTCTAATTTTGAGACTTTCAGAATTTGTCCTTCAACAAAAGCAACTAGAATGCAGTCACTACAATGTATCCATATGTACAGTGTTTGCATCCATACATACCCACATTTTAAAACAAAAGACAAGTTAACTAAAAAGACTTGTTTCCCAGACCTTGGAATTTATGTTTCCTGCAATTGCTCCGAAGGAAAACCTGAAGAATAGATGAGTTTTACAGCACTATCATTAATCACAATATGCTGGAGTAGAGTTGCATGGAGCTAAAACATATATGACGGAGAGATTTTATTCTACTGAGCAAAACGTCTTCCCTCTTAGTAAAGTGAAAGTGATAAATGAACGGTCATCACCAAAGAAAAGTAAAAATGACTATAATGTGTGGAAAAAACGTTCCATACCAGAGCAGTTTACATTTAGGAAGTAAAAAACCAAGTTTCCTTAACATATGATACCTGTCATCTAAGGAATGCATATGAAAATCTAGACTGATGTAAGAATAAATCACACTGACGCACACAACTTTGGAGAAATAAGTCCAATTTTTACATTTATAATTAAACATAATGCTCTGCTTTTATCAGGCCCATGCCCTTTTCAAATCATCCACTGTTCTTAATGCAATGAACTGAATACTATAAAAATCTCAATATTGATTACAGGCAGTCAGGAGTTTCCATCAGAATGACCTTTCTGATAGAAAAGGTAGTTCGAAAAAGCTAGCTTTTGAGAGAAAGAAAAGCTAAAACTTTTCACAGAGAAAATATTTACTTTTAAAATACTAAATATTAAATTTCAATTTGAGTTGATCCAAACCACAAAATTTGTTTTCAGTATGAATCTTTAATTGATGTACTTACCCCAGCACAAAACTTTATTTGGCTGTAACTCACAACCCCATTCTCTTCTGTGGACTGACATTCCTGGAGGAGTACTTCTCCTGTGCTGCAGGACTGCCTTGCTTCATTCTGCCCATTCTCTAAGTAAGTGTGGTCACATAACTGGATGCTTCAGCACTGAGGAGATCCAGTTCTGGAGCCTGGCCTTCCATATAAGAAAAACACCCAGAGCCCAAACTGCAGCTTCCGTGGGGTAATGTGTCATTTTGCAATTTACTAGCTCTCAAACCACTTCAGTAAACGGGAAACAGTACTTTCAACTTCCAGAAGTTAAAATACCTTCTTTTAGTTAAAAAAAAGAAAAAAAGAAAAAATGTTTCAACATTTCCAAATTAATATTGTCAAATTTCATGAAAAATAATGTGAAAAGACAGATTTTATTCCTGGTTTAGGATGATGACACATATTGAACCAGCAGAATTTCTTTTAGGACAAAAATTTTTCAGTTTTGCTGAGATAAACAAGGGAAGGAACCAAATAGAAGAAAAAAAATAGCCCATGAGAAACTGGAATAATTCATTACTATCAACCAAGAGAAGGGAAGTAAAACCAGGTCTCTGGCTTTGTCTGCATTTTAATTTTTATTTACAAAATAAATTATTAAAATATTTATTGAAAGAGATAGCCTGAGTGTCACCTTGCTTAATAGTGGTCAACTTGCTATGGGGGATTTTGCATAGATTCATGTTTTTAAAGAAGAGAGAAATATTAAAGCCTTGTTTGGAATTGTAAGCATGTTAAATATGTTTAATAGTGCTACTCAGTTAGGATGGATTTATATATATACAAATCTAAGTGTTCTGCTAAATCGGAATGTCTGATCACAGCTATGCTGAATGGAGAAAAGCAAACTTGAATTGACAGACTGAAGTCTGCAATCTCCACAAGAAATATTGTTAATTCCTGCATTTAGTTAAGTTTCAAAAAAGTGTAGTTACCTAGAAAGTTTGTAGTAGCAGTAACGAATCAATTTGTGCTAAAAGAAAAGAGAGACTTAGCGACAAAAGCTAAAATGTTCAGGCAGGGTAATTATTTAACTGTCTGTAACTATCTGTTTTCAAGGAAAGTTATAGTGCATGTTTAGATAGGACTTTATGACTGGAGATGGGTGCAGCTCTAACTATGGAGAGATTATTGGTTTCCCATAATATGATGGTCATTTAGCATGTGAAATAAAGATGTTCAGTCACATTCTCTGCAATCTTATACAGAGATATTGTTCATGTTTATTTGTAGCTCTGGAGGCATCTTTAGTTTATTATCCATTCCCTTCATTGCCAGTATTTCTAGCTTTATTTTATTGGTGAATTTGGTTTTGGAGCTTGACATGTGCTATATGGAAAAGAAGAACAGAACTTAATGAATTCTAAAACTGCAAAGACTGCAACACGTTACGTATGCTCTCATTTTCTGTTAAAAAAGAACAGAGCATCAAATACAAATGCTGAATGTCATTTTTAATGAGTCAGAACTGGTATTCATCCTATTTAAAGAGGATATTATTAGAAATGTATTAATAATAATTACTTCATTTTAATTATTCACTTCATACTTGTGTGCCCTAGAAAGCACCATAAAATTGTTAAGCTAGATAAAAATATAACAGCGTACCAAAATGTGGAAGAAAATTAAACATTAGATTGAGCTTCATGTTGTCGGTGTCACAAGGCTTAAGTGACATTTAGTTGTCAGAGAGTTTTATGTGCAAACATGCCTTACCTTGATAGAATGTGGATAAAAACCGTAATATTTTAATTGTGTATATCAAAACCAGAAACATTTCACTGGAAGGTAATGGGAAGTCAAAATGAGGATCTATAAATAGTTTTAAAGTTCTATTTTAATATATCATATTGCAGTGCAGTAAACCAAAGCTGAAAACCAGAGCTATAAAATCACACTGGTCTCCTGAACATTATTGGGTCCATATTCCTTCTGATGCATAAAAGTAGCTCTAACTGTCATTAATGCATCTTTTGAGGAAAGAAATTCTCTAAGATACCTATCTCTATGGTACTTCTCCTCTGCTTAGATTCAGCCCCTCCTTCTTCTGCCCTCTCAGGTCTGATACTCACAAATCTTCTTAGGACTTAGTATTCCATTAGAACTGTCAATCCTAAACCAGAAATGTAATGTTTGGAAAGGCCACTGCATTCATTGAAATGTTTTAGAAACATTTTTCCTTGAATCATTGCCAAGTTATTTCTTTGGTTACCTTCCTTCCAGTTTTCTTGGTGAATAGTGAAGTGTCCAGGACTCCTAGGCACCACAGCACTCAAAGTTGTGTCATGCAGACTTCTCTCAAGTTTGAAATCTGATGATCTCCACGTTCGCAAGCAAGCACACTATTTGGCTTTCCTGATGGCTTCCTCCTGAGAAGTAGTCCACATGGAGACTTGAATGTCCCAGTGCAGGAGGCTTTAAAGGAATGTGTCTGAAAATACTAAAAGTTTCCAAAACAAATGTCCCTCTTCCTGCCCTAGAGTTTCTGATTCAGAGGAGAAGTGAAGTTGAGATGAAAGCAGATCTTAAGTGCTGATAATTTGTGCACAGTAGCAATTTTGAGATTCAGTGACCTCCATTCAGTACTAAAACCATAAAATTATAATATATTCAATGCTGAAAGGGGAAAGTCCATATAAAATTCTTGAGAAAGTCAGAGCTACATGTGTAAGATTTAAAGAGGTAAGAAAGACTAGGAGTGTATATGCTTCCTTAGCGTTTCCATATACATACTTTAATGGAATGATCATACACACTGTTTCTATGATCTCATTTAGGGAACATAAACTTATTTTCTGAAAGGCTTATCCTTTTTCCAGGTATTCTTTTGACAGCTTAGTCATTGTTCACCACTAGTTCTGTGCAAATAACATGTTGGTCATTTTAGAATGAATACATAATTATTCTAATTTTTCCCATTATTTTTGCATCAAGAAAGAAGTCATTTGGTGTCCAGATTATTTACTTTTCTAAGGAATCTTTCTTCTCTTTTTTATTCTAATTTAGCTGATTTTGGCATGTATATACTATGACTGAATAGACAGATTATTCAGAGAAGAATATGAGTTAGGGTCTGATTTAATTGACTGAAAAATAAATTGGATTAATCCATTGATATCAGTAAAATATTTCTAGATTTACAGGGGAGAAACAGGGGCCAAATTTAGTGCTGTGTCTCCAAAAAAATTACACTGAGATTTCTCTTTTAAAATTTTTCCAAATGAGCAAAAATATGCCAAAGAATGAAATCTGTAATCATCTGTAAAATCTCTTTTTTCAGCTCTGATGAAGCCTTCTGCAAAGTCAATTTAAATTACCGCACAGAGAATGGGCTCTCTCTTCTTCATTTATGTTGCATATGTGGGGGTAAGTATTTGAAATCTGATGTTCTCTAAACCTGTTATTTACATGGTTAGTGATTTATTCTGTCTAAAGCTGTCAGGAACATTATATTTTTAATCTGTTTCTTTCTTTGCATTGTCCTTGTTGACAGTTGGATAAGCATCTGTAGGCATTTCTCTAAATTCTGTTGCCATCGTGGTTAAATCCAGTTACACTGAACTCCATTATAACTGATTCTTCCATCCAGGAAAAGTTTTGGTAGATAATGCAGCATGTTTTAATTGCAGGTGTTCAACTAATCCAAAATTCCTTGCTATATGTATGTGTTGATACATGTTAATCATACTCATTGTATAGCACTTCTCTACATTTCTGTATTGTGTACGTGGTATTGACTCCAAGATAGAGAACCAGTTTTAAAAAAAATTTGCCATACACAAAACATTTATTTTTCTAAAATAATGAAAATATCTAGATTCTATTTCATGGTGCTTTAAAGAAGAATAAGTCAAATGCACTAATGAAAAATACCATCTGATAGCGTTTTCGCAGATAGCAAATCACACTATCCAAGAATAATAGTGTAAGACAATTTCTGGGATTTTCATAAAAACATGTGAATGGTAGAATATTTCACTCTGATCTCCACTGTTGCTGTCTCATCCAGATAGTGAGTCATCAGTGCATGTACACATTTTGCACTTGGTCTACAATATTCGACAGAAATTGGCTGAGAGAAGCAGAGTGTTTTACCATATGGTTTCAGTTCTACAAAATACTTAAGAATAATATAGATAAATGCCTTGCTGGATCTTAGTCCAGATCCTATAATCAGGGATGTCCTGATCCTGCACTGTTGAAAATCGGTTGGATATTTACTCTTTAATTTAAGAGAGTGCAGGATCATATCCAAAGATGACATCAGTTGTTGGTAGCATTAGAGCAATTGGTGGGATTGCTGAGAGGAAGTTTTAGAAAATATATGATGTGAATTAATTGTGTCCTATATGTGAACACTGCAAGGAGGGAGAGAAGACATTAGACCCACTGTTGTACTTATTTACTGTCCTAAGTATTCAGAAGGCAGTTAAAATTTTCGAGATCATCACAGTGCACACCACATAAGAAGGGTAGCAAAGCTACTTGTCCATACTGAGTTTCATTAGTATCCCTAGAAAGTACTGTTCCTGTAATAATGTTGTGCAGAGTGGGAGAGCAGTGCTTCAGCTCTCAAAAGGACAAATGAGTTAGATAAGTGAGAAACCAGAGATTGTTACATCTTCCTCTAATTTAGGAAGTTCTTTGCAATACGGTCCAGATGTTAAAAGAGGAGATAATTTCTTTAGAAGTTCAACTGTCTGCAACAGATCTTTCGTATTAAGGTGTGAACAAACAGTGAGTAAATACATGGCCAGATCTACTCTCCCAGTGAATGAGGAGACAGTCCCTAATGCTCACTGATCTAGGATGCAGGGTTCTGTATTGAGGATGTTTGGATGTTTCTTATAACTTGCCTTAGCTCAGCAGATCAGTTACCCATTTGTCTTTGCTTTCAAGCTCACCTAAAGGCTTCTTCATGCTAGCCATGCAATTCTAAATCTCTGTAATGCAGGAAGTTATAAGGAAAAGAAGTCAGTGCATTCTGAATCATGTAATTGAGGATAAAAGTGTTGAGATGTGATCTTAACTACAAGAAGCCCACATATTTGTGGTTACTTTCCAAGCATTTAGCTCTTATGGGAAGCTCTTTTCTCATTTGCTTCATTTGCATGCCCTTTTCTGTAAATGACTTTGATATACAATTTTTATTCTAAAGGTAACAAATCACATGTTAGAACACTTATGCTGAAAGGACTGCGCCCATCCAGGTTAACAAGGAATGGATTTACAGCTCTGCACTTGGCAGCTTATAAGGTAAATTACTATAAAGGAAACTGATGAAAAGAAATCAGAACTCAGAGTTTTAGTTGTGTGAACTTTCTAGCTGCTACTTCTAGTGAAGATATCTGTAACATTTACAGTGCATAGGAAAGTGACTATAAAGAGCCCACGCACAAGAAATCAGCATGTGCTTTTTCATTGTCATCCATGAAGATACGATATGACTTTACAGATATTGATTAAATCATGTGATGCAACTCAAGATAGAAGAGTATTCTTTTTATTATAGCAGCTATTAATAGAAATAATCTCAAATCTCAAATGACTCTATTTTACAATTTCTCTCTTTTTTGCCTTTTTCTCTTCCTCAAGTTTTACATTCAGCTGCAATATTAATTTTCTTCACTATTGTATTTATTTATTAAGACCCAACCAGTATCAAGGATATAATGGCATATAATGGCCTATAGTTATCCTGTAAAGCTCTCAGGGTAGCTAACATTGTGATCTGTTGTAGGCTCCGCACTGATAGAAGGTTGGAGCTGTTAGAAGGTTAGCCAGGTTAGCACCTATGTCATGATCACAGTGATATTTCTCACCCTGTGTTGTGAGAGGATACTGATATGGTAGATGATATTGAAACCAAATAACCAATTCCAGATACAGCAAGAATTGTCATAGCCACAGTCATTCTCCTCTAAAAGAAGAGGGGATGGTTTGCCTTCTATTTGGTGTATTAATCATATGGTTAGAAGATATGTCCAGGGAGAAGACAACCAAAGGCTCCCTTGGAGAAAATTCAAATTCATACTGCCAGTCAGCAAGCTGTGGCCGTCCTGGAGTGAGAGTGTATTCATCTTTCCCAGTGAAATGAACTGGAGGGTCATTAGATCAAGGTGAGTGAAAAGAAAGTGTAGCATCAGCTGGATAATGACCGTATTCCCTGGGACATATGACAGAGAGTTGTGAGCATTGTTTGTTTGAGAAAGGCACCAAACCCTAGATGGGCGATGTAGCAATGTTTTAGCTATGGTAAAGGAGGGTAGAAGTGGAAAGAAAGAAGAGAGAGGATGCAAGCAGCAGCTTTTGTAATTTTGTCTGAAGGGATGAAAGAAATACTCCTATTTCCAAAGTTTGCTATGAACCAGCTAGGCCAGTTCCCTGCTCAGGATGCTGGATGTCATGAATCCCATGATTAGATATCTAAACTTGGCCCAGGTGTGTGTAGAGAGCTGAGCAAGAAACAGGCTGAAGTCTCTGTCATGGAGCCAGATACCTAAAAGTTATGACACCATGGATTGCAATGCCTTATGCTCTGCAACTCCCTGGCTTAACTTGTTATACTTTCAACGTAAGCTACCTTTTCTCTCCTAATTACGGTAAGAGAAGCACTTTCTATTTCTTGCATTGTTTCCTGTAATTCTTATGCTAGTTTAATTTTACAACCACTGATAATAATTTCAGTTGCTATACAATAACAATAATCACATTTTATGCTTCAAGGGATGAAGTGATGGTTTACAGCAATCATAAAAGAAACTTTCCCCCATGTGCAATGTTGCATAATTGGCCAACTGGCTTAGAAAAAATTTCTGCATTTGTTTAATGTCAGTTTCAGTGAATGGCTCACATTTAATGATTCTGTTGAAAATTCTGGCCTTTGTTTAACAGGACTTTTATAAACAGATTTCTAGGATGTTTTCATTAATTAGGAATAAAGTTTTTTGCTATCAAGTCTTCTTTTGTCTGTTTTCCCTGTGCACTGTAAAGTCAAAAAAGCTCTTGTATACACTTAGGCAAAAAAATAAATCAGCAACGTACTTAATCACTGAAGTCATGTCATATAATATCCTATATCCTTATTAGGTTGCACAAAACTATACAAACCAGTATGAATTTTGAGTCTAAAATATAATGCAATATAACATTTCTCCTACCAGTGAAATTTTAAGGTTTAAGATTTGCCATTAGTCACCCAGTGACAACTTTTGTTGTATTATAGTTCGTCTCTAAATAAAATTTAAAGCAGCATAGAGATACCTCAGAAACAAAATGCTATGCATAATGAGAAGAGACAACTTTTTGGGAAACTCATTGACTTTTTCTGGTCTGTAATCTAAATATTTTTTGAGGTTTAATCACTGTCAAACAGAACTAGGAAAACTAGACTGAGGTACTGTTTGGAACAGAACACTCCAAGAAACTCTGAACTCAGACTGTCTTCACTGGCTGGATAAAATATCCAGTCCATTATGCTGCCAACTACCATGCTTCAAGGCCTAAAACTGTTTGATAATAAGAGGGATATAAAGTTGTAATTGCTAATATCTCCTTGAAATAGGAAAACCATTTCAGTATGAACAAATGTCATGCTTTCACAGACACTTTCACGGCTTCTTCTCTGGCGTTGATTCATTTCTGGCCAGCACTGCTTCAGTATCTATTTCCAAAGGGCGGAGAACTATGAGAAGTGTTGGAGCTTTAGGATCTCTTTTGCCCTTATGTTGTGTGCATTTCTGCTCAGCAAACAGTGAATATGAATTGGAGAAGGCTCATCTCTGGGCTGCCTGATGATTGAAGGCAGATCCCTAAGAAGTGAAAATGGTGAGAGCTCCAGTTGGTGCAGTTAGAACAAATGATGGTGAGAAAGATGGCCTGACTTCTCCTGTTAATTCTGCCACTGCCCCCAGACAAGTGTTTTCACTTCTCCACGCTTAATTTCACTACTGTTTGTAAAGAAGAGTTTACTGACAGTTGTATTGGCTGGGCATTGTGACTCTTAATGTATTTTCTCAAATTAATTTTTATTAGTATATTGGTGTTATGCCCAAAGAAGTGATAGCAATACTTCTGTCCATGACAGCAAAGAAGTAAAATAATACGAAAAATAAGCTCACAGTTCAGAATTTAGCTTACATCTTGTGTATTTATCCAGGGAAGTCCCAGGGCCTTCTTCTGTGTTTGACAGTATATTTGTTTTGACATTTAAACAGTTCGTATGAGCACTTAATAATGGTTCAGAGGCTGAGTGATCTTTGAAGATATCATAAAATCAGAAAGAGTGACCATTTTAGAAAGATACAGGCTTCAGTATAGCTAAAGAGAGGCTTCTGGTACCCAAGACAAGATTCCCCTTCACTCCTTCCCTTGCACTCTTGTGTTCCTGGTGTCATGAACATGTAAATCCCTTTTCTTGAGTAGCAATAGTAGAATAGCTGGGGAGGACTGGACCTTTGTGGCTCTGTTGGGCTCCCTCCCTGCAGCTGTTAGAGCTGTGTCCCAAAAATAACATGGTTTATATCCCTGCCTTTTAGGATAATGCAGAACTCTTAACAGCACTGCTGCATGGTGGAGCTGACATTCAGCAAGTCGGGTATGGAGCTTTGACAGCCCTTCACATTGCTACAATAGCAGGTCACCATGAGGTATGCTTCTCTTTCTGTATAGAAAATGACGTGAGTGCTAATATTTGTCATGTCATTTTATTTTGGATTGATACTAATCAACACAAAACTCATCATTGGTTTAGCATAGCTAAACTTTATTTACTGTTTTTTGTACTTTTGGGGAAAACCATATCTGTGCAAATGTTTTTACAATGAATGGACATGTACAGAGGGTCTAGGTCTGTTTGTGCGTATCTTTATATAATTATCTTTAAAGTCTTGGTAATAAACAACATTGCCCTCTAAATGTCAAAAGTGTTAACTAATAGATACATGATGAAACATATTCACCCATACATGTCAGGAGTCTTTCCTGAATCTGGATATGTTGAGAGGCTTCTAAATGTGGTTCTTCTTCCCTGAGTATAAAGAAACCCCATACGTTTTATTCCATCTTATGGATCTCAGAGGCTCAGCTTCACAGCTCTGTGGTTTTACTTCGGGAGAGGACAGAGGTTCTCAGTTTAGAGCTATGTGATACTTCATATTAGCGCAGAGAAAACGATTGTCAGGGTAAGTCATTTGTAGTGTGAATCTCAAATATCCGCACTGATAAATCTTGCATGGATTGGAGATTCCCATCTACATTTTTTTCCTAAAAAATCTTTCTCCTGGGGAGTGGAGGAAGGGAGGGATGAGATTCCATAGAATGCTGTAATGCTTCCCTAAACATGCTGTTAGTTATGAATCTGTTTTTCTAGCATTTAGCAGCTCAGTTCAGTCATTTCACACATCATCTCATTTCTGTCACCCTGGCAACAGCTCACTCAGTGTAATTTTTTTATTTTTTTAATCTCTTGAAGTATTTAATACTGGATGTGCAAAATTACCTTGATAATGAAGAGTTTATGACTGTAAACACTCATGAGTGCAGGTACTTCACTTTTTAGCTCCTTCGGGCCCATTAAGCAAACAAAGATTTTGTCCTCTGCTTGGGTAAAAGCTTCAACTTATGCAGAGAGCTAAAGTAATTTATGGAGACAGAAACATTAGATTCCTTTAAGGAGAGATAATCAGCAAGGAATGCAAGAATAAATAAGTACAAAGAAGGAAATACAGATGATATTAATAACTGCATTTAAGCCATGAATTTATTTGTGCATCTTACAAAGACTCATAAATTTACTTCAAATACAAGGGTTTGGCTGGATGACTGGAACAAAATGTGTGCGCAGTTTTGGACAGACGAGAGGAAACTGTATATACACAGCAAGAAAGAACTCCCAAGTTACAGTGGTCACTGAGTTTATTGATGGAAACAAAGCTATGTGATCTGCAACATTTTCAGTCAGTCAGCATATGCACACACGCACGCATGCGTGCGCACACACACACACAATTTACTGTGCATATGAATATAGAAACTTTTACATAGCTATATATTGAAAAGGAGAAGAGAAGTTTATTTTCAAATAATCAGTTTTGTTGGGGAAATGGATTAGAAACTTTCTGTAGTACCTTAAAGAAATCTGCCAACATTTAAGTACTTGGGCTGAGAAACTATGAGGCCAGCTGCTGATGTTCAGCTGAGGAAAGATGGTATTTCCTCACTTATGGCTGTTTAGTTTTTCTGTCTTTATCTTACTGCTTCTGTTTAGTCTGCGGAAATTATCAGATTTTTGGGTTAGTAATGATACACTAGACTTTCTATGTATTTAGGCTCTCAAAGATGCTGGTAGATCTACTGGAATTTGCAGTCAATATTTTAACTTCTAATGAAATTAATTGCGTATTTGAACTACTTTGAAACCTCTGAAAATTGCATCAGGTGCCCTTTGCAACTTTTCGCGCTTAATACCTTTGAGAATGTCACCTTATGTGTTAACTGTACATATACATAGAGAGAGGCAGTAAATCAGAGGCCTCAAGGCTCTTGGTAGTTTATGCAGACTGATACAAATAATGATATCAACAGTGAAGTAGTCACAGGGAGATTAAAGCTGCACTTTTCAAATCCAGGTCTGAACAGCTTGCACTCCAGCACATTTGCAAGTGCAAGTAAGAACTGTGTACCCTATTAAATCTTCTACAACAGCACGTGCTGTTTTCCACAGCAGCTTCACTACAAAAGGCTGCCTAATGGACTGATGAGAGTGAAACAGGCAGAGACTTAGTGGGAAAACAATTTTAGCACTACTTAGTATAATGAGCGTGGGCTAAGTCACATGATGGGGAGAGGTGGTGTCGATGTAGAAGTTCCTCCCACTTCCAATGGAGAAGTACATTATGCTGTTTCACCTTCCTAAGGGCTGTACTGTGCTGTGGACATTTCCCGGGTTGGTGAGCCAGCAGGGAGCACCGAGGATACTGGTGAACCTAGCTTTACATTACAGCCTTCAAACTAGTTTCAAAATGAGAGTAACTTCAAAAGATGTTTGCACTTCTTGGTTAAGACCAGCTGCGTAAAGATACAATTGGCAATAACTTTGCATTGCCTCCGGAGTCTGTGTATGGGATAAACTGAAAGAAGGTTAAAACAATTTACAGGTGGTCACACCAAATAACTCAGTTAAAAAGCTGTTAGTCTTCAGTGTTTAAGCCAGCAGCTCCAGCAGTGATCAGGGGACAAATCAATTTGCAGCATCTGTTTAAGTCTGTGAGTGAGGAAGCACATTAACAGAGCAAGCTGACAATTTATGTATTGAAGTTTGGCTTTTCAGGTGGAAGGACTAGGCTCCTCTGTGTGTCTGAGCACAAGTGAAGCTGAGAGTGGGAGGGGAGGTGGGTGTTCGCTTTGTAGCATTATATCCCTAAGCTCACAAGGCATCACATCATTCCCTTCATTAATCAAGTGCACATCCAGTTGTTCTTATTCACTCAAAATAAATCCTTCCTTAGGTATCTTGGCACTAAAAAACAGATATGAAACCACTGTATCTAATTGTTCTGTTCAAGAATTATAATGGAGATGTTAACAGGAATCTTAGCTCTTTAATGATCTCTATATCTTTTATGGAATATGTATTTAACATTTTCTGTGTGGACTGTGTATCATTTGGTAATGATCTTCTGTACGAAATTACATTTTACCTGGAGGAGGCATCACATTGTTAACAAAATTGGATATACTCATTAATGGAGTTACAAGGCTACAAATTAATAGTATAGCATGTGTTACTAGTAAGAGGTCTGTTAAAAATAGTATTTATATGAGATAGTATTTTCTGATTTGTAGTAGAGGTTTCCTCCTTATACCCAATACTTGCTAATTTAGTTTGTTTATTGGAATAAGTTTGGTAGCTTGTTATTTCCTAAAAGAGCTATTTAGAATAAGTGCCTTGGCAGGTGAGCTTTTTTAGATTCTGTTATCTGTCGTATTTGTAGTGTATTGCACTGAGATCTGCTAGTGTGATACTAGTGTGCCTATTTGTGGCCAACCTGACTGCATGGGATTTTGGTAGAGGTTAAGGGTCGTATTTTGTCAAACAGCCCTGTAAACAGCTCTTTTTTCAAAGACCTGGGTGAATAGAGCTGCTTATATATCTACCTGAAGCAGTGTCCTTGCACTGCCGGCCCTGACGAGTACCTGATCACTGAGTTTTAGTGTTATGATGCCCAAGAAAAGGTGTTTAGATCAGCTTCGTATTTCTTATTAAAGGTGGTCATTGCAAATTCTTCAGTAAGTAGTCTTTGCACTCTAACATATGTATTTTTTATTAATGGTGATGTGGAAGAAGTTACTTGTGCCATACCTATGCAAAACTGGGAGAGTATCATTAATCTGCTGAGCCTCTGGACTTAATAGCTGTCAAGAGCGGCTGTAGTTGCTTTATTACCTAGCGATGTTTGAGTTATGGACTGAAGCAGGCACTATCTTAATTGAGATTTTGGACTTACTAGGGTTCACTTTTGAGAATTTTGTTGAAAGAAATGAAACTATAAACTGTGCACACAACATTTCATGATTAAGAACTGTGTGGTACTGTATTGCATACCACCTTCTGGGATGTACAAGTTGATGTAATTCACCCATTTTAGGGGACTGTGCTGCCTTCACTTCCATGGAAGTTCCTTTCAGAATGAACTTACTGTGTACAGGAGTACATCTGTCTTAGTAGCATTGTCTGGTAGAGAATTCACCACTAAGTAAATAGTGCACTTCCAAGGGCAGAAGGCAAGGAGGTCAACTTTAAGTAAATATTATTTCAAGTATTTAAAAGGAGCAATCTGTATTGTATTTGTTTATTTTGCAGTCTCTTTATTTGACCCTGAAAATTGAGAACAATTTGGCAAATGTGTAATAAAACTACTGCTTACAGTAGTTAGCATTATAAACAAAACAACATGTTATGAGATTATGAGATATCCAGCTCTGTTCTTCATATGGGAGGTGGATTGAGATGAGAAAAGTTATGCTGTGAGCTACAGAAACATATCTTCTCTGTACAGTGGCTATGTCTGACACATCTCCACTGATTTTTGTCACTGGACAGTGACAGGTTCTGGTCCACCGTTAGCATCAAACTGTGCTTTATTTCAAACATTATTTCCCTCTACATTCTCAGTGCAATCCTTTCTGTACCCGCAGCTGGTATGTTCACTGACAGAATATTCTGGCTTAAAATCACTAACTGAGTCACAGCCTTATGCTGTCACAAAATCTGCTGCATCAGGGAGATATTTATAAACCATTACGAGAGAAATATGTGTCTAGGTATACGAGTCTAAGTAAAGAAGTACAATACAGCACTAAGAGGTTAAAGTTTATTATTTACAGCTATACTTCATACCCAAACCTACTATTTACCACAGAAAATTATATTACCTGGACTTAATTTTTTTCCTGGGTGGAATGCCAATTTAATCTTTCATCCTAATCAACTGCTGAGAGAAATGAACAACATGTATACAGAGAGAGGAACAGAGCATGCTTCATATGTTTATGCATGCACAGAAGCTCAGAAGGATTTTACTGAGTAGTGAGCTATTCCTTATGTTTCAAAGTAAATTACATTTATTCCCACTTTATGATTCTCTTTACAATGCCAAGAAATGTAATAAATAAAACAGAGAGAGAATCAGGACTAAAATATGAACCACATATGTTGCTTGGTGTATTGTATCTGCTACAGAAGTTCAGTTAAATGCAAATCGTGAAGGGGCTGAAAGTCCTGAAGGACTGAAGGGGCCAAGTGAATGAAGTAATGTAAGCAAACCCACAGTCCCTACCTCACAGTGAAGCACTGTAGCAGTGAGTGTCCTAGAAAGTTAAAACCGTTTCAAATATACCTATGCTGTTTATGCCCTTCGAGGAGAGTGCCGCTTTCGATGTCTGCAAATTTTCTGCCAAATTGTACTAGAGCTGCTGTTGACTGGTTAATTGCTCTTCTCAAGATCAGTGTTCACTTAAAAGTAGCCAAGGCTGGCCCTAGGTTTGTATCCTAGCCTTTCTTTCTGGAGACTTCACATCACATGCTGGCTTTGGAAACGTCTGAAAGAGTTTTCAGTGCTTTGTAGTTGAGGGATAGTACTAGAAGGTTGACGACCTGTTTGGTAGTGTTTATTTTGCTTGGCAGGCAACGCTGAGCTCCGTGAGACATCTGTGCGTGGAATTTTGTACAGTGATTATCACACTAAGCACAAAGCACTAAATCCACTGAGCAGTTAAACAGAATCCAGCTAAATTAAACAGAAATCCAGCTAACCAGTACTGATGGCAAAACTGAAAATTTCCTGTGTTGTAATAAACCATGTGAATTCTCAGGACGTCTTCCACGGAAGTGTTCAGATGCCTTACGTCAGATACCTTTTGTTCTGCATAAGGTTATTTATCATCGACGGAGAAGTTGCCTGTCCTCCAATCGTACTGAGACTGACCAGTAAATAAAATTGTTTGTGATAAAGCTGGCCCCAAGCTACTTTCATATTATTAAGGCACTTGGGTTGCTTCTTTTTCAGTTTTTGGGAGATTTTACATTGTAATTTTATAATACTCATGTATTATACTCATAATACTCATGTGTCTGTAAAATCTCCAGTGCAGGTCAGTCCTTGTTTTCAGATTTCTTCATCCCAAAGTCTGAATTTGTTCCACTTTCAAAATGATCTGTTTTGTTACCATGTACACTTCTGGACCTGTCAATCTTTTGAGTGCAGTAAGTAAAAAGGAGATAAAAGATTCTCATCTGCTCTATCTTTAATAAAATCTTATAACTGTTTGCATAAAAAGTGGTGCGATAGCTACCAAAGATATTTGATATGACGGTATCCCTCCCAAGTTGTTAGGAAATATTGCCTGACAGTACTTTCTAACAGTTACCTGAAATAGTGAGAGACAGACAGATTGGCATGTCAGACAGTATGCAAGGAAGCACAGAGACCAGAGTTCCACAGTGTTGTGCACTGGCTTCTAGTGATGCTAGGTATACGCAGTGGCCGAACAGCCCAAAAGACCACCAAAGAGTCAGGTGAAACTTTCTCTCTTTTTCCTTATGGCTGGAACCATCTCTTTTTATCCTAGAACACCAGAGCCTTGCCAAATCAAATAGAGTTCTGAATTTAGTCAAACTTCAGCAGATAATTTTCTTATATTTTTAAAAGAGGTGGTATTTATAAGGCTTATTTACAAATGTTTAGCTCTAAACATCATTTAGTGATCCAAGGTATCTGTTTCCTTCTTCTAAAAAATGTATATCCTTTACCATCCCTCAGTATGTTTCAGTATTGTGAAGCAACCAATCTACTAGTTGCCTTGGAGTTTGGAAATTCCTGTACGCTTAATTTTGGAAGCACAGTAAGTTTTGGTCTTTTATTATAGATATTGTATGGGCAAGCATTCCACATCTCCAACTCTGATTCCAAGGCTGAGAAAGATGATAGGTATGATGTAAGCTGTGTGAAGAATCTGTGCCTTTCAGGCAGATACAAGAGCTCACTGAGCTTTCTAATCCTCAGATGCGAGGAGGTCCTGGGATTTAGATAAAAATAAAAGACATATGTAAAGAATAATAAAAAAGACACAGAAAGCAATATAAAAGTTGCAGCTAATCCCCAGAGAACAGACATATTAAATAAAAATAATGAGAACCAGATTTTGATTAAAAATAAGACCCCTTTATATTGTGTTGGTAGCAGAGAGACAGTCTGAAAACGGAAATAATTTATTCAGACTTCCAGAGTGTTTTGAAAGAAGCCTTCATGTTAATAAGAGAGATAGAGGGGAACACCCTTGTCCCACTCATTGACATCAAAACAACCAGGTTTTAATGCTTAATTCTGTTAAAAGTCAGGTTTCCAGTCCTGAACCTGAAGTAACTGTTACAATTGTAATTCCCATATTTTCTAAACCAAACATATTTTAGTATTTATTCACTAAAGAAAAGTAAATTTCTATACTGCTACAGTATATGTAAATGGACACATACATAGAATATGAACCAATACTGAATCTCGACTAAGAATTTGGGCCCTTGACAGTGATTGGTTTATGTTGCTAGTGCAGAAAATGCTGTATTTTAAAACCAGAGCCATTTGTTTCTAACAAAGACAACTTTCTGCTATCATTCCTTTCATTTTCCTGTTGTGTTCCTCCTATGTTTCTGTCTGCATTTCCCTCCAGACTAAGGTTCCAATCTTGCAGTGCCCTCCTCTGTAATGCAGAATCACAAAATTGGGGATAAATATTTTAATAACATTGCGTTTCCATAGAAAAATAAAAAGATGTTACAGTATAATGTGTAGAGGATGTAGAAAACACTGAGTAAATACATACTCCTGAACAGAACATTAGAACGAAGAAAGAAATAACTGGGAAATAGAAAGTACTCTGCAGTGGGGTTTAAAGTTATTTTAAAAATGTCTAGGCCTTGTCCTGTAAATGTCAAAGGAAGCCCTGCTATTTGTTGCATGGCTTCAGCTCCTACTGAAGTCACAGAAAAATGGGGACACTCTGCATCCTACAAGGCCATTGATTTCAAAAGGCATCTTATGGCAAACAGTTTTGAAAGCCCCATTATTCCTTCTTTAGTAATGATCAGATCTTTATCAGAAGTATTCTCCATGGATGGAGTGGGATTCTCTATACCTCATTTGGTTCATCTGCTGGTTTGGGGACTGAAGAACTATTGTTCAAATTGAAGCTTTTTCTTTCCTTATATAATTGAAATCGTCAGTCAGCTGAGAATCTCCTCTGCTAGATCGAATAGTTTATTTTATCCAGAATTTCAGTAATATTCATGGACATATGGAATATTTGTTCAAAAACCGTGAAAATGGAATAAATTTAAGAAAGAGAAAATAGATTTTTTTGACATATCCCTAATTCCAATAAGATAGATAATTATTGCATTAAATACATAAATAGCAGAGGTATACACGCCAATCTATTCAGTATAATCTGTGACTATAGAAGAGGACTGACTATATGTAAGAGCAAGATAGAGGGAACTGGGAAAAAGTAGCTTCGTTCCCCATTTTCCTGAAGAGTTAGTCTATGACTTTTGCTCCATCACCACACCTGAAACCGCTAAGGTAATCACTTCTATAAAATGAGAATATTGAAGGCCATCAGAGTAAATAAGATGTTCTGATTCATTTGAGTCAGTGTGGTGTATAAATATTTCATTTGCTCCATGATTTAATGTCATATTTTACTTTACTAAAACTATGCTGTTTGCTTGTTTTACCTATTAACAGAACTTAGAGCTCTCAATGGAAAGAATGAAAAATTAATTAAAAATTATTATATAAGCTGGAAACCGTGGTAGAGACATTACAAATAAGTTTAATAAATCTCTCATTAAGTCTGATATTTTGAAAATATTAAATGTTTCCAGCCCAGCGAGGTCATTGCTAAATAAATAATGCATGTGCCTCATGCACATTTATGTGTTATCCAGTATTACAGTGCTGGAAACCCAGTATCATTGCCCACTTCATTTTGTAAATTAAAGTTGTCATTTTCAGTATGGGATGTGTGAACTGGGCTGAGGGTTCCAGGCAGGATGAGCCAGTGCTCCTTAATCTTTGCCACCTGCATACCTGAGAATATGAAATGTGAATATGTTTGTAACAAGGAACTGTTGGGGAAAAGGGAGTTCATCCCAAGTTACGGATTTCCTATGGTGATAAATCCCTTTTCACTTACAAGTCAGATGTTACAACAGTATGTTTGTCACCTCCTGTCTTCACTTGAATGAGTTTTACTGATAATGGGAGTTAAGTTTCATGAAGTCTCCATTTTCTTCTTTCATTCCCTGCATTTTATGCTGATGCCGCACCTTCCCAGCCCTTTGTCTTATCTGACACTAATTTTTCAGACCTTTACAGAATTATTCTAGAACCAGGAATGCAGAATTGGTATTCACATTGCATCAATATAGTTGACTACACAACTGCAAGGTGATGGGGCGTCAAAGGTCTTGTTCAGAATTTGCCTTTATCTGAAGATCTGGACAGTGACAAAAAGGACTGGAACTCATGGTTTTTGAATTCCATAGCCATTTTAACATGTACCAACAAATTGTCCAGACTGAATGAAATGAAGGAGGCTTTATACAACCTAGGAGTGGAAGAATTTCTGGCTTAGAAACATTTGATCCTGTTTCTCTTTTTTCATTTTTTGAAACTAATTCACCTGTTCTTAGACCCTAACCATGAAAACAACGTATCCCTAAGAGTAGATGGAAAATACTTTTTTCTATTCTATAAATGTTTAAACTAGCGTAGAACTCACTGATGTTAAATCAAGTGTGGTAGCTTTGATTCTTAAATCAAGCTGTGGTCGCTTTGAAGTGGAACTGCACAAGATATTGTCAATGGAATATCTGGCAGAGAAAAAGAGCGAAAAGGGGCAGTGAAGGCACTGAAACCAAAGGGCACAAATCCAAATGGACCCGGTTCAGCCTAGGAAAGACCATCAGCTCACATCCTTTATTCTCTGCTTGTGAAAAGTAGATCCCAGAATTATAAGGCAGTTTTAAAAGCACTTCCTTTCATTTTGTGTAATCAGTCACCTAGAAGTCATCGCTCTGTTGCTCAGGGTAGGATCAAGCATAGGACAATAATTTGATGCACTGTCAAGATGGGACATTGACCATGTGGCTGTCTAGATGAAAAAAGAAATTTGTTCTAGCTGATGTGGCTCATTTTATAATTGAGGAACGAGGGAGGAAAATTAGAGAGCAAAATCCATGTCACAAAGATACTCTTCCTTCCCTTCACCCCAGCAGTATTTGAAATAAGACTGTTTCACAGCTTCAAGGAGTAGATGATGTTGGGTCAGATGAGGTATTATCCAGCACATTATGGTTCATAACTGCCTGCCACCCTTTCAGCATATTGTGAGTTGGAAAGAGAGAATCAGCACCGCATGTTGAAGGGAAGGAGGTGGTGAGAGGACAGGGACTTGGATGGAGGGGGAAAAGACAGAGATTCGGAGGACAAGGAGTGAGAGGAGCTGGCAGAAAGCAAAGGCACTGTCTATGAGACCTATTTAAAAAATACTTGGCAGCTCAAAGGCAGTTGGATGTAATTATGTTTGAGGATTTGGATCTCGGATATCTGAGTCTTTAGGACTTTCAGTAAGACTAAAATTCAATAATTACTTCAGTCATAATAATATTAGTGAAAATGATTATTAATGAAACTGTGTCACTTAGGCACTTTTGAACATTCTGTCCTAGGTGGCTTCACAGACACTGAGGCAGTCCTGTCTGGCCGCAACATGTTTGGCAAACACAGCTAAAGAAGTGTTGAACTGTGGTTCAGTAAAGGAGCTTTCATTAACCTAATGATGCTAACTTGTCTGAAAACAGTGACCGCTGTTTCATTCCCTGAGAATACCCTTTGTAGCAAATTTGTGCATGACCCACATTTAAGCTAGAAGTCAAAATAAGTGAGACCTTTTAGAACTACAATACTACTACTATTGTTAAATTCATGATCTCTTTGCCCAGAAAAGTTGCCTTTAATAATATTGCACAAAAACATTTAAACTGTTTTATGTATAACAACTGCTGATATGAGCAAAAAATAAAAAAATCCAGTTCTGCTACCTTTTAGCAAAAACAATCCTGGGGAGAGCATTGTATTTCACGACACCAGTACCTGCATCTTTCATTATTGATTCTTTCTGTAATCTGTGTTTTATCTGATTGGAATATCTAAGAGAAAAAAAATACAAAAGCTTATTGCTGGTCTGACATCTGTCCTTATGTCATACAGGAGAGAATATATTAAACATTTCATTAAACATTAAACTTCCCTTAGAAAGACAATTATACATTCATCAGCAAGTTGTATTTAAAACATTCAGAAGCCTCTTTAGAAGTTTCTTAATTCAGTCTCACCAAGGTTTGTTCTAAAATTCTTACAGATATGCAGAGAGTTAAGAGTTGTACTAATTTTGTGCAAAGACACTTTGGAGGACATGACTGATCATACCCACATTTGCTAAATTAGAGAGAATTAGGCAAATGCACTAAATGCACAAAAGGCACTAATCTTTTTTTTAATTTATTTTAATAGCTTAATTAATAAAGCAGCTCTGAAAACCATGACAGATTCTTTAGATATTTTAGCATAGGACTATACGGAGGCTAGCATAGGTGCATATGACTTAGTTGTTGAAGCTGCTTTTCTTTAATTTTACCTGCTAAAAAGTCAATAATCATTGATTTTATTTTCTTAGAGGAATTATTATCTCCTGCCCTTGTCCAAAAGACAAAGTCCTCATATACTCTATCTTATGTTCTATTTTGTTGACTCCTTCTAACCTTCAAAGAATAGTCTTAATAGTCTTTCTTTGAAGTGAACATAATTGACTTGAATATTCAAAAAGCCTCTGAGTAAACCTGTCATAAAAGAACTTTAAGAAAAATTATGGAGTAAGAGAAAAAGTATTGTTGTGGATTAAAAAGTGGTTATGCAAGAAAAAGGGCATAACCTCTTCCCTCAATCTACTGGCTGTGCCCCTGTTAATACAGCTCTGGATGCTGTTGAGCTTTTTTGCTGCCAGGGCGCAGAGCTGGAAAATCCCCAGCCTGTGCCGTGCAGGGGTTTATTTCTTCCCACGTGCAGCACTTTATATTTGTCTTTGTTGAACTTCATAAGCATCCTGTTGGCCCATTCCTCCAGCCTGCCTTGGTCCCTCTGGATGGCAGTCCTGCCCTTGAGTGTAACGGGTACCCGCAGCTTGGTGTCA
Source organism: Dromaius novaehollandiae (assembly GCF_036370855.1). Lineage (NCBI taxonomy): Eukaryota > Metazoa > Chordata > Aves > Casuariiformes > Dromaiidae > Dromaius > Dromaius novaehollandiae. The sequence goes on from NC_088105.1 coordinate 42,586,064, forward strand.
CCTGCAAACATGAGGATTGCACACTCCCATTACCTCCTTGAGGGCCGTTGATAAAGTTAAGCAGGACAGGTCCCAGTATAGACCTGCAATACTCCTCTTGTTACAGGCCTCCAGGTAGACTACAGCTGATTAATCGCTCTTCTCTGAGCCCCAGCATCCAGTCGGTTTTTTACCTCCCTAGTTTTGCACTCATCCAGACCGTAACGTCTCAGCTTGGATACGAGAATATTGTGGGAGACGGTGTTGAAAACCTTGCTAAAATCAAAGTGAATGGCATCAACTGTTCTCCCCACATCCACGAAACCAATTATTTTGCCATAGACGACAATCAGGTTGATCAGGCATGATTCACCCTTGATAAATCCAGGCTGATGGTTCCCAGTCATACTGAGGCATGGAGAGGTCAGAGATATTTCTTTTCCTTTTTAATCTGGGCAATGATGCTGACTGCAGATCTTACCTGACTATAGTCTGATCTCAGTTCTGTTGACGCCCTACACCTAATAAAGTCAGAAGGAGCTGCGTTCTCTGCAGCTTGAAAATTTCTCACGGGTTAGGAGCTGCACCCTTAGTCATAGTCTGTCTCCTGAGGATTTGTTTTTGGTCTTTGCCTAAGTATTTAAATCTCATTTTACACCAGAAGCTTTCCCCCATCTGCTTTCTGCTGTAAATCTTATCCTTACACATCACTCCAGCATACCCCCCTACTTGCAACACCTGCGACAGCTTTCAGTGTTTTCTAAGATTGCATTCTTAGAAAGATAGGTTCTCTGTGAAATGCTCAGGATTGTCTCTGCTTCCCCATTTTGTCATTTACAGTTAAGTGGAGATTGTTTAACATGACTCACGAAACTCTTTTATCGGGAGATCACAAAGTAGGTTGCATGGTTGCCATTTGTACGGCCTGGAAAAATAAATCAAAATTCATCTAGTTTTCTGTTTATCATCAGAGGTGGAACCACATTGCCCAACACAGTTTCTTCAACTTGAAGCTCCACAGATTCTTAGGTGAATCTACAGTTTGAATTCTAGCTTCTGCAGATATTAGGAGGAATCAGAGTTGTGGTCTTGTGCCTGTGTGTTAGTCTCACAGTTGCATGCCTAAAATAAAATCAAACTGATGCAAAGAAGTTTCATCCATATTCCTGTAAAAGCTGCTGTTCTAAAGATCTCTTTCCAGAGTCAACAGCTACAACTTTAGTTTTATGGTAGAAATTTACTCAAAAATGTCAAAGTGAAGATGAATCACTTGAAAATGACCAGGCCATTAAATCACAGACTAATTCGCTCTGTGTTCCCCATCTCTGTTTCACCAAGTTACTAGTATACTGAAAATTCTTTCGACATGGGACGCATGTTGGAGGGAGAAAGTTGTATCAGCCAACTGGTAACTGTGCGTGTTCTTTATTTACTGCCTCAACACATTAACAGTCCCACAGAAAGTGCACATGATAAGACTGTTACTGAGCTGGTCTGCATGTGATATAAGAGTAGGCAGCCTCTCTACAGATCTCAGGGGGTCTTTCATAAGATCTCTTTTACTATTAGGGAGTCAAACTCTTCTTGGAAATCCGTAGCAAAAGGATGAGAGCAAAAGGACACACAGCAAAAGGATGTCATCACACACAAGATTTAGCAAGGGAAATTCTGACCATAAATGAAGGGAGAAAAATCACAATGGGAGTTGGGCAGCACTGAAACAGGTTTTCCAGAGAGGATGCAGAACCTCCGTCCTTGGAGATGATCAGAACTCCATTGGACAAGGCCTCAAGCACCCTGACCTTTGAAATGAGTCCTGCTTTGATCAGGAGGTTGGACTAGAGACCTCTGGAGGACCCTTCCAATCTAAATCATTCTACAATTCCTTGTCTCCATTTCTTTACAACTGTAAACTTTATTTTATCGGGGGGCTGACCAGGTGGAAAGCAGCTTTGCAGAAAAAGACCTAGGGGTCTTGGTGGGCAGCAAGCTGAGCCAGCAATGCACCCTTGCAGCAAAGAAGGCCAACACCATCCTGTGCTGCATTAGGAAGAGCATTGCCAGCAGGTTGAGGGAGGTGATTATTCCTGTCTGTTCAGCCCTGGTGAGACCACTGCGTCCAGTCCTGGGCTCCCCAGCACAAGAGAGATATGGGCATTCTGCAGCGAGTCTAGAGAAGGGCTTCAAAGTTGATTAAAGGACTGAAGCATCTATCATATGCGGAGAGGCTGAGAGAACTGAGACTATTTTGCCTGGAGAAGAGAAGGCTCAGGGGGGTCTTCTTAATAAATATCAGACTAAACAGGTGGAGCCAGACTCTTCTCAGTGGTATGCAGTGAGAGGACAAGAGGCAATGTGCACAAATTTCAATTTGGAATACAGGAAATTTCAATACAGGAAATTCCATTTAAGCATAGGAAAAAGGGTTTGTTTTTGCTGTGAGGGTGGTAAAACACTGGAACAGCTTGCCTAGGGAGAATGTGGTGTGTCCGTCCATAGAGACTGGACAATATTCAAAATCCAGCTGGACATGGCTTTGAGTAACCTGATTTAGGTGACGCTGCTCTGGGCAAAGGGATTGAACTAGACAATCTTCAGAGGCCCCTTCTAACCACAATGATTATGTGATTCTGTATCATCAACAGAGCCTGGCGGTGGATGCTCTGAATATACCAGGATACTGTTCATCTCCAGGACTGCATTCATTTATTAGTCCTCTTCCCCCTGCCAGCTCCCACCTACTTCCTTGCCTCTGTGCTGAGCATTTCTGCATTCCTGGAGCAATACCACAGTAGCCAAAGACAGCTGTTCATGAGACATGTTTGTGAACTAACTCACAGATGATGCTCGCTGTTTACCCAGTTCCCATCAGAATTGTATCTGTCCCTGCATAGTGTGCTCCCAAGATATTTTAGCTTCTGGAGAATAAAATTGGTGAAGAAGGTTGACAATCCCTATCATTCCATTTGTACTCAAGAGATGCTGAACAGCAATTCCATAGGACAGAAGAAAACAACTTTCGCCTCCCCAAGTCTGCCTTCAAGAGCAGGGCTTAGTTCTTGCAATGCTTAGGTCCATTTTACAATGTGCTGAGCACTGTTATATCCTGTTGAAGCCCTTGGGTTTTGAAGAAACAGAATTGGCCCTACAGTGCTAGTTCCAGGGGAAGCTTACAGCTGATACCATAGTGAAGTAGTTAAAACTAGTGGAAACTAGACAAACTTCAATATGTCAGGGCATGGGCCTTATGCAGAAAATGCATTCAGTCAGTCACATGGAAAAAACATACTTCAATTTAAATTGCGTAAAGAAATAATCCCTGAACATTAATGTTGCTTAGGAACAGGTCTTAGTTCTTTAAGTGCTTGAGAATGACATGGATTTAAATGACTAGCACCATTGTTGCATGTGTGAAATGATTTGTATTCTCAGCTTAGATAGTAGTTGACAGAAATCCTCATCATCCATCACAGCTGGCATTAGCTGGGACCATCAGTGGAAGTCTCAACAGGGAGGTACAGATGTGAATAGCATAGCATCTGAGCTAGCCCCTTCCCCTTCCCTGTGATTCCTTCAGATTGCTAGGGGCGCAGGCTAGGCATGATTTCCCTGTTGGTATCCATGCTGTGAATGATTTGCTGTCCAGCACCTTTCATCTTCATTAGGCTTAAAAATTAGCATTCACCAAGATGATATGTAGAACGGCTCAAGTAATACGTGGTACAAGCCCTTTAGCATGAATGAAGACTCCCTTGTGCTTCAAAAAAAATTAGCAGCTTTTAGACTTCAATAAATAATCCAAAGTGGTTTCATTCAAGCTTCCATTTTGAGTTATTCACAAGGCCAGTATTTCATAATTAATAGCTGTTCAACCAAAACATTGGCCTCCTGAAAGAATAAAAAAGTAGCAATTTGAGAGAAAACACTTAGGGTTATTTATTGAAGTCGAAGGGCTATTATCTCCTAAAATACAAAGAAATCTTTCCACATTGAGGGAATTATGCTTGAGGATTTACCTGAATACATTTACATTTAAAAGGGTCTTTCATTTTGTTTTATTTACTTCTAAAAATTCTGATATGCTTACTGCTCTTTGTTCATAATGCTTAAAAGAAAATTAAAGGCTATTCTGAGAAACTGCAGTCAGTCATTTCTGTGCCTCTTCCTTCACAAATAAGTTTTTTTTACTGGCATATACATTCTTGGGCTTATTCATAAAGCGTCAGTGACATTCAGTGTTCAGTTAAAGTACTGTAAGTTAGTCACTTTTACGTGTTGTACATAGTTCTTCACCTTTATAGCTTGCTTGTTTGAGGCTTTTTGTTTTCTTTTAAACTGGTAATGTAAGGTTTTAAAATCTTGTTTTACTAGTTGACCACATATAGGGCTTCTAACTGGAATCTTTTTGTTTGTTTCCATCTAGGCAGTTGATATCCTTTTGCAGCATGGCGCTTATGTGAATGTTCAGGACGCAGTTTTTTTCACTCCACTGCATATTGCTGCATATTATGGCCATGAACAGGTAACTAAATGGGGGAAATTTGAGAGAGCTGAGAAATGAAACACTGAGGCAAATATAGGTTTATTTTTACATACTTTATATTCCAGAGGGTCCTACTATGAGAAGGCCTCATATACAGAAGTTACCTTCTTAACCAGTCAATCTCTGGTTGTTTAAGAGTGTGACTATCAACAGTAAATCTCTATACTTTCATCCTCAGTGCTAGACCCCAGCAAAAATCGGTATCCTCCCCTCTAGACCTCTTGAAACAAATGACTGTCTAGCCAGCTTTGATAACTTATAAACAGACTTGGACCCACAAGCATGTTTCATTTGATGGTTGTCATTCATCCCACATTTCAGAGATTGCTTAAGGCATGTGAGAATATTTGCTTAAATATTTCTATGAAAGTGAAAATCTCTTGCCAGTGGTAATTAAATGGCAGTCATACTGGTTCACCTTGGAATTCACAGATTAAATTATTACCACTTTCAAGTTAATGGAAAAACTGAGGCTTCGCAGGGCAGAATCTTTCACGAGGTATTGGGCATATGACAGGTCAGACTGCACTTGTTTCATTTATACAAGTCATGGAGTTATTAAGAAGTATGATGAACTTCTGCCCAAAATTGACATCAAACCTCCCAATTCCCTTTCTTTTGCTGAAGTATTATTCATACATGGTTAATTTAGAAATCCAGCCAGTTGCCCTGCAATAGTCCTTTTTTGTGAAAAGTAATCATGGATCTATGTTCACTTATGCAAGTCATTCCACATACCTTTCTTTGGCTAGAGGTATGTATGCAGGGATATTTTTGGTTTTCAAAGCATGACCTGTAGGTAGAATGTACTTCTCATTTCAGTGACATGTGACTTAGAGTGCACTGAGGAGTAGTCATGGGAAAAGCTTTTGAAAGGACAAAGTCCAGATGCACAGATAATTGGAAATGCTCTGCTTCTGTGATTTGGTAATGGCAAGGATGCGCACAACGCATGTATTCCTGAGATCCCTCTTTTTATGTATATTCACCTCCTCATCCAGTAACATTAAGAAACTCCTTGCATGTTGGGCTGAGAGATTAGTTTTCTTCTTTGCCATGAACCACTTTTGAACAAATTGTCACAGTCTAGTGAAATTATGCTAAAATGCATATGGTGCTTTTGTGATAAGAGACAATGTTCAGAAAGAAAGCTAAGGCTCTGACACAACTAATTTGTGGACTTTGAGGACATTTACTTTGTTATGCTGACTGGTCAGTTAAAGAAATGCATGTGTCTTCTAGCCCTTTACCATCCAGCTAGTATTTGCTCTTAAGTATTTTAATGTTTTTATAGATAGAGAACTTAAAAATGAGTTTCCTAATGTATTTCCTCCCCCTGTTTTAAGAGATGTTCACATACAGTATTAACCAATGCAGTATTCTTTCTGGTTTTGTCAAAAGATATATTTTCATGTGATATTTCAGTTAACCTTGATGAACTGTTTAGGTTACCCACCTCTTGCTGAAATTTGGAGCTGATGTGAATGCAAGCGGGGAAGTTGGAGACAGGCCTCTCCATTTAGCTTCTGCCAAAGGCTTCCTCAATATTACAAAGCTCTTGATGGAAGAGGGAAGCAAAGCTGATGGTAAGAAAAGATACAAAAACATTCAACTTTAACGTTGTATTTTATATGCTGAGTCAAGCCTTGAATCTTGAATTTAACTTCCTAACACTTTGTGTGTGTGCGTGTTTGTATATTGACTTTGGGCAACTGTAACAAAAAATAACAATTGGAGAGCTTTTCATTACTTGTTTGTGTTGTCTCATCTCTTGCGTTTTGCTTCCATGGATAAGTTAGAGGTGAAAAACAACAGCAGAAAATAAATCTGAGATTAATATATAGAATAGCTTATTATTGAGACACTGATTCAATCAGAGAACACGTGGCCATGGCCTGTATCTCCAGTCATAATGATTTAAATGCACAATAAACTGCTAGTGAATGAGATATAGATGAAAGATTTTAAGTCAAAATTATACAGCAAGTAATTTAAAATAATTCAGATGAGAAATTGCAAATGTTTCACAAAATTTAGGAACAGAAAATGAAGAGGAATCTATTTAACACATGCTTCATTATGCTGCAAGCTTCATATGCTTCATTGTGGAGCATTTGCCATAAGAGAAAGTGTGGGGGGGAGATACATAGTTGGTTGAACTGATATAAAAGTTTGTTAGCATGCATTTTTTTGTTTTCTGCAAATTAGGAATCTGTGCATTCTTTCTATAGGTGATCTCATGCTCAAACCAGTAAAACTACTATGTTGCAGTTCTGTACTGTATATTTTGCATATGCCACAATTTGAAATATTTTCCATTTTAATTTATATTGGTACTGTACTAGTAGTACTGCCTGGTTCTTATGTTTACTCTCCTCATGCTGTTTCAGCAATGCAGAAGGCACAAAACATAGCACACTAACCTTGCTCACTCCTTCCATCTCAGCTAATAAAAGGGAATATTAATGTAGAGGTTTATACACACTAAACAACAGAAAAATTATTTGGAAGGCTATTTCTTATCCTCAGAAAAGCAGAAAGAAAAAGACTTCTGAAAAGGAACAGTATACTGTTTGCAAAAGTACTGTTCTTTAATTCATCCTTGGACTGCGTTATTCCTGCTGTTAACTTATATCCGAAATATACAAGGTAAAATCTTGGTCTCCTGAAGTCAGTGGCAAAACTCCCATTGATTTCAATGGAGTCAGGATTTTGCCTAGGGAGACAATCACTATTTGATCTTGAGAGAGCTAATTAAAAAGCAAAACTGGAAAAACTAGACAAAGTAAAAAACAAAATGCTGGCAATTGCTGCAAGAATCCTGCATATTATAGAAAGAACAAACTTATCACAATTCTTCAGCTGCTGCTTCTCAATCTAGCATCCTATTTGATGTCTAGTGCCAGTCCAATGTGCACAGCTATTCATGAATTAAAAACAATAGAGCATAAGAGGGGAAGGTTAAAAAGGGTTCCATACATCCATGTTTGAAAAACATGTAAAATTGCCAATCTAACGGTTCTTTCATGATCTCATCCTGGTGCAATATCTTGCTGAAGTCTTGTCAATTGACTTCAGAAGGAGCTGGTCAATTGGTCGTTTCATAGAAGTACTGTATTCTCAAGCCTCCAGTCTTTGGTCCAGACTCTGGAAAGCACTGCCATCCCTTAACAGTTGGAAAAACAAGGAAAAGAGCCCATAAGGCTTCTTCCTTGTTCAGTATGCCCAGCAGTGCTGAAATTAGCATCTTTCATGTACCCCAGTTCCACCAGGGCAGAGACCTGCCCTGTCAGTGGCACTGACACTGTTTCCCTCCCCCTTCATCTTACTTCCTAGATTTTAACAGTATAAATTTAACATATTCTCTGTGAGTCATGAGTACATTATATACCTCTTACTTGCACACTGAAAAAAGTGGGGAGGAAAACATCATGACTCAGATTTGTAAGTGCTTTTTTCAATAGTGAGCCCTTGATGTTTCAGTCATAATGTGCACTGAATGAATGTAATTATAATAAAGAGGGAAAAAGGAAGAGACGTTCACTCACTATAACAAGGCAGTAGGAGACTCACTATCAGTTAAATAATTTATTTCAAAAGGAAAAGAATTTAGGACACCATTGAAGATTCTTTGTTTTAAAATCAGTATGTTCAGCACTGGAAAAAGCAAAGGAGAGTGGAAGCCAGAAGTCTTTTACTCACAAAGTAGCATGCTTTGAAACTTGCAATATAGCACTGGAGAAACAACTTTTAAGTGCTTGTGAATTAGTCTGGAGAAATTTTGGCAGTATTCTGTGCAGACCGGTAATCTGTGTCATGAACTTGAACGATTTCTTTTAACATAGCCTGATTGGTCATTCAGCTCTGAGGCCATGGCAACTGAAGAAGAAAAACAGTGACCACTGAATCAGACTGAAAAGGTCAGAATACTGCTGAAATATATCAACATTTACAATTAAAGAATAGCCAAAGTTCTTCAACCACTATATACATACATATGTATGCATATATATATATGTATAAATGTACCATCCATGTATATATAATCACAAATGTTCATAGTTTATACATGCTTGTATATAAAACCAATATGTTGCAAGTACAGTCAGATTTCCAGATGCTACTCTCATAATCTATTTACATAGCATTACTAAGGATTTAATGTAAACACTACAGGGAAGGGCTGTTTAGTGAATGACTAAGTAAATGCTGTATATTTTCAAGAATCATATTAGGCCTTTCAAGCACATTTCTTCAGGTATTGATCAGATTCTTTTAAGCTCTCAATTCATTTTGAGCCCATTAATAGATCTCGAAGACTGATTTGCTATTACAAGTTACTATCACTTAAAATGACTGACATCGGTTCACAATTTGGGATTTATTCTTGTGTGCTAGTAGCTTTTTTCTAGGATGATTGTAACAAGAAAAACAAAGAGAAGATCATTCTTTTTCATTGAAGTAGAAAAGCCATTTTGTTAGAATGAAAAATCATCAGTATTCCTAAACAACCAGTCTCTTTCTTCATTTCATTGGATTGAACTTAGAAGTTATTTCATCTCCTTCTTGCTTTTTTTGTAGATACCTTATGCTTACCTCTACACCCGGCTCTTCTATATATATTTTCTAAGAAGAAACATTCAGTAACGTATTTTAGATCCAGATGAGTCACTGTTTTTAACAGTTACCTGGGTATAGTCTTGACCTTGAAAGATACATTGTCAAGCTGAGTCCTTTAGGTAATCAGAAGAGTACGTGTTTAGGTCTCAGAAGCATTGACTTTTGGATCAGGCTCTTCCCATGAAGAAAATCTCCCATTAGAGAGGTTACAGCATGAAACAATGCTGGCAGAGTCCAGCATTGGACTTGGGACTGGAGCCATTTGAGCCAGCTGTTTCCTTTATGTAGCTTTACTGTCTTTGGTAATCTTTTGAGGGACCAGAGCATTGCATCTACTAGCAATAGACCATACTTATCAGTACCATAATTTCTCTGATTTCAGGAGATCTTGATCTTGGAACTAGAGAATATGTAAGCTTAGAGTTTGATTCTGAGTAGTGAAAAAGAAAGTCCAAATCATCTAATTACTTGGTGTTTCTCAGTCTCATCTGCCACTCATATGGAGGAAGGTAAACTTGATTATTGAAATTAAAAATCTGTGGTTTTGGTCTACTGTAGTGTTACCAGCTGACCTGATTTTACAACCACACTTCCTCTGCTGGTTTCCCAATACTCCAGCGGAAAAAAGAATGGGAGAATGAAGGTTCATTTTCTAGAATTACTAATAATTTAGAATTATCAATATGTCTCATTCTTTCTTAAGTTCCATTCCTTTGAAATCAGGGAGGGGTCTGGAAATAATTGTTTCTCAAATGCTTAAATTTCTAATGTAGAAGTTTGCATGACTTCAAAAATATTTCTTTCAAAATGAAAGAAAAAGTTAACTTTTTAAAAATCCATACTATAGCCTAATGAGATGCCTAAGAAACAGAGTATCTACAAACCTAGAAAACTAGTTGGTGGCCAGGAAACAGGCATTTCCTTTGCTTCGCATAAGTTAAATGCTATTTTTATTATTCTTCAAATTAGTGGCTGTGTTTTGTCATATAGATTTCTTTCAGGGACCACATGATATAAAATACATTTTTTGTCTTAATAACTCCTATGGCTTTGAATAAAATTTGTAAGCTTTCAGGACTGTCGAGCTACCTAGAATTGCAACTGCTCTTTTTAAAAGTCTCTTTGAAAATCATTGCCACCTCTGCCAATTACAATCAATTTTAAATTAAAGAGCAGATTTTGAAATTAACAATCCAGGCATATCCAGTTATGCTTCTCTGAATACCAACCTATTTAAACAGTTATCACTCATCGGCACTTGGGCAGTTTCCCTTATTTCTTTAAACTGAGCTTGCGCTGCCTTTTTTTTCATTCTTTTCCTATTTGAAATTGTCTCACCTGTTATTTTCTACCAAAGTAACTTCTCAGTCTTAAGGAAAATTTTTATAGTACTCCTTTTTATTCCAGATGAGAATTTATCATTTGCTCATTTTTGCTGTTTACTTGTGAGGCAACACAATTTTAATTCTCTGACTTTCATGGCAGTTGCACCTTCTATCCTAGATCTAATATAAAAATACTTTAATTAAAATCTCAAGTTGAAGGTTTCTTCTGTACTCTTCTTTACTAATTTGTGAATCAGTATGATGTACTTTTTGAAATAACTCTCTTCTAATGTCGTTTAGACTGATTTTTCATTCTGAACTTCTCCATTTTGAAACAATGTTCCAAGTTACCTATCATGTTTCATTTAGCAATCAAAAAGCTATCGATTAAAATTAAAAAAAATCACCATCCCTGTTGTAGTTACATATCCTTCCAGAGGAAAAGCAAATTGTTTACAAGACTGATAGCATTTGAAACTGCATAAATAAAGGAGAAGAGGTATGTTTCCTTTCTCTGTCTCTTACACCCTTTGTGTTGTAGAATCTCATGGCCCTGAGACCTTTGATGTCCTTCAGGCCATTCTGTGGGTACAGATTCTAAAACTTTGACATTTATTATTATAAAATTTTGACATTTATTTCCCTCTTATTTATGTCACTTCAGAATGAATCTCTGTCTGGTACCACATCATAATAAAAAATAAAGGCTAACATGTCAGAGGCATCCAAATAGTGAAGAAGAATTTTAGAATAGAGAAATACAATGGTTTACTTTTGTCTGCTCCTTTTAATATAAGCCCCTGGGGAAGGCTGGTGGGAACAGTTAATGAAATCCGAGAGCTTAATATAATAATAATTTGAAAGCTTAATATAAATTTCAAGAATACCTTTTTCGTCTTTTTGCCTGAAACATAATTTGTCCTTGGAACTCTGTCACTAGACATCGATGAAATTGTAAGCTTAGCACCGTTTAAAGGATTTCCTATATGTGTGGGCATTCACCATTGCTTCAGAAAGGTTTTAAAACAAGAGTTTATTTAAACATTCATTGCTCCTTATAGTCACAGAAAAACAAGACAAGAAGGAACCTCAGAATGTCATTTGGTTTATCCCCCTCTCCCAAGGAGGGTCAGGTAAATAAAAGAATCATTCCTCAAGATGTTTGTCTAAGTTATGCTTAAAAACCTGCCTAGTACAAGTTTGGACATCCTCAGTGGACACATTATTCCTTAGTAATCCAGTAATTTCTTGTAAGCTGTCTGAAAGATCAGGTGCTAGACTGAATTGAGAACAAAGTGTTAGACAAAGTAGAATGGATTTGTCGGTTCTGGTATGGCTGTTCTGTCTCCAAACATAGACTAGAAACATACTAAGAATCACAGAAGTACGTGCTGTCTTTTAAAACTGAATAAAGACCTTTTCTGAACAATGAAAACAGTATTTGTGTACCTTTGTACCAACAAAGAACTCTGCTTAGAGCCTTATCCAGTCTGTTCCTTGCTGCCTACTAGGTAAATATGGAAAAACAACACATTAAGGTATATCCATACTCGTTTCAAGCATGTCTAAGAAAGTTCCCAGGTGCTGGAGCATAATTGCCTATACTGCAGACAGTTTGAACGGTCCCTGGTATGGATGTGGTCCAGGTTAGCTGGCACTCTCCCAAACAACTCCTGTCTATGAGTCAAGGCGCATTCTAGGGACCGTTCCCCACTAGGCAGTTTGCATGCAGCTACCGTATTTTGGAAACCAGAAAAGTTTGGTACCTTAGACACCAGCAGTTCTGTGACACTTGGCCTCAGTGCTAGGAATGTTACCAGGCATGTTGATATTACTAGTATTCGTACAGCCATAGTCTCTTACTGCTCACTTCAGAATAACTGTTCTCAATGATAGTTATTTTTATGTTATTCTGCTGCAGAATTATTTCTTAAATAGATTTTCATTAGAAGAAATGTGTATTATCAGTTTGCTACACTAACATAACAGCAATCAAAATTACATGGTTTCAGAAATGTAAGTCTGCTTCTGCATAACTGAAACAAGATTTTGATCTAACAAATCACTTTGTGATATGTATCTAACTGCTTCGTTGAATTGGGACCCAAAGCTTCAAAAAAGAATCTTGGTCTGACTGAAAGCCAGTGGAATCAAGTTTTTACAATGAATTTTTTGAAATTCACTCCTGGTATTGTCTACCTCACAACTGCCCAACTATCCCCCCCAAAATTTTTGGCTGTATCAGCTAAGAGTCTAAGAAATGGCATCAAATTAAAATCCTTGGTGCATTTATGCTTATTTGAGAGGTATTTAGAGTGAATTTGTTTTAGTTTTCTCCTGCTTTTTAATTCATGCTGCTGTGTGGTGACTAAAGCAACTGTTTTTGCAGATGAAGGATACAATAATTGGTCTAAGGCAATTTAGAAAAAAATACTTTTACCTTGTATTTTTGATAAGTTGTGCACTACATAGAGAGTGCATGATTTTGTGATGTAAAAATCATTGTCGCTCACTAGAAGGCCAACCATCTTAAACAGAATAAAATCTTCATATCACACAGTTTGTTTTCCATGTGGAATTATATTCAACCAGCAGAGATAAATAGCACACCTGCCCAACAATAGTATACTAATTCTGCCCATTCTTACATGTAGTTTCATGTTATACAAAAGAAAACTCCCATTTTCTTCGATATCCAGTAAGAAAAGTGAAGTGTATATATAATCAAATTTGCAGGTGAGGTAACATTCAGCAAAACAGAAATATTGGAAATCCAGAAGTTTGAATAAATTCTCCCTCTTTTTTTTTGCCTTTCATTCATTAACATTTTAATAATGGCTATAAAAAGTATATCCTTGTTTTGCCTCCTTTATTTTGTTTAAATTTATTCTTCTCTCACTGTATGACTAATCTTATTCCTTGATTCTGCCATTGGTACTCAAGGAAGCTAATATATTCTTTTAAAAACATGGATTTTCCTCTCCTAAAAGCAGCAATGAAATATTTTTCTTCCCAGTATTTATGATAAATGACTACACATGCATTCATTTGGCATAAGTCAGTGGGTTGCTTATTTGGAGTAAGTAAGTCAGTGGGTTGTATGTACTAACTACACATCTTATTTTTGTTTCACGTGGTAATGTTGTTCTTGTTCTTTCTAAGGGTCATTTATAACTGTTGTTTCATTCAGGGAAAGCTACACCAAAACATTCAATATGTCTGCTACTGCAAAAGCAATTATACCCTAAGTCCAAAAAATGGTACTGACAATGTATTACAGATGATGCTGAGTAATATGGTTTTGATCTATAAAAGCTCACAGAAACGTCAGTTTTAAAGAAACAGGCTTAGAAATATTTCATAATACATATGCACACCACATAAGCATTGCTAAATATCCAGAACAACCTACATTAAGTATAAAATACTTTCTTTGGTCTCTTTCTGGGTCAAATGACAGTGAATGCTCAGGACAATGAAGATCATGTTCCTCTGCACTTCTGCTGTCGATTTGGACACCATGAAATTGTAAAGTTCTTACTCCAGAGCAGTTTTGAAGTTCAACCCCACGTGGTTAATATCTATGGAGACACACCTTTACACCTGTGAGTTGTGTGGAAAAGCTCTGTTTTGTTTTGTTTTAGCCTGATTAGGAAGTTGGCGTTCTTAATAGCTCTTTACTTACTTCATCTTCAGCGCTTGTTACAATGGGAAGTTTGAAGTTGTCAAGGAAATTATCCAGCTCTCAGGAACAGAAAGTCTCACTAAAGAAAATATATTCAGTGAAACGGCTTTCCACAGGTGAGATGCTTTTAAAATGCCGCTAGCAATAGAACTCCACTTACAGGTGCATGCAATACAACACCTGAAATAACAAATGTCTCACTAACAGCCAGATGAGGAGCAAAGTAGTGAGCTTGACATGGATGTTAAGTTTATACCTTGAGACACAGGAGAGAACATGGAGTAAGAGGTAGAACCAGATAGTAACTAAGGAGACAGAGAGCAAGGGAGAGGGAGAAATTTTGGAATGGCATCAGTGTCATCAGTATCTTTTTGAATAGTGGTTTCTCTTTATGTCCAGTTTGAAAGCTGCGTTTGGAATGTGTTATGCCCAGAAGCCTGCTGGCTTCTAGATATTCTAACCTAGAAGTAAGGTGGCAGAAAAAAATTTGGTCATGATGCCAAAAAACTGTAAAGTGTTATTTAAGAAGCACTATGCAAAACAGAGTGTATTCATTTTTCATGGCAAAATTAATTTGTACAAAAGTAATCAGAATGTTTCTGAAACAACAGAAAAGAACATATTTGCTTTGGTGGATTAATCTTGCATTTGCACATTTCTAAAGATTCTCTACTCTGTTACTCCATTCTTATCTCTATGTAACTCTTTTGAAATCTGTGGCTACCCAAAGTATTTTGTTCTTTCATAGACTGTGGCATTTACTTTTCCTTTCGTTTTTGCAGTGCTTGTACCTATGGAAAGAACATAGAACTTGTAAAATTTCTTCTAGACCAGAATGTTGTAAGCATCAATCACCAGGGAAGAGATGGACATACAGGTAACATCATGATCCTTATTGTGTATAAGTACATATCAAACCAGCACCAGAAAGTTTGGAAGCCATACGCAATCAGGATTTCCAAGGTAATTCCCACAGCAATTTGATGATCAGCATCCCATTACCTTTCAGAGAGATCTCAACTTTTTTTGGAATATGTTTGCAAGAAGGCATAGAAGTGATGGGAATTCAGTGAGGATATGTCTGGCTCTTTAGCTTGTATGTGAATAGCAAAACCTGATGTAAGGTGGTTCTGCTGTAGTTACACTTCTAAGCAGATTTAAGAATTAGACCTAAGTGTTCTTCCGGGGACTGTGCTTTCTCATCACTCAGCAGAGCCAGTTCAGGGCATGGAGAGCATCTCCCAGGGTTATGCCTGAAAGGGACCCAGCACAATGTAGTGAACAAGTGAGCTGCAGGTGGTCTTTGCAAGAACGTTGCTCTGCATTCCAGCTGGAATTTCAGTGGAACTTAGGAGAAGGGATTTGTGTTGACTGCATTGTATTTCAAATACTGATCATGATATTGAAAGGGGGGGTGGCAGAGGAGATAAAAGTATCTGTTCTAAGAGAAAATAGGGAAAAATGAGATATGAGAGATGTACACTGAGAAGTAAAGATAAAGTGGACAGAGTGGTTGTGAAGAGCTTGGAAAACAGGAGGGAAAAAAAACGAGTCAAGATGGAGATGTGGGCAGAGGAAGAAGATTGGAGAGAGAAGCTTTGTTCAAACTGGCAAGAATGGATATAGTGTCTGAAAAGCTGCACACCTCCATTTATCTATTACAGCAAAGAAAAAAGAAAGCCTTCTATTTGCTTTTCCTCACAAAGTTGTTAAATGTGATTTGCAGGTGGTAGAGTAAATGACATGTGCTGTGTAGCAGGCAATAGATTGGTTCTTGTGGCGCAATATTTTATTTTCATCTAATGCCTCAGGTATTTTTTGGATAGTGTATTTCTTTATCAATGAAATCAATTTGCGCTTTATAGCTGTTGCTGCAAATCCTGTTATGATGTTCTGAAAATTGTGCTTTCCACAGTGACTTTTTCCTTTTCTCATGTTCTAGGATTACACTGTGCTTGCTACCATGGTCATATTCGTCTAGTACAGTTTTTACTGGATAATGGAGCTGATATGAATCTGGTAGCTTGTGATCCCAGCAGGTCTAGTGGAGAAAAAGATGAGCAGACCTGTTTGATGTGGGCTTATGAGAAAGGTATTTCAATTTTCTAGTTTCTGCTGCAAAATCCATGGAACAGTACGGCCAGGAGATCACAGCACAAAATAAACTCTCATCCCTTGTAGACTAGGAGCTCTCACCATCTGCTTCCAGCTCCTGGTATCAGGGTTTATAAAAACCAGCCCTTACATTTATCTTCTGTCAGATACTCTGTTAAACAGATTCAACACAAGCTCAGGGACAAAAGTATTTATGTATTGCTAAAATGAAAACATATAGTCTGTTCAGAAAAGGCAGTTTCTTTCTCTGGTATATGCATGAGGAGTTTCAGTTTTATTGCTGAAGGAGGCACTGCAAGGTGCTATGCATCAGAGTCACTAATCTTTAGTTCCTGCAAATATGAATTAAAGTAGGGCATTTTGCATGGTTCCTGCTATACTGTTCTGTATGTTCATTGCACATTAATTACAGCAATGCCTCAGGTTCCTGTCCTGCTTGTATTTCAATTTTCTCTGCAAATAAAAAGCTTTATTTCTTCCTGGAAATGTTTTGGATGTTCACACCCATTTATGAATTTCATCTGTGATTGATAGCCGTGATAGCCATTTGAGCTACCCTTCCCTTTATTCTTCCTGATAATGCCATTCCATGCCTCTGGACTGTGGAAGGCTATTTAAGCAGTTATGTTAAAGTCATTAACAAGTCCATGGGTTTAGTGAAGAAGTGACCCTTTTCTTTGCATTTGCCTTTATGTTAATGTAAGTGATAACACTTTTAAAGTTTAGTTCGAACATCCTCTGAGTTTGAATATCCAGAAAGCTGCCATCTGTAGAAACCTGTCCTTGACCTAAATTCCTTTGTTTTAGAGAAATATTCAAATGTATATACACTCTTTGGTGTAAGCTCACATTCTTGGCAGCTTACTGAGCAAGCAGAAGTTCTTTCCTGCAGGACCTAGATTCTGATTACAGGATTAGAGGCAGCAAAAAATCTTTCCTGCCTTTTTTATTTTCTCTGATATCCTTAATAGTTGGAGATGGGTTTTTTTTTCTGAGAGGATGGAGAGTGTTTTGGTTTTAAATGCATAAGACGGTGTTCAGAGAAGGTACTTTCTACTAATGGTGCATTCATGACTGATTTAGGTGTTATGAATGGAAGAATCATTGCAAGAAATAATGCTTTTGAAACCAGCAATGCTTAATACCCTGCAAATGACTCAATATAGAGCATTTTAAGTGGTTATGGCAGAACTAGTAGAGAGAAGGATGAGCAGGCTGTGGTTAGTTGCTCTTATTCACAGTTATTATTTTCTGATATGTTTTAGTTATGATTATTTTCTTGGTTTATTATCGATCTACTATATAATAATAAGAAGAATTGTTGTTATAAAATACATGAAAAATGCTTGGTTACTCTTTCTATGTAGTTAAGTAAATAATGATCTATTAAGACTTTTTAATACCAGTGTGATGCAGGTTTTGGAGAAAATTTTACAGACAGCCCGTTTGAAGTCACAGTTAAACCCAATAGTAAATTGCAGATTATCTTGATTAATCAGTTACTGTTATCCTTCCTTTTGGGAATATTTGTTACAGACAGAAATAGTTCACTTTCAACTAATGCACTAAATTATCATCCACTTTTATATAAGTATCACTTTATTTCTTTCCACAAATAAATCACACAAGTCATCTCAGTGGATGCAATATTTCTAACATAATGAGTAAAGTGATAAAATGGATTCTGTTAGAGCTGTTGTGAGGTTTTTGTAAGACTCTAGAAGCTCTAGCAAATATGCTTTCTGTAACTTGTGAGCTTACTGGCATTTCCCTGGCTAGTTTGTGCTCATTGTAAGCCAAAAAGCTTGCATTCATCAGGGTCTTGATGAAGAGTATCCTCAAAGAAATGCCAACAAGCTGTGCCACTGAACTGGCAGGAAATTACAACTGCTCCAAGTAAATGGAGCCAAGAGAGCTGTTGAAATGATAGGTAGCATTTGGTATGTGATCAAAGCATCATGACCTCATTCCAAATGCATCTCTTTTTCTTCTTTTCTTCCTGTTCTCATCTTTGTAAGCAGCGAACAGGAACATTTTCTGTTGGCATGGGTGTATGAATAAGCAGTGCTGAGCACAAAGCAAGAAATTGAAGATGCTATTTTTTCCCATACATTTTCTAGGGGATGGGGGAAAATGCAAGTTAAAGTTGGAGGATTATGGGACATTCTTCCCTCCTCCAAAACAATTACAACACTCTTTGTTATGAAAAACATTGTAATGTAGTAAAACCATGGATTTTATGAAAAAGCTGATATTGGAAAAATGTACAAAAATATGTAGGGAAAGCTCAGCTTTGAAAAGTTTTCAACAGAATTTTGAGCACTACCGAATGTTCAAACATCGTGCGTCAAAAATCTGAGAGATTGAGCAGGCTTGTGTGTGTACCACTCTTGTGTATACCACTCTTCTCTGCTTCCTTGCAATGAAGAATGATGAATAAAGTAGTTGTCTACCGCAATATACTGTACAAATTTTGTCCTGTTTAGGACATCAGAGCTCAAATATTTTCAGAGATTGCCTTCTCTTATAGGGCTTATTGAAGACTATTCTCAACCTCCATTTTAGGATTTCTATAACAGCGTTTTTTCTATTGCCATATATCACATCTTAATGTTATGTGGATCCATGTAAAAATAACATGCTTGTTTTTATTAGCAGGTATTTCCCTGTATTTCTGTAGTTAAGAATCATGCTATTTTTCTGATCCGTGTTACTGAACCTTTATTTATATGTTTTATAAATAGACACACTGTTCATTTTGTTAAAAATCACCTGATTTTTTATAAATCAATATAGGAAAATTAAGTCAAGATTACTGAGCTGATCTGCAAATTCATATATTTCCTTTTTTTCCTTAGGTCATGATGCCATCGTGACCCTTCTGAAGCATTATAAAAGACCTCAGGATGAATCACCATGTAATGAATACTCACAGCCTGGAGGAGGTATGGTTTGAGAAGTCACTTTTTCTCTCACTGAAGGGTCTGATCCAAAGACCACTGAAGTCTCTGGGAATGTTCCGTTGATGTCAGTGAGCTTTGCATCAGTTCTGTTTGGCACAAAGAAAATTAGTGACATGAGAATCCTCATTTTCTAGGTATCATATATCCCTCATTTACGTCAAGATTCTTCCTTTATCTTAAAACAGTTGTCACTTTGTGTTACTCGCTAGGAAGAAAAGCTAAAAGCTATGAAATGAAGATCATTCTTTAGTAATCATTCCTCATACCTTTTTACATATTTAATACCTTTGTTTAGCCATTCTCTTTGTGCTATCTATCTCTGATGTTTCTTTGATGACTGATATTCAGTATGTTTCTATATTCAGTCTCTTTCATATTTTTTAATATCTTTAGATATCTAATTCCCCCGTGGGAAGAATTAGTTACTCTTTTTGTTACAAAAATACTCATTGCTATTGGCAATTAAATAACAGATGGCAAGAAGAATGTTTGTTATTAATGCAAGCAGTGAGATAAGCTTACAGCTTTTTACAGTGTGTTGAGAATGCTGTCTGTAGAGAAGGTAAAAGTTTACATTATGCATCACAGCCTGTCCAGGTCATTGACTCTTCTAGCCACAGAATCAGAAGAATTTTATAGTCACTAGAAGGATCCATCTGATTCCTACAGGCCCAGCTCTACAGAGTAGTTTACATGTTCCAGGGTTTTGATTTAGTAAAGCTCAAGCATGTGTAAATCCATAAGGGACCAAGTTTATGCATGTATCAAAATCCATTTTGGCAGGTAGCCAACACATCCAGGTAGGTTTTTTTCATGCTAACTGTTGGAAGAACCCAGCTCCCACTTAAGCAGAGAAACAAGAGACCAAATATTTGGTACACTGTGAAAGCCGAGGTCTTCTGAAAAATCTAGTCAGTGAATTGCACAACGAAATCCACTGGCAGAACGCTTGTAAGAAATTGTTAATTTGATCTGAGTTTCTTTAAATCTCTAGCTGATGTAAAAAGCTACGTAGGCTTTTTCTATACTGATGAAGGTCAATATTGTTCCATGCAGTTAGTGAAACTATATCCAAATTACTATCACAATTGCAGCAATATAACGTCACAATCATACGTGTGTGTATGCTTATATATATTTTCATCCCCTTATTTTTTTTATTCTTTAGGCAACCATTGCCTTGCTAATTTATCAATACAGCTGCTTATATTCTCTTCAAAGGCCATAAAATTAATTCTGTTCTTTTATTTCAGATGGTTCCTATGTGTCAGTTCCATCCCCTCTAGGAAAGATTAAAAGCATGACTAAAGGTATTTTCAATGACAACGGGAAAATCTAAGTTTTACGGTCATTTACCCAAAGTGTTTGTCAGCCTGAACCTACTATATAAGATTCATTATTCCTGGATATTTTTTGTTCCGAAATGCAATGATGTGTATAAGCAGCAGCTATATTTCCGTAGGATAATCTTAGGAAGCTTTACTTAGCTTGATTCTTTTCCTTTTCAGTTTCTGCAGAGGTGCTCAGCACCTCATCATGACAAGTCCCCTATTTGTCTTATTTTCATTTGCTTTTAAAAAAATGCTCAATTTTTTGTCACTTTGTTTTGGGGAAAAGGGTGTGTTTGTGAATTAGTACTAACGAAATGCATATGAATCTCTGAATGCAAGCAAATCTCTAACTGAACTCTGCTGTAAAATGCTTGGGTTACCTTCAAAAGAAAAATTCTGTCCAAAAATAAATAGCGTTATACTGAAACTAGTATAGACAAAGCATTCAGATACATATTTACACTTTTAAGTATTTCATTTTTTTGTGGTCCTTTCAAATTTCCACTGCAAATGTTCACTCTGGATGTACTCAAATGCTTTTATCTTTTTCTTACCAGTATTAAAATGTTCCACTTAGAAGTATTCTGATAAACTACAATTGAGCCATACAGATCAACAAGGTAGAGAAGTTTGCTGAGTATATTAAGTTGCACATCAAAATTCAGATTCCACGTGTCACTGATGAGTAGATCAGACCTGGAATAGCATTGATAGCATTGGTAATGAGCACTAATCATTCAGAAAAAAGGAACTAATTCTCTCTATAAAGGATTTTATGGAACCCTCACATGATCCAGGCAGAATATGATAATGGGACAGTGTTGATCAGTGATAAGATTTTAAAGCCAAGAAACCCTGAGGCAGCTGTAATGTTGCAAAACTTTGTTTATTATTGGGGATTATTGTAGGTCCTGAAAGAAAAAGGGATAGGAATACCAGTCAACCAATTTACAGGGGGAAAATCAGCTTTTACTGTGCAGTGTTTTTTGTGAAGTTAAGTACTTTTATCTTTCCCTTCCCCATGACCCTGCATTTTACAGATAGGGTAACAGTTTTCTTTTGCAGAAAAGGCAGATGTTCTTCTCCTACGTGCTGGTCTGCCATCACATTTCCATCTTCAGCTCTCTGAAATAGAGTTCCATGAGATCATTGGCTCAGGTATCAGAAATAAGAATGCGTCCATTTATTATGTCTGATGTTCACAAGAAATATCTTTATGCTTATTTATTTTAAATTGTTTTAGGGTCTTTTGGAAAAGTATATAAGGGACGATGCAGAAATAAAATTGTAGCAATCAAACGGTAAGTTTCTCAAAGACTTTTGCATTTCATTTAGTTAATGCCCTAGTCTGAAATACAAAAAAAAAGATTTTTTTGCCATACTGTTTTCTCCTCCTTTAAACTCTAAGCTATCGAGCCAATACCTACTGTTCCAAATCTGACGTGGACATGTTTTGCCGTGAAGTTTCCATACTCTGCCGACTGAATCATCCATGTGTCATACAGTTTGTTGGAGCTTGCTTAGATGACCCAAGTCAGTTTGCTATAGTCACTCAGTATATTTCTGGAGGATCACTCTTCTCCCTGCTTCATGAACAGAAGAGGTATTCTATTCATTCTTTGCATGGGCTTATGATACAGAATTCTGAAAACTAGTAAATCTATGCTGATGCAGATTTATTCATTGTAAACAAATAGTGAAAGGAGCACACTATAAAATTTGTGTCTTTGATTCAGATTATTTGGTATACAAGGGAAATTAGTAAGTAACCACAATTATCCTTTGGTTGTTATTATTTTACACTATGTATTTTTATATTACATACATTATAAAACATTATTTTGTATTTAAAACAGTTAAAAAGGCTCCATGATTTACAGATAATGATTTACAGATAATTTTTGGTCTGTCTGTAAATTTTGAGTAATGTTATAATTCTTTAAAAATCTAGGACGCTTGACCTTCAGTCTAAATTAATCATTGCTGTAGATGTTGCCAAAGGTATGGAGTATCTTCACAATCTCACACAACCAATCATACATCGTGATTTGAACAGGTATGTTTCTTTCTTTATTCTAAAAATTCATGGCATATGAAGCATCTAAATAACAGCAATGGTCTGCAATCTCTTCTATCCTTGCAGACTCTTTTAACTGTATAATATCTCAGTGACACTGATGGAGCTTGGAGGAAGGTCTGCTTGCATAGGTTGGAGTAGGGACTTGGGGCCTGATGCTTTCACATTTACTGGTGGCTTTAATACGTTTTATTTGAATGACTGGACACATAATCAACTTTATGCTAATAACAATTTCACTGATAGATGTCTTATCTAAAATTTGCAAAATATGTACTTCTTATTTGTATCTTGCAGGATAGCCATTTTACAATTTATGCAATGTAGTATATTCCCCAGTATAGTTGTTTGAATCCAAAACATTATTTAGTAAGGTGGTCATTTCACCTACTTTTATCCCTCTAAAAGGTAGATGCTTAATCTAAACTAATCATAGTCTCTCTAAAGTCAATGCAGAAAGAGACGTCAAGAAGGTAATCCCACCCTTTTGTCTTAGGTGCCCATCTTGAAATGGGAGGAATCTTGGATGAGCCTGTGTTTGTTACAGGGGGAAATACAGCCAGCTAGTTTAGATTAACTGCCTGTTAGACTGAGAGTTATGTTAGATAAATCCCAGCCCAGGAGCAGCTGACAATGCCACTGGCAAAGTAGTCAGAGAGAGTTTACATGACGGTTACCCAGATTCCCCTCTGTAGCTGAAACTGAACTGGAAGAAACCTCACTGCTAACATAGTTTCTACTATATACATACCGCCAGAAGTCACATTTATTTACTGAACTGTAATTTTCGTTTAAGGATTCTGTTAAAAACTACAGTATCTCCTCATATCTGTCCCTCCAATGTCCAGTTGTTGCTAGAAAAAGGAAACAAATTCTCTACTGACTGGAATATTGTTGTGTCATGTCTACATGAGAAATCACTTAGACTAGCAAATCTGCAATACCTTCTGCTCTGGAATTGGATTAACCAAAATTACATATACACATATTTAAACAAGGGCAACTAAACAAAGGGAATTAGTGCTGAATATCTATTGCACTTTATAGCCATGTTAGTTTGCTTGGAAATAGCTTCTGCATGTATACAAGCAGCATGATACAAAACCTACAGAAAGAACTTAAAAAACTAGGATGCAGGGAGTTACAAAATGGATTTTCTTCAGTGTCAGACATACATGTAATTTTTTCCATGTTTTTTTCTACTTTTTTACTGCTTATTTTAAATAGAATTACAGAAGTGTTCCTTTCTGCTTATATCTCCAGTGACCAGTAGTACAGAGTTGTGATAAAATAATAAGGAACTTTCTCCTGCATCTTGCTCTAAGTTTTCACTTCCTGGTGCTACTGGGAGCTGCATTGAAAGGTTCCTTGTGAAAGTTATTCTTTCTTTTGGGAAAAGGAAGTAGATTTTTCCCTTTGCTGAGTGAAGCAGTAAACTGAGTATGAGTCAATGCCCAGTTCAGAGCGCTGATATCAAATTCTGAAAAAAAATTGGAGCAGCAGGCATTTTCTGGAAATGGTCATTGACATCTTCAAAAGAGCAATACGGTTTTTACATGTGAGAATTTCTGTTCTGCTTACTTGCTTCAAGTGTACCTAAACTGACAACACTATACAAAGGACACCTATAAAGGAAGGGTTTTCACATGTAATATTTATACTTTATAAATGGGAGTTTTCCTGGGATTTAAAAGCATAACATGAACAAGATGAAAATGTAAGAACAGTCATAGGGTGACTAACTCAGGCCACCTAACTCAGTATCCTGTCTCTGGCAGTGGCCCACAGAGACAAATTTGAGAGCCAAGCCTGGGTATAATGATGCTGTGTTGAATTCTCTCCATGGTCCCCAAAAACTTTTGGTTCAGCAGCTCCTTGCAACAGTGGCACAAATGCTACCCACTGGTTTCCAGCAGAAGCCTAATTCTCCCTGAAAGTACCAGCCTTGTCATGTGAGATAAATGCTTCGTTCAAACGGGCATTTTTTTAATGAAATACCTACTCTTGAAGTCAAGCTATGATGTTAAAGTCAAATGTTTTGTTTAACAAAAGAATGATCCTATTTGTGATTAAGAAAGGAAAAACATCCCTGCAGACTGAAGAGGAAAATTAGGCCACTAATGCTAAGAAGCTGTTATTTTTTATTTTAGTTTGAAAAATGCAGTCTTACAGACCACATCTTTTAAGCCAGTCTTCTGGGTTTTATGTGCTGTAAGTTAGCGAAACTGGCACAACTTCTGCTTTATACTTTGTCCCCAAATTTTATCACACCTTGCTTTGTTTGCCTTCCCCAATGTATGAGCGCAACTATCTGTGCATGTTAAAACGTCTTCAAGGATCCAAAAATGTCTACTGTGTTAAGAACTGCCAATTGCATACCCAATTGCTTGATTTATATGTGCAGATACAGTGTTTGTGTTTGGATGTGATGAATGTATGATATTTGGAAGGATGCCGATGTAGACTTTTTATTCATTTGGGTTAATGGACTATAGGGACATTTGACTATGTGGAGGCTTAATTAAAGTATATTAATATAAGCTTTATTTTGCATTTTTACTATAGCAGAATTAGGTGAAATTTGTCTGTTGAAGCATATTTTATATGCATTTTGGGTTGACTAAAGATTTTCAGAAAACATATCAATTACCAAAATTCTTTTAGTCTAAAAAAGCCTAAACCAACATTTTAGAGGCCTTGAAATGCTTAGTTTTGACATTTTAAATGATTTTTTCTACTCTTCCTTTCAGAACAATATTTTTTAAAATATACTTCTATTTACTCAAATCTCAAAAAATAAAAGTGAAAAATGAAATGTTTCATCTTTATATGAACAAAAATGGTTTTGTTGACCAGAAATGTCTGTTCCCCATTTTTTATTTTACAAGGCTATGTTCCATAAAATCTTCTGAGTCACCCCAAAATGAAACAGTCCATAAAAATCGCTTATTCACTCAGTTCCATTGATTAGTAGAAGAACAACACTGATGTTAGGACAAAATCCTAAGTGAAATTCAAATCCTTATCTAATACATTTTGTGGTAATTACAGTTCATTATCGAATGATTTGACTGCAGAGTTCTGCAGTAAACAGTTCTGACTGGTAGAATTCAGGTTACAGGGAAATCCTAAAAAGGGAGAAAGAACAAACTGTATAAAAGTGTCTCCTAACACAGAAAGCTGTGTTTTCCATCTGACCCATTAGGGGAAATCTCTCTGGCATAGGTGTGTCTGTTCGCTATCGCCCATTGTTATCTGTACAATTTCTGTATTCTTGCTTAGCTTTATAAATAGCATCTGTCTCAGGTACAAGCTGTCAGTGCAACGCTGATCCCTGTGGAAATCCTCCTCCTTCGTTTTTACCAGCTGAAGGATGTTTAGGCATTCTGCAGTGCGATCAGGCAGTCGGAGACCTCTCCGCTCTCACCTTAGCCTTCGGCATGGAGACAGGCAGGACACTCCTTTAGAAAGGCCTGTGCTCTCCACTCTGCTGCACTTAGCTACATCTACCTTGGCAGAGCACCCTTAGGGAATCCCAGAAAGTCAGTGAGGCATGATACTCCCTTTTTGCAACTGTCGGCTATTCTTAGCCAGGCAGTGCTTTTGGTACATAAACGTTGCACCTCTCGATCCTCTGAAATAGTTTCAAATGTTTTTGCCACAGCTGGCAGCGAACTGTTTGGTCGCTGATTTCCTGGTGTATTGCTGCTCCCTTGTATTGCTGCTTTCTAGTCTTCAGGGATATGTCCGGAATTAAGTCAGCTTTTGAAAGTGTCAGCTAATACTTCAGTTTCTGTCTGCTAGTCTCACTTTTTTCCTTGGATACGGAATTTGCTCAGTCCTGACAGCTTGTCATTTTAAAGATTTTATAATCTTTTAGTAACAGAGATAATGAAATGCTGAACACTTAATTCATTGGTTCCTGTCCTTGTTGATTAGGTTTCTCATATAGGCAAGTACTTTCTTCTACTGCCTTAGAAAGATAGATACAAATATTTTTAATATGTCTGTTTTTTTTTTTAATTTTCCATTTGTAAATTCTCAATTTTATTTTCAAATTATTACAAATTCCCAGCTCATGAATGCTGTAAAGAAGATCTCGACACTGGAAAGAGAGTTTATACATTAACCTTTCTTCCTCAAAAAAATGGGTAGCTGTTGCTAAGAGCACCACAGCTCCACTAGTACTAGATACTATTGGAAATGTTAAAGAAAAAAGCTGGTTTAGGCCAGACTTTAGTGACTGTCTAGATTTTAAAGTATAAGATAGATTCACTAAGATTTGCTTTCCAAAAAGCAACCTGGATATCATTCTGTGAAAAAGGGTGGAAGAATGGCTTCTTACTACCCTTTTTTCCCTTATTGTACAACCCTAGTTTCTGCAGTGCATAACACATATATCCACCAGCTTTTCTCCTCCTTCTTGCATTTGAGATTCCCCTGTCCTCACCGCACTGGCTCTGACTTCATACATGTCATCCACTTCCTCACTGTCTCTTGTGAGTGTTCTTCATATACCCATATCCTCCTTCCTTTCACAGTTTTTTTGCAGGCTGCCAAATTGTAGAGCTGAAAGGGAGACACAATCTTTTGAAGAAAGTTAAGAATTCTTGTCTCCATTGTGTTGCAAGCCAAAAGCCCCATGTCTGTATGTCACAATCTAAGTAACGGTTTTAGGACAGCAAAGATCCAGACCTCATGGTTCAGCTTTATACCTTATCACTACTGTCTGTTAGAAAAATAGTTCTGCACTGAAAGATTTTAAATAATGTTTTCCACAAAAACAGCATTCACCAGAAAGCCAGAGAGCATATCATTGCCTCACAGAACTTGTGTCAGATGTATTTGTGAGGGTCAAAAGATAATTTGCTGTAATGACATCAGTGTGGCTGATGTGTGGTGCTGAGAGAAGCTTAACTTCTGAAACTTTTTAGTGTAAAAGTAGAAGTCATGTTTTCAGCATGAGTCCCAGTCAGCCCACAGACACAATTACCAGATGAAAATACATAGAACTGAAGAGAAAGACCAAGAGTGAAAGTCTGAACCTCTTGTGTTAAGTTTTGTCAGTGGCTTCGTGGGAGCCTTAACATTTTTTAGCTTAAATTTTCATATCACTTGTAACCCTCCTTGTGAGTTCTGAAATCTAGTGTAATACACATAATACATTAAATGAATCTGCAACATTGCTTGACAGAGCTGAGAAGAAAAAGAAATAAATGAAATGTCTCTACCCTGAACAAAGGGTTATCTTTCTACCATTTTGACAATAATTGGGAGTTTTATTTTGCTTTCCAGTTCTGTAAAAAATAAGTTCTGACAGCCATCAGCATTGGTGACGTATACCATTATTACTACTTACATCAAGTCTTACATTAGCAAGGGATTGTAGCCACAATGATTATAGTACTTCAATAAAAAAGAGACCATTTTCGTATCAATTTAGTTTAAGCCAAAACAGCTGAACATGATTGGACTGAGCTTTTGAGCGACTAACCTTCATTTGGTGGCTCTAACAGTCTGTAAAATGTTTCTGAGAGCCAGCTTAGTGTTACAGATGAAAGAAAGGATGGAAGCCTGGTGGTAATGGGGATGGTGTCTGCAACTCCTCTTTGTTATAAAATCCCCTTATAAAATCTTAAAATAGCAGTTGCCTTTCATTAAATCTACACTGT
This sequence comes from Dromaius novaehollandiae, assembly GCF_036370855.1. Taxonomy (NCBI): domain Eukaryota; kingdom Metazoa; phylum Chordata; class Aves; order Casuariiformes; family Dromaiidae; genus Dromaius; species Dromaius novaehollandiae. The sequence continues at coordinate 42,614,374 of NC_088105.1, forward strand.
ATTAAAGGTAGAAGGATCTTTTCATGGCCCTGTTCTTTGGAAAAGGAACACATACTGAATACACTTTGCCTGTCTCTTGCCCTGAGAGAAACCCTTGCCTCTGGCAGGCCCACAGAAGTACTTGCTTTTGTAAAAACCAGGATGATTGCACACTTCTGATTCCTTTCTAATGCTTTTCCTTCTACTGTTTCATGAAGAGAATGAAAAGGGATGCTTGGTCTCACCATTTCAAACTTTGTGTAGCCTTAGCAGAAGACAATTTAGTTCTGATTCTGCTGAATTCATTATTAACCTTCTGTCAGCTCAGATGAAGTTTCTCTTGCTGTATTTCTCAAATCAGGGGCTTAAGAGTTCCTTTCTCTTCATCTGTGGTTTTCAAATTTCCAAGTGCCATTGAGGCAAAAATAGCGTTTGTGAGCTGTATCTTCTAAGCCTTATTTCTATGGGTTGTATTTTCTTACTTTAGAAAAGAAAAATTAGTAACCATAGTGTTCACCAAAGGTGCCAGACTGACGACAACCCTTCCAGAGACTATCCTCTGCTTTTCAGATATGTTCGTACACTCAGTACCAAAATAGGCATTTCCACATTACTTATGGATGGACTTCAGGACTTATGGATGCCATATATAGAAAGAGTGAGAAGGTTTGTTTATTGATTTCTTGGCTTCTGTGCAAAAACTGTCAAACCAGTTCTTAACTACGCTTATCATCAGCCTGGGTTTATTCAGAGCCTATACATCCCTTGAACAGATTGAAGGTAAGGTTAGCAATCAATACATTTTCTTCATATTAAGAAATTAATTCTGGTCACTACTGACAAAGGCCAAATTTAAATGAGACCACAGAAAAATCTGTAGTTTTGTATGATTCATGTTTCTACATTCAACTTAGGGACAGCATTCTAGAGTCTATCAAGCTTAGCCTTACATTTGATTAATAATTTCATTCGACATCTGATGGGGTCTCAAAACAATTCCACTTGTCGTACTCAAATCACTTAAATATTTTGATGGAAAGTACATACGGGAGCTAAAATCAGATTCAGTATAAACTAAAAGAATCATGGCTACAGTGTATGAACCCATTACATTTTTATGATTAAATTCATCATCCTGAGGTTTTGGTTTATGTGAAGCTAGAATTCTTAAAGACAGTGATTTGTGAGAGTCCTGGTTGGGAGAGTTTACATTTTATCTGTCCTGAAAACTATTATCTGGTGAAATTTGTATTCCTCACTTGACTGTTCTTGCTCACATCTACAGCTCTAATATAGGCAAGTTTTGCTTTTTCTTGAGACCATCAATATTACTTTCATTTTCCCTTCATCATGTGTACCATTGCCAACTTTTCTCATTTCTTCTTTTCATATACTTTTCACTCTCCTAAATCTACTTGGATCAGTCAACATTTTGATAAATATCATGTAAGCATTCCTGTCTCCACATTCATACACTTTTATGTTATAATTTGCTCTGCCTTTCAAAAGCCATGTGCCGTGAACGTGCCATATAGTAACCGATATATGAAAGCCTTGATCTTCAGAGTTACTGGAAGCTTTTGACTTAACCAAACCATTTTGTAAATCTTTCACCGCATTCCCAGTTTGCTTGCAAATCTATGTTTATAGTGTTAATTTTTAGAGGCCTTTCTGCCTATTTGTTGCATGCAACTGGAGTTTCTGTGCTTCCACTTGTATGTTCTATATTGCAAATTAAAACAACTGTAGTAGCCTTCTTGAATCAGTATATCAATTTTCAATAGATTCTATATACACTTCTCATTTTAAATTACATTTTGCAAAAGGCATAAGAGATTTTACCTGTATGGTCAAGATCTACTTTCTTGTGCTGCATTTAGATAGTACATGCCTTTAATTAGCAAACATTTTAGGAGTATTTTTTCTGTGTCTGTAAATTTAATTCTCTCCAAATTTTCTAGAGATCTAAAAGAACTGTAAACCTGGCAATAGCTCGCTTTCTCAGTTATTTTTAAAGGCTTTCTCTCTCATCAAGTTTCTGTACCAGATACAGGACCTGCTCTTTTCCCTAGCAAATATGAAAGTAATTGAACAGTGTGTTGCTGATATACAGCTAGACCTAGTTAAGTGCAGAAATGTGGGGAAGTTCTTCCCTCTCTTTTCCTAAAACTTTTCGGCTTTTGTGATTGCCGATGTTTGTGGCAGGTGACTTGTCCGTTCAGCAATATGTACTTGCATTCTGTGATAACAGGGTAAGCCTCCTTTCTTCTAATCCATTAATGTTTCTTTTCATTTTGTATGAGTTACTTTTGATATCTTAGAAGAGATTACTTTACAAGCAGTTATTGCTTCTCTTTTATGCTTAAAAAATTGCAATTTCCTCTCATAATTAGAAAGGTGCCATTTCACAAATTCTTTATGTATTTCCTAAGTATTTTTATCTCCGCATTCAGGCTCCAAAATAGGCAAATTTATTTGTTTACATTTTTTGCAGATACTATAACTCAAAATATGTCAGAGTAAAAATATAACCTACAAGAGAGTAAATTTATTTTATTTTATTTCATCTCTGAAATAGTTTTGATGCTCATCTTGCTGTGTAAGCAAGTGATCAGTTTATGGTGGTGAAGTCCAACCAATAAGTACCTGCTACATGATCACATGGAAAACACTGTGTTAAATGTTTGAGTCAGGCATACTTCTGAATAAGCCATGGGTGTCCATAAGCAGAGGAAGAGTTAAGGTCCTCTGTAAACTTTGGTGAACACACTAGGCATATATTCAGTAATGTTTACAAGCTGTTCAGTATTTGTTGCAGCATTGCCGAAAGAATGCTGTTGCGACAGTGGAGACATCACTACCAGTCTAAATTCCTACTTAAAGTTGCTTACAGCTTTCTCAGGAAACATTATTTAACTTTAAATTTCTCGTGCTTGTTTTCATCTGAGAAGTACATTTTAAAGGAAGTTTTAGACAACTCCATCAAGCTGGTGCCCCATTAGTTTTGCCCAAATGTAAAAGAAAAAAAGAAAAATGGTATTTGCAGTGAAGTCAGTTTCAGATGCTCCTTATCTTTTCTTCACCCCCTTTACCCCTTCACTCTCTATAGTAACTCAAAGATGGCTTTATTGTAGAATACATCTCTATAGAGACACTGAAAAACTACACACCAGAGCTCAAAATTTATTGTTTGGATAGCTTCCAGATCAAATTGCCTCTGTGCACAAGTTAAAAAAAAATGCCTTTTTACACTGAGCTAGACTTTCATAATCAAGATTAAGTTCTTTCCTTGTTGCATATTTTCAGCAGTAATGAGAGAATCTGCTTAGCCTGTAAGTGATTTCTGTGGAACTTCAGTTTTTAATTGGGGTCACATGACATATCTAATTGGGAACACTTGCGTGCAGGAAGAAAATAGGTTCCTCTTTTTTCAATAGCTGAATTCACTCTTTAGGGAAAAACTGAGAGTTTAAAAATCGTGAATAAAGAAAGAAGTAAAACTGAGTTGTCACCAAAATGAGCATTTATCAGTGCAAATGGATTGAATGGAAAGGTGCTGGTTTTGCACAGTCATTTTTTTGAATGAAGTTGTTCTTTAAATATTTATTCAGGATTAATGTAAACTGTTCGTAGTCTCTCTAAGCAGGGATTTTGTGTGCTTTGCTTGGTTTGAAGCAGGTTAGCTGTGAAGTACTGAGATTATTGCTACCTGAGGAGTGTGCATTGTAAACAAATGCTGGAGAATACTTTTCTCTGCTTCATAAATATATGGAAACCCAGTACTGTGAATCACTCATGATTTGGTACTGGCAGCTATGATAAGTATGATGAGAAACTTTGCAATACTGAGTATCCAATTCTGAATCATAGGAAGCAATGATCTTCAGAGGCGTATTTCTACCTATTTTTTGCATGCTAACTTACCTTCTAAATACGGAATTTTTATCCAACTTGGGATAAGCACTGCCAAAAATTACTATCTAGAAGTAAGAATCCTTTTTTAACTTTATACCTATGAAGTACCTTAGAATCTATCTGAAAGAATATGCAGAAGTTTATTTGAAATTAGACATCTGTGGGGGAGACAGACAGTTTTAGAACAGTAACAGGAGCTAGAAGCTCAGGAGAAGCTGTAGTACTGATCCAGGTATCACAGAGGAGATAGCACTTGGTTCTGTTGGTGGAAAGGGGCCTCGAATGGCAGAGGGTGTTCTAACCCTGCCCGCTGACCCTCCGCATTTGGAGCATGATACCGGTGGCTGTGCCTGTTCAAGGGAAACCACTGGACCCTTGCGATGCTGGATTCTACTACAAAATTTTAGTCCCAAGAAGTCAACCAAAAACTGTAACTGACATTATTGAAACCAGGATTCTATCCTTGGAGGCTGGATCCGCTTAATTTTAAAGAAAGGCCATACCATTCTCCTGTTATTTCTAGTGAAAATTCAGTGAGTTCAGTAGATATTTGCTATTATAAAAGCAGTATTTGCAAAGACAGAATCAGATGTGGAGGGTTTTTTGAATGACTTTATTTGGATCAAAGCTGGCATTTTATCTCTCCATCTCCAGAACTCCTTGCTTTTCTTGCATGTGACAGGCAGGCCACCAGTGGTGGGATTTCATGCTGTGGTACCTGTCTAGTGCAGCCACTCGCATGAGAGCAGAGGTCGTGGAGTGGAGGCTTTGAGTCACCTGGAGGATGGACCAGAGCAGAAAGCTGGAGCTAGAGAATGTTCTTCCTAGCAGGGCCCTCAAGCCTGGCCAGCACTTCCCACCGTGGTGCCCTGCACATGCTATCTAATCTGATCAGTTACAGCAATTAGAGACTGTGCTCCTCACCACCAATATAGGAGATACGGGTACTGAAGTGAAGGTATGTGAAGTAGGGCTTCCCTGACTGCATCTCACTCAAGTACATGGGACATAAGTATCCTCCCATAAGGGGTTGTAAGAATTCGAATAGGTCCCAAGAGGCTGGAGTTCCCACCTTATCAGTGCCAAGCCTGATCAGTTCTTCAGATGATAGTTTGTTGAGCACAGGAGAAACCTGGGATTGCCTGCAGGTTTATTTCCCAGATTGTTGGAAGCTCAGGTAGGACCAGCATTGACAAAAAAAGCATATTCTTCTTTAGTGCAGTAGGTAGTTTTGTTTTCTGGTGTAAAGGTCCTTGCTTCAATTTCTTGCTGGAATGGATTCTTCACAAATGATGATAATCCTTTATTTGCTATTTATTTGGTTACCTTCTTGTCTCTACATCGTGCTCTGAATTTTCTTTTCCTTTAACATTTTTGAAGCTCAGGTACTCAAATGAATGGGACAGGGGGAGTTTTTGTAATTACTAACAGAAAAAAATTCTAACAGTTTCTAATAGAAAATCATGGACTGTCCAAAGTGTTACTAGTGAGTTCCTTTCTTTTCCCCTGATCCTTTAAGACCAAGGTTTCTGAACACCCTGGTCCCAGCTCAGAGGTGAACCAGATGTAGATGGAGTGAGACGGTCCTGCTATAAAAACTGTCTCAGAGCTGGCTGTGGCGTCAGAGGGCATGTCAGTATGCAGGATGCAGCATTCTCTGTTGCAGTTCAGGCAATAATAGAGCCCAGAGGCAGCCCCAGCTGCGTAACATGATTTATTTGTCCCCCAGACCACCTTCCTAGAGATAGCCCACATTATGTCGGTGCCCTGTGAGGCCACAGAGGTTCGCAGTTTAGGGAGGCATCCAACTGAGCTAAGAGTGGTTTGGAAACAAATGAATCTGTGTGTAAAACCTTAGGATTTTTTTTTCTCCTAAAAAACGTTATTAACAACATTTCAGCCTATCTCTGAGCTGCCTGGAAAAGTAAAGCTGGTTCCTAAGTTGCAGATCTGTTAGGACAAGAGACTAGTGCAATTCCCCTGTGCAGGATGTAAGGGACCGTTCTCCCTGTGCAGAACAGATCCAGCACAGGGCACACTGCATGCAAAAATGTGCTCAGGGACTGACTAGTAGCAGAATCTAAAGTTTTGTTGCTGTGCGGATCTCTGTCTCCTCAGTCCCCACATTTAAAGATACTTGAACTCCTCTTAGGTATGCAGATCCTTCCCTGCTGATTAGAATGTCACGAATACCTTTTACATAATCCTAGTTTGTGCTGCATATAAAGCAGCTACCTCAGAATCTGACTTCACAAATTTTGATGTATTTGAGTTGGTCTTTACAAATTGGCATAAAGGTAACGTTTTGTTTTGAACATGCATTGAGTTCCTTTTTCATTTGGCTGCTGGCAGTGCTTTATCTTGATCAGACATAGAACCAAAACCAAACAAAGAAAAATAATCAAAGCTTCATTTTTATTAATTCCTGGTATCTGTTCTTCACAAGTTTGACATCCATTTTCTATTTTATGTGAGTACTACAAAGTCTCTCCCTGGAAATTGGAATCCCTAAAGCTTTTTCAGAGTGTGTTGAAAGAAAAATGTGTCTTCAGACACCCTTCTAGCATAATAATGAATTTTGATTCATTGTTACAGTTCTAAATATCATAACAGTTGGATTCTGTTGAGTATCTTTTTTTCAGTGCATGACGTGGCCCTGTGTCTTGCTGCCTGATGAAGGGTGTATTAGGGACATTAGATTTCATGAATAGGGAAGGGCACAGCTGAAGAAACAATACTTATAGGTACTTTGACTTCGTATCTCTGCTCAGTGGCACTGATTTGTTCATGATACAGTAGCAAGTTTCTCTTCCACTCTACTACCCATGTGCCATGGGTGTTGTCAGTGAATCACCCCTCCTCATGTGCTGCATCTGGACTGTGGCCCAGGAAAGAGGCGACTGTTGTGTTCCTGGGTTGAGAGAGAGTTCTAGCTTCAGACAGCGTGAGCATGAGCCATTCTTTATGTTACGATGTTTTCTTTGCATCTCCTCCTTTTAGCAAACCCGATCAAGTACCTGTACCCTCATATAAACCACAGGCTTTTCTGATCAGACATCTTCCTTTTGCTGTGTCTCCTTGTAGAGAAAAAGGGGTATGTAACCATCTGTTAAAATGCTATCTTCCAGTTTTGCTTATAGCCATATGCTTATGTAGAATAAAATTTAGTGAAGCAGTCAGAAAAGTAGAAAGGGGAAAAAAGGAACCATCCCATTCTCCCCATTCACGCAAAGGAGAAGCAGCCTCTTGTGTTGCTAACCAGCATATGACCTACAACATTAGCTGTAGGGAGCAGACAGGAGGGAAGGAAAGAGAGGGAAGGCCAAGAGACAGCATCCTGGCTGGAGGAAAATATGACCCTATTATGAATTCTAGGAAAGCGAATAGCAGCCTTGGAAACACTTCAGATATGCCCACCTGCAGATGTAGACAGGCATGGCTTTCTCTGTCTCTGCGCTGAGCTTGCTAGAAGTGAAGAATGCCTGTGGCACTGTGCCTCAGGTAAACGGTTTGCCGAAAATGCAGAGTGTGTCAAGCACAGCCCTGTATCAACACACACAGCCTCAGAGCTGGGCAGACAGGAGCCATTCTCCTACAAGGGAGAACAAGGTCCGTCTGTGCTCATCTGGATAGACACTGCTCTAGAGCAGACTGAGAAAGGCGCTTTCCTGGTGCTTTTCTCTACGCATTCTCTTGAGCAGCCCCTGCTAGAATATTCCTAATTCAATAGTATCCTCTGTCTTGAGCCCTAGAAGCAAATTAGAAATCATCATCAAGCTCAAACCTTACTTCAGCATTTTGAGAAATTACATTTGTTTATGATGCACCAGTCTAGTTTTTTTACATTTCTAAATACAGAAGAGATAGCAAACAATCATAGCAAAGGTTTTAAACTAGGATGTCTTGTGTTAAACAATTAAATCTGTATTTCTACACCTGAACAAGCACCATGGTATGAGAGGTGTTGAAAACCTCAGTTCACAGGGAACTCAATGGGTCTGCTGTACATGAGTCAAATGAAAGTTACTGGCTCATATGATTTATTAACAGTCTTGCAACATGTAATTCAGAAACATTGCTCAGAGTTTAGAAGGGCATCACAGAAATGTTTTTAACTGTTTTGAAAGCCAGACTCTTTAATGTAAAGACAGTTCTGCGCACACGTATATGGTTTTGCACAAAAAAGTCAATATTACAAGAAAAGTAATTTGAACATTGGTGAAATCAATAGCTACTATGGCTCACATCAGATGTTTGTATAGAGTAATATCCTCTTAAATCAAAGCCCCTTGCAGGGTACAGCCATTTATAATCTTGCGCTGAAATTGCAATGATCCACTACAAGGTTAAGAACAAAGGATCTCAAAAGCTGTAAATATGATGAAATGAATCAGATCACCTTTTGGTTTAACTAGTAGCTATCCTTACATGAAAACTATTGCCTCTTGTTTTCCACAATTTATTAACTAAGACTTTGCAAACCTTTGTATCTTACAGTTCAGCTTTTTTTCCAAAAAAGCCTCAATTGAGAGTGTCCTGTTGAACAAGACATGAACCTGAAATACTCCTGAAGCCTGGAGAACAAACTTAGTTTTGAAACAGCCTGTTCTAAACAGCTAGAAAAGAAAGCACATCTCTTTTCTCAGTTAGGAGGTATTTTCAAACCACTTAGTCTTCCAGAGGCTAATAATACTTGTTCATCCTGCTCTGCAGATAATAAGGCCAAAAAGAATCATTTTAGTCATCTATCAATTTAGGACTATGAGATATTATGTGAGACAACAAATCCAGTCCTCTACTTTTGGAAACAACCATTTCAGAGTCTGGTTTCGTGTATAATGTGGGCAGTCAATTTTGTTGACTAATGCATATTTTACAGACGATCCACTACTGTAGGTTCAAGAATTAATTGAAGATAATCCAGCAATCTTTTGATTGATTGCTTTTTCTTAAGAAGGTCACAATTGCCCTAGATCTATCAACATCTATCAAGTGACCTCTTCACCTTCCCTTGGATTATTCAGGGGACTTTTAGTTTTCTAATGTAAAGCAGGTGCCATCCAAAAAGGCTGCTTAGTGTTCTCTCTCTCTATAGGCAAGCTTTGCATTTTTCCTCCTGATGACCACAGTGTAGGTGCTCAACTTGAGTTTTGTAGCCACTGTAAACCATAATTCCAATTTGAAGTGACATACTGCTATGAGTATGGCTTACATTCTTAACCCCTTAGTTACCTCAATTTTGCTATGTTAAATAGGTGCTGTGTGCTCATGTCTGGCTTTCCAAGTCATAAACAATTTCATCAAACTTCTTGAACATGACTCACAACAGGAATTTCCCCAAATGAAGTTCCTTTAGTTCAGATGGATGACAATGTGAAAATACTGCATTTCTAAGACTGTCTTTTTTATTCCATAACCACAGTTTTCATATACACCTTAACTCGAACAGTAGTGCTCGCACCAGGATTCTGTTTTATTGATAGCCTGCAAACGATTGCATGCTCTGAGCTTTGAGAAAGACCTCTGGCACAGCATTTCTAGCCTGCTGAGTTGATAAATAAAAACTGGTTCTCTGTTGTTGGTTAGCTGCCTTCTGGATAAGTACTCATATTTGCTACACTGGTGTGACAAGGAGTCTTTCTATAGCCAATTCTGTGCATGAGTAGCTAAAATACATTTGTATAGGGGAAGGGAACACTTCAGTTCTGGTAAGTGTATGCTGTCCAAGGTGTCAACACTGTAGTAAAATGACACAGTATTTTGTATGCTCAGTAAAGTACAAAGAAGAAGAGGACCAGGAAATAGATGTATTTGAAAGGCATTTACGGACCCACACAAGCAAAAGTCCGTATGTGTATAAACATGTATATAGGTGTTTACTCAAAGCTTGTGGAATGAATGAATTCCCTTAGCAAATCCCCAGGTAGTTTGTTGCATAAAGAGATTCTGACATCCGACACACAGAGAGATAAAAGCGGGACCACTGGAAAGCTGCGGTTAATGGGATTGTAGAATACTTCAGGTTGGGAGGGAGCTCCGCAGATCTTCCATCCAGACCCTCCCCAAAGTTGGACTGACTTCCAAATGAAGTGCCTGTATGAAAACCAGGAACAATACATAAAACCAGCTTCAAACCTTGCCTTTGTTTCAATTCATATGGCAAAACCCACCAAGAGATTAGATTGAGCCCCCTACAAAACACAGAGGACAAGACACTTTGGACTAGATTCAATGTGGTGATTTTGATTGTTAGAGCAGCACTCACTTCCTTTTATATCCCTTCGTGAAGAAGCACCACAGAAGAGGAAGGAATGCTAGCAGCTTTAAGTTCCACAGTTACATCAAAAGCCATGACATAGGGACTGGTATTAGGATAAAAATAGATTTTCAGATAAGATTATTCTTTTTGAAGATTCAGTAAACCATATTTACTGTGTCACAGTGCTCTTAAAACCAGTAGCATCTTCTAAGTGATCAGGAAATATGTCTGTCTGTGAGAGATGTAACCAAGAACGTCGAAGAGATTGATTTGATTTAATGCCACTGCCATTCAGTGGGGATTAAGGGATTGTGAGAGGGAAAAAGGATCTCTCCGTTTTTGTCTTTCTTATTTCCTTTTTGGACCATTAAGGATTGGACACATACAAATAAGATAAGATAGAATACGATACGACACAGTAAGATACGAAAAGACAAGATTAAATTAAGGATCTGTACCTGACAAAGCCCACTGCTCAGAATGTACTGGCATCCCACAAAGCATTGGCAAGCATAAGCAACGTACAAAGTTATCTTAAATTATAATGCCATATAAAAAAACAGATTTGGCAAAAAGAAAGTACTCGCTACTCCAACATTTCCCCAGCTTTGTAACTGTTTGCTCTTTCTCTTTACACAGCATTTCTTACTATTGGCAAAGAAAATATAATTTGGATTATTTTTCCAGAACAAACATGTGCAGTTAAACTAAAATAACTGTAACGGAAGGGTATAATTGATTCATGTCACAGAGACCCACAGTGAAAGAAAATTCAGATCACGTGACGTGCTTGCAAACTGTGCGTTGCATCCCCTCTGGTGAGCAGGCTGCATGTCAGCCCTGGGCAGGACTAGGACTGGCAGCTCCATCGGAGCCGTTTGCTATCAGAGAAGTTGGGCTTTTGTTTTGTTTTGTTTTGTTTTGTTTTCAGTAGTGCATGATGCTTATTGAGATTCCATCTGGGAATTATCAGAACATTCCTATTGATGTGTGGTCATTTGGTGGGTGAAGAAGGTGGCGTCTAGGGTTCCTTGTCCGTTACAGTGTAGGCTAGCGTACATTGCAGAAAGATAACTTCAGAATGGAACATTTCTGTCAGGTTATTTAGGTATTACTGGAAAAAATATTTTGTCATTTGCCTTGCACAGCGCATTTTGAAATGTCTGCTCTCCACTTGAATTGAGGACAAAAAAAAAAAAGTTGAAATCTGAAAATTTCCCAAATGGGAAAATACATGGATTTGTTTCCCAACTGGCCCTCCTGAATATCCCTAATAAGAGACCTTTCGAGGTTTAATTTTCTTTTGGACATCAACCTGGCTTCTGTTGGCATATTATCAGTTTTCCGCAAGTGCCTCCATCTCCATGTCCTTTTTGTTAACAATTCTGTGCATCTGCATCTGCATCATATGGATCAAATGGATGCCAGAACACCAGTAAGAAGCCCTGTAGCCATCCTGTCTTCTTCCACAATGAAAAAAAAAATCCTGAAAGCTAACAAAAAAATCAGGAGTCCAGCAATGCTGCCTTTCTCATTGTATTGCATTATCATGCACCCACAGCGAGGGGTGATTAGGCACAGACATGGCTATGGCTCAGCCACGGATCCTGGAGCTGATAAGTAGTAAATACTTTGTGCCCGCACGAAGCCCATACGCAAGCAATCCCCACCACCTAGGGCAGAGTGCAGTGGTAGTACCACAGGGAGAATGGATTTTGCACCAGCATTTCCTTAAGTATTTATGTTTCCTACTAAAATCACTTTGCTATGTTTCTTTTAAGAGTGACATATTAGAAGTTCAGAAACAACCTGTAGTAAAGGCCTGCAGAGAACCTGTAGAGGAGCTCCCCCAGTATTTATTGTATCATTGCATGAACGTGAATACAATAAACATGTCAGAGTGTCTAATGGAGGGATTTTTTGGAGGAGGGATTTAGGAGGGCAGTACCATGCCCCCCTTCCCCCTTGCCCTGCTCTGTCACCACGGCCTCGTGCGGCATGTCTCGGGTTCGTGTAGTGGGGGGAACCGTACTGCTCAGCCTTCAGCCCTCCGCCGGCCACGCCGCGACTGCAGCCAGACCAGCAGGACTCAGTACTGTGCTTCATAATATTCTTCCATGGCAGTTGTGTTGAGATAATGGGTTTTGAGAAGATACGAAACTTTTGGAGTGCTTATAAACAAGATATCTTCTCTGTATAAGTTCTTTGCGTCAAAGAATGTGCCTGTGCTCTGCATGAGCCTTTTAGGCCTTCTGACCAGTCTGTTAGAGGACTTTGTGTTTTGTAGATCACAGTGGTAGTGGATCTGTTACAGAGCTATTGTGATTTATAAACTCAATACATGTGCTGGCCACATGTGATAGTGCAAGGGAAAAACCCTCCGGAAATGTCTGCATTAATGTTACATTACAGTGACTTGGATGTGGTTGTGTGGGGAAGTTAGTCCTGCAGGCAGGACTGACCTCCCTGCATGGGCGCAGCTCTGTTGTTGTGCAGAAACAAGCCTGAACCTAGCTAGTGTCCCGCTTTGCCACACGATCCACACTGCTTACTCACTAGAATAGCTTTGGAGCCATTTCTGGGAAAACAGGGTGATATTCCCAGAAAAAACAGTTGTTTCCTTCTTTCCAGGGCATAATTAATGGTGCATTTGTCTAACGTATAAACTGGCCCCAGCACTGTTTTTGGCCAATCTGATGACAGCAGTATCGAACTACGGGCATCATTCAGGCAAGTCAGCTAAGCGTCAATGGAATTCGTAGAAGGTGAAATCTGTGGGTATCATGGGTTCACGTTCCAAGCAGAAAAGAGTAGAGTTTAGTGATAAAAGTTGGGCATCTTGCTCCTTTATTCTCTGATACTGCTCCCGGTACCAGAGCCCAGGACGTAAATGTAGAAAGGGCCACAGGGCTTCTAAAAGTTAGCCACAGGCTCCTTTTACAAAAGATTGTGCCTGTATGGTCAGTCAGACAGCCTTTTGACTGCTTCACCATCATAGCAGATGGTAAAGAACGTGTTTTGTTTTTCTAAAATATATGCTCCCATTCAACCACAGTTCTTGAACTTGAAATAAAATCAAAGTAGTATGTCCTGTAGGAGATCAGATTAGCTTAACACAGTAGTCTCTAAAGACCTTAAAATCTATATATCTACATACTAGCCATTACAGCATTGTTCCCTGTTCTCTTTGTCCTAAATCCTCATCCAGCCTTTTTTTGAATGTCACATTGTAACTTGGGCTCTGTCTTTTCTTTTGGGGAGTTTGTTCTGGAGAAAAACCCTGTCTATGAGTAAATAATATTAGTTATTTGCATTTAATTAATTAAAATCATCAAAATTAATTATTAAAATCATCAATAATACTGTTGTTCTGGAGTTGCGCCTTGATATGCCACTATCCTGACCAACAGGTATGCCTATGTACATCAAGGGCAGGCTAGGAGTAGAAATTAGAAGAGGTAGATTTTTCAAATTTCTGTTCATGTGGCTGGGCATTGTGAAACACAGTTCAGCCCAGATTTAATATTTGTTACTGAGCTACAAACTGCTGAAATAGGACTACTAATGAGATAAATGTTTCTTAACGCTTCTACCCCTGAAAGAAGTTATCTGAAGCTTTCAAATAAAGTTATGTGTTAGTTATTAAATGCTACATCAAGCTGTTTGCTGGAGATTCAAACTCCAGCAAACAAGCCCCTCTAGACTCCTTCAGGAAAGCAGGGCATGGGCTGGGATTTGCCCATTAGATCTGAGCTCAAAAACAAGCAGAAACACTGCCAAGAATTACCCTGCCCTGCTGCTGACCTTCAAAAGTCAAAATGCTCCCCAAGCTAATACACATGTGGCCTAAGCAAGATGTGGCTGCGCTCAAAGACAAGATCCTCCCTTCCAGATCTCATTAGCGGTGTGGTTTCTTGACTGGGCCAAGACTGCAGAGGAGAGAACGGGAGGAGTGGGTGGCAGGAGCGAGACTGCTTGTTGAAGTGAGGAGCACATAGTGCAGAGATTATCAAAACGGAATTCCCGCTTGGGCCAGTCCTGCTATGTTTGTGTGGTTTAGTGTTCCTTTTCAGCGCAACACTGAGAGCTTAATTTTGCAGGAAATTAATGTACTTCAAATTTTGTTGTTTCACTAATTGGTGACACACAAAACTCTCCAGAATAATAGGACAGGATGCCCCTTCTGGGGTCTGCTCCGCAGGTGAGCAGAGTTTGTTGCAGGCCTAGCCAGATTCTGAAGACTTTTTTGCAGCGCGTGTTGTTTCACTGCAGAGGTGCCTAGCTCTGTCCCCATTGCACTAACCATGCTGGAAGACAACATACAAACATTGGTGAGCCCACAGAAAGTGGACTGTACCGCTCGTAATCTCTTGAATGCACTGTGTGTGAAAAATGGGTTAATGCTGCTTGCCCTGCCAGTACCCCGTTCCTACAGCTTGGGGATGTGTCCAGCAGTGAGTGACAGCGCTTGGCAATGGTGCACCTCACACCAACTGAAATGAATTGAATCAAATCCTGTCTGTCCCCTTGCCCTCCTGAAACTCCTCCTTCGTGCAGGCAGGGAGGTCACCAGAGCTATCTCCCTGGCTCCAGCTGCCCTTCCTTCCCACTTGGCTCCTAACTAGAGAGAGAGCAGGAGACTAAGAGCAGTGGCAGGAATTTGGGTCATTCAAAGGACTGGCAGAGAGTGGCAGGTTGCTGGCAGTTTTTTCTGTGTGCTTCACTGCCTTTATGCCCACCTTCCATTTATATCAAATGCCAGGACTGTGGTCTGGAGTGTTCCTCCAGTGTTTGTGGAGAACTGGAGACCCTGTGTGGAAGGTCTCTCCATTTTCATTTCTTTATATGTATATATTTTTGCAACATCATGACCTTACAGAACTTTTGAAAAAAGTTAGCTTGTCAGCCAGATACTTGTAAGCTACTTAGCTAACAAAAAAAAAAAAAAGAAAAAGAAAAAATCCAAATACAGAACACCAACAAAACTAGGGGCTTTGCCCTTGCCTCTGTTTTCAAAGCCTAAGGGACCCATAAAGGGCAGAATGGGCCTAGAACGCCTGGGCCCTCCGGAGGCAATCGCAAGGCTCCAGGGCAGTGAAGAAGAGCGCAGGCAGATAACTTCTCTGCAGCTTTTTGTAGGGATGTTATGGCTGAGGTGAGGCCTGCAGCTGGATGTAGCTTGGGTCCTGCCTCTCTCCTATAGATGTAGTTATTGAAGGATTCAGCAAGGAGCACTGCAGTGTTCCATCTCTTCTGTCGCATTGTTACAGAAAGCTAAAATCAAATGAAATCAGCTGTGTAATTCTCACATGTTTCTTTTAGGAGCTAAAACAATGAGAGATAAGCTGTACTATAGAGACAAACATATTATAAAAACTCTGGCCATAATTAGACAGTCACACTTTGAAAATCTATAAATTCCAGCTATTAATTGGTGCTTATATTAGAAATAAAATCTTGTTTCTATTTTTTCATTTTGTATTTTTTGTTAATGAAATTACAAAATGATAACTAAGAGCTGAGGCAGAGCTGAAAAGATTACCTTTAATTTATTATAATTTGATGATTTGTGCTTAATTTGATGGCTCTTTGTTCACTCTTAAGCTATGGGGATATGGCAGGGAAAAGAGATTACAGCTATTGGGGTTTTTTTGCAATATCTTTTTAGTAACTATTAAGAAATGAAATATCTTTCAACATCACTTTTACCATATCCTTTTTGGAGGGAGATAAGTTCAAGCTGTCCTACAGTTTTTAGTCTTTCCCCGTAAAACCTTCATTAGAGAGACAGAACTAAGAGCTTGGAAATCATTTCCTGGAGTATCTGTAGTGTTGATTGCTTCAGGAAGACTATAGTGTCTTACTGTTTTAGGATTAAACATCCTCATTATTAAGTGAAAAAAAAAGAAATTCTGAGAGAACAAAGATTTCTGCAGTGCCTGGACAAGCACAGAATACAAAGTACCTACAATGTATAATATAGGCTGTACATCGAATTTAGAATACTATTTGTAACTTGAATGCAGTCTGCAGAGTATCAGCAGCTCTACTCTAAAAAGTGGATAATATTCTGATTTTCCACCTTTGATGGAGTTGATGTTAGTGCTGCATGTTTTGGCACACATTTCCTATTTTTCCTATTTTGTCGTTCTTTCAGGAGTCTCTTCCTCCAAACCCCTTTCCATTGATAGAGGTCTCTGCCTCAGAAATCCAAAGCACCTTTCTGCAGGCAGTGGCCGTCCAAGTGCCAGGTGATGCTGGAGAAGTGAAGCTCTTCAGCTCGGAGTTTCAATCAAAGTGTAATAATTTCAGCAACTTTTGTGGAGCCATTCTTTTAAGTACTACATATTGCTCTGAGGAAATTCTCCCCTCCTTATCAAAAACATAAGCTGTAAATACTAACCACGTTGGAATACAGCTTCCCCATCCCATGGGTTGGAATAACGCCACAGCTCTATATGCGGATATTCTGCAATTGTTGATGAATGTATAGGCAGGGACCCATTGATCCTGGACCTGCTTCCAAATCCCCTGCCATATTAATTGAGTTGAAGTTACAGTGGAAATGCCAAATGCTTAGGGATGGGGTTTTCCCACTGTAAGTTCCTACATGGCGAGAATTTCCTCTTATTTCCATTCTGCTCGAGCAGTACAGTTTATGAAAATTCACTCTCAATATTTTATTTGCTATAAACACACATTTTTTCAGATGTTAATTTCCAAGCCAACAGACGATTTTGTTCAATGCAATCCCACGTGAGAGATCCCCAATCCCCAATCAGTTGCAGGTGAGCTGCTACAGCCAGACCAGACATATATCCATACTCCTGCGTGAGAATACCAATTCTGAGCACAAAGCAGCATTTTTATATAATCATGGCAGTCTGCCCAGAAAATGTATGCCTGCCCCTACAGAGGGCTAATTAGTTCAGGCAGAGCATCCTTCCAGCACAGATATTCTGCTTGCAAGCCTGGAAACGTCTGTCCTGTGCTGCATTTTCCTTTGCAGAGATTTACAGCAAACCCTTGAAAATTGGGCATTCCACCCTTCTGTGGTTAATGTGCTGCATGAGTGAGGCATGTGCTTTTGAGAGTGCAAACAGTTGTGAGTTGCCAAAGTGTAGTCTGATGCACTCTGTAAATACTTGGTCTTGGTAAATCATAGCTCACTTCTAAGCTGCTCTTTTGTTGAGAGAGTTCTTCTACATTCTGCCCTAAAACTGAGAAACGTCCTATGTCTCTAAGCAGGAATGTGGCTGTCCACAAGTGGCCTCCCTTCCCATCCTGCTTGCTTCCTGAACTTCCTTCACTTAGTTAAATTGTTTTGAGTGATTTCTTTTCTCCAACACTTGCAGTGCTGACCTTGGATTTTAATCTTAAACTAACAGATGAGGGAGGTGAGGATATGCTGAAATTGCTACTGATTTTATTTTATTCTTTGACATTTTGAACTTGAGATTGGTGCTCATAACAGTGACATTTGCTCGGCTCAGGTATGGAGAATGTTGGTACCAGAAAAGTGACTGTGCAAAGCTCTAGGCAGGAGCCTACTCTTAGTTCTAACCTTCTTCGTTCTAGACCTGATATTTCCAGACAGAACTGTCAAGTTGAAAAAAGAGCCATTTTTATTGTTTATTTGAATACACATTTGCCCGTGAGGAATTAGGGAGCTCCATGTAAGAGGCACAGGCTGACCACCAAATAAATGTAAATATAGAAACATGTTCCCAAAGATTTGGGACTGGGTCTTAAACTCCCGGTCCTTTGCATCTTCCTGATCTGCCAGTTATTCATGATTCTTTGATATTGACCTCCTTACTTGAACTGAAGAGAAATGCCCTTAGCAAACACTACAGTATGGATTAGTGTATTCTCCATGGGTTAGGTAGCATGGACAATATCACTCAATCATTCCGGAGAAACCACCAGCCTCTTATAATTGAATCTGGTCCAAATCTCCAGAATTCAGGAGTTACCTATTCAGTGCAAGGTCAACAGTGAATTGCCCCCAAATCAGAATTAATTCTTTTCCAAGGTTAGTGTTCCATTTTTGTTTTTCTTACTTGAAGCTGTCAGGGTGAAAATGTATAATAAATGCCTATTTGGTTCTTAACCAGTCTGAGTATTTTCCTTTTCACAGCTTCAGTGTTAGAATTACTCTTGCTTTGGTTTGGTTTGGTTTGCAGTTCTCCTGCCTATCTGCTCACAAAATGAAACTTCAATAAAATGGATAAGAAATATTTGTAGTCTTATGTAGAAATCTTTTTGCAGCTGTTTGTTCATATTTATAAGCTTATTTGTGAAAATCCTATTATTAATAGGATGGATGCATGTGTAGCATTAGATTTCTTCTCAGACATTATCAGAATCCTTCACTGCATTTCTGTCTTTGAATAAATAATATGTATAGAAGGATGAATTTTCTTCACATTACCCTCAATAAATGTGTATAAGCCACTGTATAAATCTCATAATTCACCTCTTCAGTCCTAGTAGTTATAGGATAAATCCAGTAGATTTAGCTGTAAGCCTCCAGATATACCTCTGCCAAGACTCTAAGGTAAAGTTCTGATCCTGCAGTCCTTTACATTCACTGAGGTTTGCAGTTGCTATGGTTTCAAAAATTTCGCTGGAATTAAAACACTTTTATATGTGTCAGTACAAGTAATTATCTTTGGTGAATAATTTCTCAGAATTCCGGGTGTCTGGGCAGAGATTGCCCCTGTACATGCTGACCCATTTTCCTGCATTCGTTCCCTCCTCCCCAAGTCCAGAAGCTGCGTCTGGGGTGAAGATGAAGACTGTGTATTTACAGATAAATGGGTCAGATAAATGTCTGACCTATTTTTCTAGCATATAAATATTGTATTTACCTGAGATTTCTTGCTGTTTGCAGTCTAGTTAGAAGTGTACGTTAGCCCCACCCAAGCTGCCATACATCTGAAATCCCAGGTGTTTTTTGGAGCGCACAGGCAGTTCCCTCTATCGCACCTGGAGACTGAGTGAACAGGCGTAGGGAACGGGCACGAGTCAGCCGTGCAGCCTGTGCACAGTATCTCCAATATTTCTAGGAAGTGCTGGGCTTAATACACAACTCTTACACAGCCCATGAATTTCTATCTGGGAAATTCTGCTTCGTTAAACAGCCCTAGCCAAGGTCAATATATACTCTGTATATATACACTGTCTTGTACAAGACACTAATCATCTTCAGATTCTTCCTTGTTACCACTCATAGCAGCAACCACCACTGTCCAGGGATGCTGATTTCGGGGTATGAGCCAGCTCGCCTAGGGTACTTAGGAAGGGAATGCCACGGAGGGGTTCCACTGCCACGCTCAGATTGCCAGCACTAATTCTTATGCTAGTGTTTCTGGCTCGCCTGTACGTCAAAATGTTCCATCTTGTCCCTGGTCCTGAGCTCTCTGTGTCACAGTGCCATCAGTGTTACTATCAAGCTGTTGAAAGCCAAATTCTGTGTAGTGTCTGACTCTCAATTATTTGAGTGATTCCACTTCAAGCAAATGTGTCTGCAAACAAATGCCTCTAATGATGGGATGAGATTAAAAATGAAGCCCAATTGCCTCAGTTTATTTAGCCCCTGGAATGCTTCCAAACATGCCTATGGCTCTGCTTCTCTAATCAGGCAGGTTAATCGTTTTCAGTGGTGCGCTGCAAAATGCTCTCACACTTTATATGTCTGTGTAATTTTTCTCAAGCTAATGGACTTTGGACATAGTGCGTCTGGGAGTGATGGGAGTGCGTGAGGAGCTACAGGGACAATGTATTAATGCACCAGGGCAATGGCGGAGCAGACGTCTTACAAAAAGAGTATTTTCCTTTGATCCTAAAGACCCTGATCATTATGTCCTGGGTTTCCTCAGGAAAAGAAAAAAAAAGTTTGAATCTTTTTTGCCAGTGCTCTGCATTCACCTGAAACTGAGGTTAAAGTGAAAAGCAGACATGGCAGCAGTCAATCGAGGGATCTTATTTCTTTTGCTGTCTGCTGTCACTGTGCCATGCATGGCGCAACATACAGTGAGCATACAGTGTACACTTTCTAGTGGGCATTGGCTTTAACTTACGATGCATTGTCACATGGATTTGTCATCTTGAGGTTCAGTAAATACAGCATAGATATTGATAACTGAGATCCCCTGGCTGGCATGCTGTTCAGAAAATTAGGCTCTGCTGGTGCGTTTTGGTAGAACAGTGAGAGAAGCTTCATATGTCAAGTGAAATGCAGAAGTTTGACTTTTCATTCGTGAAGTAATAGAAAAGCTTTTCTTCCTTATTTAGATTTACCTTTTTTGAAGATACAGCTACTGTTATTAAGAACAGACTTCAAGAACTTAATGTAACTGCTGATTCCTGCTGATACTGATCTGCTCCCACTACAGTTCAGGGGAATTTTGCTATTATCTCTGTGGTGAGCAGGTCTAGGCCATGCATCTTTCTAGTAAGGCATACATACCTGATACTGTTTCCAACTCTTAAATTTCATAATAATGCTAATTATCAGAAATTTCAGGAAAATTTCTCTTCCATCATTAACTCCTCTTTCCTCTTGGTATTTAAGTCTATGCTGCCACTCTGTATCTTCAAGTTAAGGCAGCTCTTCATAAGTCAGATCTTTAAGCCAGCTTCCAAACCATTTTGATATTGTTTTCTAATCACAGAATTCAGATGTCATGGTATTTGGCCTAGTATATGAACCTACATTTGTATTTGAGTAGAATGTTTATCTGAAAGCCTCAAAGCACATCTTGAAACAGAGGAAACCTTATCTCCATTTTACAGCCTAAGAGTCGGTGGCATTGTCAATACCATGCACTTACCAAAGGCCTTACAACGTATCAGCGTACTGCTGGAGATAAAACACTGGTGCTCTGATTCCCTACCCAGGATACCATACCGTGACTGAATAATTTCTAACCTTAAATCTAAGGTAACATTTCGTAAAAGCATCCCAGAGACTAAGTATCTTTGACATGAAGGAGACTCAGTCTACTAAAGGCAAACTTCACAGAACTATTTGGCTAAAAGAAGTGCCCCAAAAGATTAAAAAAGAAATAAAAAATAGATACTTAACCTCTGCTCCTCAAGTTCTGATGGGTCCTCTTACAAAGTGGGATTCCTAGTGGAGCAAGCTTTAAATTACGAGTGACGGGGAAGGGAGCTGAGGACTGCCAGGTTGCTGTAGCTGACCCTACTTGGGGCAGAGGGGTTGGACTAGGTGATCTCCAGAGGTCCCTTTCAACCTCAACTATTTTTTGATTCCATGATGCTGTTTCTAAAAAATTTTGTTTATATATTGGGCAATGGACTATCTTTTATATACAAAATCTTTGCTAGATTTCTGGTAATCTGATGTCCAATAATAAACAATATTTCGTGCTTGCAGTTATACCCATCAAACAATGACAAAGGATATCTATTTCACTGATAATAAGATCGAGCAGTAAAAATTCACTAAGTATACCTAATTTCATTAAGCAGATGATAGAAATCTGACATTATGGAATATCGCAGTACAAAAAAGACTTTGCAACAAGTCCAGCGAAGGCCACCAGGATGCTCAGGGGCTGGAGCACACGATGTATGAAGCAAGGCGAGGAAAGCTGGGTATGTGCAGCCTGGAGAATAAGAGGGAAGCCTGGGGTCTTAGGCATAGTTTTCAACTACCTATCAGTAGTTATAGAAAAGGCATTTCTCAGAAGTATCAGCTCAAGGCCCAGAGGCAATGGACACATGTTGCAGCAGGGGAGCTTCCAACTGGGGAAAACATGGAAAAAAATCTTGACAACGGTAGTCAGAGCCTGGAGCAGGTGCCTAGCAGTGTTGTGGGAGCTGCATAATTGGAGATAATCAGAACGTGCTTGGACAAGGCCTTGAGTGAGCTGACTTGGTGTTAGCAGAGTTCTGGGAGGGGGCTGGACCAGATGACCCTTCCCAACCTGAGCCCTTCTGTGATTCTAATTCACTAACATCAACATAGCCTGTGGTGCCAGCTAAGAAATAGGGCAGGGTCAGATTGCTCAAGAGGTTTCTTAGTCACCCCCCCAATGAAATATCTTCACAAGCACAGAGGCACAAGAGCACTTGAGGCAAATGGTGCTGACTTGATATGCTTTTTCAGGTTTTGAAAATGGAAACTATGACAGTTCTGGGTGTTCTGGAGAGGAGAAAAGGGCAAGAATCTCTTTAAATCCTTCAAAAATATTACAGTGTTATTTTTTCCCCAGCTTAATGGATTTCGTATGGCTTCTAGTGATCCATCCCATATGTAGTCTTCAGATCCTTTCCTGCCCTTCTATATGTCTACATGACTTAGGAATTAACACTATAAACTTACACTTATGTAAGCCTTAAAAGAGAAAAGAATCAGACTATATAATTATATTTAAAGGCTGTCTCTGTGTTTATCTTCAAACATCTTCTTCACGTCATCCTTGAGATCCAGTGCATATAATTAATAAAGCTGTTATAATTGATCTGTGACTAATTACAGAAATTATTTTGTTCAATACTGATTAGAAACTGAAATTGTCATTTATGAAGCTGTTGTGTTTGCCTTCTCAGAGTTAGTCTGTGTACTTTATGATAATAAATATGAGATATATCTAAAGGTGGTTTATCTATAGACATTTATCTTTTCAAGCAAATGAGTTGAAGGCCTTAAGACTTCAACTGTTCAAGCTAGGAATCAAAAATCTTAAAATTTTCACTATTTTTTGGCACTATCAAATAACTGTCTGTTCTAATAAATGTCTTTTTTCCAGTCACAATATTCTTCTGTACGAGGATGGCCATGCTGTTGTTGCTGATTTTGGAGGTGAGGAGTTTTTATGAAAGATTTATAGTTAACCTCAGATTCTCTAAAAATAAGCATGTGCTGACAAAGAAAAATCAGAAAGTTGATGAGATTGCTCTTTATTTCATTATAGAGGAGAGAAAAGGGTTTTGGGATGATAATATCCCTATAAGTTATGGACCTTAGTAACTTTGTCTGTTTGATATTAGACCAAGTTATACCTTGCAAATCCATGTCTCATGCATTGGCGTGGTGTTTACCAGTCAAGCAGCAGCGGTCGGTGGGAACACATTCTTGTTGGTGCAAGGGTGGAGTTTAAGGAGATGTGTTTGCCCTCACTGCCTCAGGAACTACTCCCTCAGATACGGCCCTTGTTACTGTGTCATGTCACCACAGATGTGATCAGTAGAAATGCATAAACTCAGCTAACATAAGCGGAGGAGGGTGAGATCAGCATGGCCATATCTGAGCGGGACCCCTAACTGTGCAGTGCTGACCCAGACTTGCTGTTATCGAGGCTGCTGGAGTAGGGAGATGGCATAAGGCCTGAAACACGTGGGAGTGGCTGAAAGAGCTATTATTGTTCTCTTCTACTTGCTTGGGGTGCTGCGGAAAATATCCATATTTGTACAGATGCGAGTGTAAGTGTATTTTTCTCATAAGTCCAAGTCCTGGTTGGGGACTTATTTATGTATCATAAAATATATCACATACCACCTTCACTATATTCATGCAAGATCTTGTCACTTTTAGCCTCACTTCTTTTCTGACATTAAATAAGACTGACAGGCTTCTGTGGGTTTGAATTTTAATGCAAGGCTCAGTTACTGCTTGCTGTAAATCTAGATAAAGTTATATTGACCAGTACAAATAATCACAAGTTCACAAATTCTGAGATGGAACCTCAGCTGCTGTAAACTGCTATTAATGTCAGCAGAGCTTGGTAGATTTAGACCAGTGCTGAATTTGGCATACAGGTGTGATAAGCTTCCTTGTCTGCATGCATCCTTGTTAAAAAACAATCTATCACAGTTCCCCTGGATTTTCAAAACCCCAGGGTCATAAAAGAAGTATTTTTTTACCAAGAATTTTGTGGAATTAAGTGGGTACCTACAGTGTGTTGACAGTAAAACCTTTTTTGTGTGTTCTCTGTGTTTCAGAATCTAGATTTTTGCAATCCCTGGATGAAGACAACATGACAAAACAACCTGGGGTTTGTTTCTTGTTTTGTTCCACATAATTAGTGTAAAACATGTAGGCAAACTCAGTTTAGAAGAAAATTACATTAGAAATATTTTGTTAGAAAAGACGCTGTGGTACAGCTTTGTGTCTCCTTTGTGTTTTCCTTTTCTTTTTTTCTCCTCTCCTATAAGTATTGGAGATCAATCTCTTTAGTAGCAGATATCAGTGAATGCAAAGTATATTTTCTGTTTTGCACTCAGAAAGAAGTTTCTTACTCTGCAATAGAAAATAATATTTTTATGAGGTTCTCATCTGGATTCTATTGCCTGAAAAATCCTTAGGAAAACATCCTCTTTTTGTATCCACCCAGCCCCACTTACAGCATGTTGCTGACAGGTGGTACCTATTTCTGCTAGGGAATTAGTTATTCAGCACTGATTTTCTTTCTGAATTCTTTTCCCTGTTATAAACACATTGCTCGCAGAGGGTCATCTTTTACAAGACAGTATCGCTGGCTTCACAAGTTTTAGTCGGATGCATTCTGTGTGTCACGCCATGGTCATGAAACTTTGCATCATCGTAATCACTAATTTCAGATTAGAACATGCAGTGCCTGAAACCATGGTTTGGTGGTCATCCTTTGAACAAACATTAATATGCACTCACTGCGTGAGGAATGAGTACAGCTGCTGCAGGCCTGGTTCCTGTCTGGGTTTGCTGGTGCCTCACTGAGAAGGGCTGTCTTGCAAAGAATGTAGATTAAATTACTCTAGTGCAAAACACCTGCAGAAAGACCCTGAATTCATCAGTCCACTGAGAGGCTGGTTGCTTGTGAAGCAACCTCAAAACTGAGCTTCTGCAGAAAGCAGTGAGATGCTGGGAGAGGAGGCAGCCACCCAACACAGTTGTCATCACTGTTACTCCAGCTACCAGCTGTAGTAGCAGTTAATCATTATAATGTGGCATGCTCAGACGTTATAGCATAGTCTCCAGACTATTTAAGGCTGGGTGTTTTGTTTTTATTCCAGCACTACTCTCTTGTTTAAAGCCTGATTATGCTGGCTTTATGGAGTTGATGTAGACACTATCCTAATGCTGTTATATATAAAGTACAGTAATTTGCTGTCTGAGTTTTGCATGCCATGGTGAATTTTTTTCCTGATGAATTTATCTGTTAACTTACGGGGGAAGGGAGGCAAGAAGAGGAGAAAAGAAGCAGAAAGTAAGGCAAGCATATAAATGCAAGAGAAGATACACTCCCCAGGTACAAAACACTGTTAATGTATTGTTGATGTTTCCTGATGTACAGAACTTACGCTGGATGGCCCCTGAGGTATTCACTCAGTGTACAAGGTACACTATAAAAGCTGATGTTTTCAGCTATGCTTTGTGTCTCTGGGAACTGTTAACAGGTGAAATTCCATTTGCTCACCTAAAACCAGGTAAGATACTCGGTGAATTAGTGTTTAGACATCAAGCTAGAGAAATAGCTACATTGCGTAATATTAACCAACATTTTACTAAAGTTTGTTATTAAGTGCTAGGATGATGCATTCAGTGAAAAGCATAGAACTAGCCCACTAAAATTGTATTATTATTTACTATAATAAATTTGTTTAGAGATCAGTAACTACATCCAGTTCAAGGATTATGACCAAAGCACCCTAACTGCATGCCCTCTGTCTTTCACATTGGCATTGGGACTGTAAAATAGTTACTCAATATAATTCCTCCTTGACTGTATTCTTGCATAGCTTTAGAAGGAACCTGCAAATGGTGATGAGGTAGCAACAGCAAAATGAGATTTCCAGGTCTACAGCTTTGCACTCGCTATGATTTTGAACCCTTGATGTGTGCCAGGAGTTTCTAGGAGTTGAGAGTGCCTCAGGTTATGGTTAGGAACAGCATGGGTAAGCTTTGGGAGGTGTTGGACCCCTGTGCCTTTGACCTGAGCCTTTGCAGTCTGTCTTCCTGTGACCCGAGGTGGATCTGTATGGCCACGCTGTTGTGCAGCTGTCTCCAC
The DNA here is from genome assembly GCF_036370855.1 of Dromaius novaehollandiae. Lineage (NCBI taxonomy): Eukaryota > Metazoa > Chordata > Aves > Casuariiformes > Dromaiidae > Dromaius > Dromaius novaehollandiae. The sequence continues at coordinate 42,640,546 of NC_088105.1, forward strand.
ACTGGGGCCAGCCTGGGGGAACTTGAGCACATTTCATTCCAGCAACTGGAAAGGCTGGAGAACTTGGTTATCTTTGGTCAGTTTTAAGTGGGGTTTGGGCATGAAGGAGAGGACAGTTGCTGGGGGAAGAGATGTGCAAAGCTTGTCAGATGGCCTTCAAATAGATTTTCTGATGTTTGGAGAAAGCATAATCTGTGGCGGCAGCATTTTTGCCTTGAGAATGGTGAGTTTCTCTATTTCATACAAACACTTATGCCCAAGTAGAATATAAATGTCAAGTAACAGCATACAGTCTGTTTTTACTCATGCATCTGTCTGTATACATCTATCTGTAGATGTATACAATTCTGTCTGTTCCTTAGGTGCCTATCACTATGCTATTCCCCTGATCATGTCACAATTACTTTATAAATTAAATACTCAAATAATAAGTGAAATCTAATGTATTTTTCTCAGTGCATTGTTAGTGTCTTTTCAAAGACATAGTTTTTGATACATGTAAGGTTTTACTTAACCCATGGCTGGTTTATTTTGGCTGTTGGAAGAATTTTAAGTGAAGATTCATATTTTTGCTGTTTTTTTTTTTTTTTTTTTTGAGATTATGCCTCCTTTGGAGGTTGTTGTGCTGTTCAGAAGTTCAGCCTCTTGCATGCAAAGTGCATAACTATCATTAACGTCATTAGTAATTAGTATGCCAGTTCTGTATATGACCTTCTAAATTGTATTAGCTGGTTTTCGCAGCTCTTTATTTCTAACTGCTAACATACTAAATGCAAAAGCCAAATATCTGAATCAATTCCACTTCAGTTTCTAGAAATAAAACACATTTAGCTGTCAATCTGAATTTCAGTCCTGAATCTTTTTTGCTTTTTTCCTTTCCTTTTCCATTGGTTATAGTATCTTTGTTCATGATTGTTTAACTGGAAATCAAGACTGTAGATTTTTGGATGTACACCAGCCCACATAACAGTTGAATTTTGGTCCTCTCAGATGTTCAGTCGAGTAACTTTCCCCTTTTTCATGGATATGGAAAGTGAGACTTTATACAAAGCCACAAAGCAGGTGATTTTCAGATGTAGTAGTTCCTGTTTTATGACTAGTTCCTAGTCTCTGCGGTCTCTCAAACTGCACTGCTTATGAAAGAGATGATGTATTTACACATAAAAAAGATATTGAAATTACTGCACATAAGATTTAGATATATATTCTGCAAAAAGCAGCTTTCAGGATGCTGTATGTTTTATAGTCTATGTAAAATTTCTACATTTATGATATATGTTCAGATAATGACTATTCATGAAAACCAAATCCCATATTTTTCACAAAGTATGTATTTCAAAATAAGGAATGACAAATTTTTCTTGAAAATGTTGTATGCCATCTGCAGAACACTATAATTATGTATTCCTGATCTTATTTCTATTTTATAGTTATTTTTGTGCATGCTGAGAGGTTTGGGAAGTCATTCTGGTCAAATTAGGTGTTGAAATAATATGTGATTATGAAATTTGATACTAGTGAAAACTAGATGTCACCCATTGAAATTGATATAGTTGCCACATGAAAAGCAATTCCATGTTCCCTGCTGAATCTAGTACAAAATCCATTTTTTAGGGTACGCTATATGCTGAATTAAATATCCATTCATCAAATTGTATAAGCAGTTTTATAGCTGTTGAATCTAAGTCACTAGTTACTTTATCAGATGGAAAATCTATTAAATCAGATGAATACCCCAAAGAAATCACTTTAGCATTAATTCAAACGTAATATTTGTTGAGTTCTGTTTCATGCAGTCCTATAGTATCCAAAGCCTGTAGCATGTCTTCTGGTCGGTAAGGAAACCTACCAAACGTGCTCAACTGTCATCTGTAAAATAGACAAACTGAGAGGATCCACAAAGAATGATGATTCTGGGAAGTAACTGGAGAATGCAGAACTGTAAAAATTTACTAAATATGGAGATGATTTCTTCTCCAAGGCTCTTACAGTCTGAGACTTCACATGCACTTCAAATATAGCAATTAGGCTCCCAGTTGACAACTCATTGTTTCTTTATCAGATCGTTATGTTGTTAAGGTCCAGTCTACACTAGAAATGCAGTCCAGGCTTGTAGCCAGTTTAGGAAATGGTTGAGATGCGTAAGCAGGCTGAGACCATGCGAGCATGGAACGCAGACACACATGCCTCTGTAGTACGCAGAAGGCACAAGAGCTGTATTTCACAAATCCTGCATGAGTTCAGCAGGATTATGCCTACATAGCAAATAGAGACCAGGCAGGTGCACGGTGTGAGTGAGAAAATGCATGCTCTGGAGTGTGTAGCTGCAATTATTTGCTTGGACCTGGAGGGCCTCAGTGAATGGTTCATCTGGACCATTAGCTCTAATCATCAGGAAAATTTAGCATAGAGTAAAATACAGACAGCAATAATAGATCAGAGGTCACTAACAGAAAGCAGCAGAAAGGAGATCATTTGGCATGAAGAATTTTCAGATTTTTTCCAAAATATAGAAAGGGAAAGATGGGAAGGGGGAAAATTCCCATATTAAAAAGAAGAGCATAATAACTAGAAAGTTTTGATGAGAATTGGGTTTTGTAGCAGAGAATTGAAATGAAAAAGTAACAGCCTATGATTTAAGCACTAAGTGCTAACCAAGTAGACCAATGGAATAATGTTGATCAATCAGATAAATTCTGTGCAGGGTAGTTAAAAGGTCTGTCAGGAAGATGAATTGCTTTTAATGAATGGTCTAAATCTGAAAGATTAAACAGTTAAGAGCATTAGAATAGCTTACTTTGAAATCTTGAATGCTGTGCTGAGAAAAATGGTGGGTTGTCCTGGCAAGACTAAGGGACACAATGTTTTCAGCCCATCTACCTTAAGCATCTTTTTTTTTTTTTTTTTTTAACTATGTGTTTAGCACCAACTAGTACCTTATTATTTGTCTCAACAGCAGTTGAGACTCGCTTCTGAAGTCTCAAGGAGGAACTTCTAATGTCTTTTATAGGCAATAATTTTCTTCCAGTGATTTAACTGAGCTAGAATTTTATCCCAGAAAACAAAATGCCTGTGGGCCCATTTATGATATGTGAATGTTTTAGCTGCTGAGTATTTCAATAACAGACTGAACTGAAACTCTAGATCCAAAGCTTTGATCAATTTTAAAGAGACTTGGACAGTATCTTGGAAGCCTAAATTATAAGAAAGCTCAGGTATTTGTGTGTGTGTGTGTGTGTGTGTGTGTGTGTGTGTGTATATATCTTCTTAGAGGTTCAAGGGTATTGCATAGTAGAGTGGAAAACATCATTAAATTCAGATTTTTGGGGACTACCCAAGCTCTTTTTCATTTTGTTTATATTTGGGGATAATGGATTCCTGGTGTTTAACTCAGTAATTTTGAAGGATATTTTTCCAAAGAGGTGTTTTTAGCTGAGGGAGAAGCCTTGCTGATAGAGAAAGGAGAGCCCAAATAGTGGAGTGAGACAAATAAACTTTGTACAGTATGACAGATGCGTACAGAAGCACATAATATTTTCTCCCTTTCTTTTTCTAAACCTGACCCCATGAAACTGATGGTAAAAATCCTGCTAACTTTGGTGAGACAGGATTTTGCAAATAGGTAATATATCACTTATATTACCTTTGATGAAAAAAGGGGAGCATTTTTCGTTACTGTCTTAGTCCATTTTCCATTTGATACTCTTTTCCCAGTGTCTGGTAGGCAAAAGATGAACCCAGTAGTATCTGACTCATGCTTTCAAAACCTCACTACAGTGGGATCAAAATTAGGGCAAAAATGTTTGCCCCTTTCCTGTCTACATACGATTTCAATACCAGGGTATCTGTCCAGTATTAACATTCTGAAACGACGTTACGCAGACAAAACCTGCAATGAGAAGAGACAATGGCTGCAATTAATCTGTTCTCCTGACAAAGACTGTGATGAGAGTGGGATATAGTTAAAAAAATTAAATCTGTTTTGTTACAATCTCATGACTGCAATCTTATAGCTCCTTGCATACTCCATACACTCTGATCACCTATCATTTTAAAGTGTCAGACAAACAAAGGATTTTACTTAGCTTTTGATGTGAATTTAAAATACATTTGCTTTGACTTTAAAGATGTCTGCTCAGAAAGAATGCAGGGGATTAATGACGTATTTGAATTCACTAAATGTGTAAACATAATTATGAAGACATTTTGGCATTTTTTTCTCAGTAGTGGCTAGTACTTATAAAAAGACACTTGCTAGATTTTTACTAGGCCAAGAATTAATTTTAGTCTTAGACTGTAACAGGACTAGCCATGGGTTATTTTAAGACATCAGTCTTTTACCAGTTCATCTGCAACTGGAGTGTTTCTAATTAGGTTAATTATAGAAAGTGGCTCAGTCATCCTCTCTTAATAAATAAGATAATAAATTATTTTTTAAAAAGTCATTGTAAAGTGAAGGTTAACTCATTTTTTTTCAAAGGCCGTTTTATTAAAGTTTAACCTGAATCAGATTGTCTTCATCCATGTTCAGTATTGACAGAAATGGATTTCCATTCAGGGTCATGAACTATCTTAGCTAGCTTCACAAGTAATATTTGAAAGCCTCTTTAAGACAAAAGTCTTTATCTGGCAGTTTGATACTTTAGCATTTTTGCATCTGTTGGGATCTATCTAAATAGTAAATAAGGTGTGTTTTCATAGGAATATTTGTGATGCCTGAATACTAATTGAGTTCCATTTTATTATTTTATTTGTAGCTGCCGCAGCAGCGGATATGGCCTACCATCACATCAGGCCTCCAATAGGGTATTCAATTCCCAAGCCCATCTCGTCGTTGCTAATGAGGGGCTGGAACGCCTGTCCCGAGGTGAGTGCACGCGCTCCTCCCGCTCTGCCGTCCCTGCCATCCGTCACTGGAAACGGCCACTGTACGCAGCCCTCGAAAGAAAGCACACAACTGGGTATTTTCATTTTTGCCAACCTCCATTTTTCTGAGCTCAGATGGCTTCCCCAAAAGGCCTAGTTACCGAGGCAACTGCCAGCACAGAAAGCCCTAAGACAGAGCTTGGTGCTGTCACTTGTCTTGAGGGCTCTCTTACAGGCAAAGCCTGGCACAGAGAGGCTCTGTCTGTGGATGAACCTCGGAGGAAAACCAGATCCTTTAGGGAGCAGTCGTGGTTTGCCCCGGTGCACAAAGAAGTGGAGCTAGCATCATTGTTGACAGCTGTTCTTGCTGGACACAGGGTTGTGGATGGTGGCTCACACCATGAGGGAGCAGACCCTGCCACCCCTTCCTGCTGAGCGTCCGAACCTGGGGCAGCGGTGTCAGGGGATCCCACTCCTCCATCCACCGAGATGGGCTGAAATAGGGCCAGGAGGAGTGTGGGGAGTGCATGGGACTGCCATGCTTCTTACCCGCTTCCTGTCAAGCAGAGCTGAGCCAGCTCGGAGGTGGTTCATAGGCCAGCGCGAGAGCACTGCTGCCTGCTCTGGAGTCAGAGGCAGGGCAGGGGCTGGGGCTCAGCAGGCATGTCCTGCTCTCGGAGGCACTGCCTGCCCCCCCGCATCCGCTGCCTGGATCACAGCTTGCAGCTGCATGCCTTGGACCAGCCAGAGCAGGGCACGTGGCCCAGCTTTCACAGGAAGCAAAAAACAAAACAAAACAACCCCGTCAGCCTTCTTCCCGACCTTTTAAAAGCCCATTTCCTGACCCTGTTCATTACATGGCACCTCGAACAGTGGTGTCGGCACGACTCTGGAGGGTGGCACTTGGCAGTGTGAGTGCAGGGGTATCTCACAGCGGTTTTCTCTGTAACTGCAACATCAAGTCCTACATCTGCTGTGAGCAGTAGGACAACAGTGAGCCCTTGTTTAGGACTCTGTTTAAAATCACAGCTGTAATCTGCTTAAAATTTGAATTTCAAATAGAAAAGATATTAACGGTGGTAACAGGACATGGTATAACATGTCTGTATCCTTAGTACTCGGATGTGATACTAATAACACTCTTTCATGTTGTGTTTTTTTGATGGCTGGACTTTTTTATTTGTTTTTGTTAAGTCTTAATTGTATGTTTTGTTTCTGCTGTAATGGAAAAGAAATTGTTCTACCTTGCAAGCTAGTCAAACACAGGAAGATGAATAGAGGGAGAAACAAGAAAGAAATAGAAGGGCTGATTAAAAACAGATAGGAAGGAAGAACTGAACTGAAATGCAAGAGAATTATGTGGCCAGACAGAGGTCAGTAAAGAAATGGGAGGATGGAGGTACTGAAGTATGTCAAGAAATCTGAGAAAAGTGATAGAGAAGAGTTTGTGAATTGGAGAAATGTAAGTAACTATTTAGCCATTCAAGGAAACTTTAAGTACTTACAGTGTGAAACTTTGATTATGACTTGTACTGAGTGAGTAGAAAAATATGTGCTGCTCTCATAGACATTTTGTAGATTTTTTCTTTTTTTCTTTTTTTTAAACAAAGTACTGATTTCTTTTCAATGGGAAAAATGAAATTCATATCATCTGAAAGAGTAGCCAGGTTACCCTAAAAGTGTGTACACGTTTGGCTGTTTTTCTACCATGCCCTAAGGCTACTCACTGGCACACTAATAGCAGAGAAGCATAAAAGGTGTGTTGAACACAGGGTGACTTGAAGATAGCCAGAAATTCCCTTCCTGGTATTTTCTAGTGTTCTGCATATCGCTGTAGATCCTGTTTTGGGAATGGTTTGGGATAGGAAAAATAGTGCAAAGTTATGAGACTTCTTGTTTCTGAAAGAAATAGTCATCACCCTAGGACATCTTTCTTCTTCATGGCAGTTAGTCTGAGCTCATAATATCTGAGACTTCTCACTGTTTTCCTTTACTTTTCTTAAATTGCTATTAAGATGCACTCTGGATACAGATCTTGTGTATGTGTGCCTGTGTTCCCTGAAATACTATTTTCATGCATATATATTTACTTATCACCCTGTTTCTTGCTTTTAAAGCGATGTATCTTTCTCCTCTCATATGCAGGGTGGATAAGACTAATGAAGACACATTGACTGGTCCAAGAAACTAGTCCTAATAATATGATCTTTCAGTGATAAATTTTCAGACCCACAGGTTTGGAAGTTAAGCAAATAAAGAGCTAAAACATTTTGAATATGCTCAGAACATTTTCTGTACTAAGCTTTTGTGTCTGAGAAGCAGCTCTAGCTGCTGCTTTGGCAAGTGTGCAGTGCCTGGAGCTGAGATCTCCCCCTAGTGATCTTAAAAACGTTCTACTAGGCTTTGAATGAAAGGGCAGTTGTTTTGGAAAGAGGGCTAAAAATCGGTCCCTGCCACCAGGAACTTAATGGATACTTGTGCTTTTCCAGGGACAGGAGACCAAACATCTTAGCAAGCAATGTAAATTTAAGATAGAATTTAATAGTTGCAGATAAAAGAAAGATTTTGTATTATCTATTAAGCAAACATAGTAATAAATCAAGCACGGAAATGTTTTAAGGAATGCAATTTGTACATTGTAGAGAACAGAAATGTTTATGAGCATTGGAAATGTACATTTTTACATTAAATGAAATTTGTGCTGTATATTCCAGATCGTAAACTGAAGTTGCCGCTCTGGTCAGTTAGCACGTCCTGTTTTATCTTTCTCTCACTTATATATTGGGTTACACTGTTTGGCAGCTCTGACAGAACCAAGCATGTTTGCTGGTTGATTCCACCCATTCCCAAAGCCACTATTCAGTTGAGAAGTTAAATGGCTTGAGCTGGTTTACCTTTATTTTTTTCAGAAGCTTTAATCAAATACTGTATTATGTCTTTTGACCTGCTGAAATTTCCCATCACAATAATGCTAATAATTTTCAGAAAAGCTGAGGCAGTATGTCTGTAGTTTTGAAGAAGGCAAGAGGACTGTCATTTTTTTTTCTCCTCACTTTCTTTTACCTCCAAAGGTGATATATTAGCATATTCAGCAGATGGTGGGTACAATACAGCTTTTGTACAGTGGTTTCAGCTTCATTTATTCTGCAAGGCATTCAAGGCACCTCATTTTCTGCCTCACAACTACTGTCTTTTAATTCTGGTGACAAAGACATCTTTCTGTGCTCTTCCAGTGACATTTGAGCTTTTTTGAGTACATTGTTATTTTGATAAGATTGATTGTTTTGAAAGTCTTGCATATCCTGCACATCTTCCATATGCACAATACTGTTGATTTGAAGACTGGTATTACTGTCCAGTAATATATTTCCTTTTTCTGTAGAACTGAGGCCATACTGGGTGTAACTTAGTACGTTTTTTTATATAGGGGTGGTGTGCTTTGCTCTTTATTATCCAAAATTTGTAGTATATTTTCTGTTGTGGTATCTGAGATCATCTTTGTGTCTGAAAACAATGTTTTCAATTTTGTTTCATTTTAGTTAAGTGCCATTTTATTTCCTCTTTTTTCTATTTTTGTTCCTTCCTCTCTAGTGTTGTCAGTCCTGCTCAGATTGTCTGCTGTATCAGTTTCTTCTTTCTGACTACTAGTTAACTGTCAGGTAACCAGAGTGCTTGAGAACAAACTCGGAGACTGGGAACAGGGTTAATTTCTGTTGAAATTATACCACTCTCTGTAGAGATCTGGGCCACAACAGGTGAATTATAAGATTCCGGAGCAGGTAGGCCTCTTGTAATGACAAATGTATTCCTGTTCTTCCCAAACTATCGAATGTTTCTTGTATAATTATATTTTCACTCTGGATTTTAGTTTCCTGGTTTTGGTCGAAGTCTTGCACTGTATTTTCAAAATCTAGACCTACCTCTCTACCCAATTCAATGCTAGGATTTTTTTTCTTCTGAGTTCTTTACCATTCCTGCCCCATTTGTGAGACCGGGAAAAGAATTGACATTCTTCTCCTTTAATACCATTTTTGCATGTTGGTACACATGTGGTCCTGTGGCCTCTTTCACTTACATTTCTCTCGGTGGCACATGTGGATTCAGAAATGTCACTTTCTCCATTTTGTGAAGTAGCTGATACATTCTGTGGTTCACAATTGAGGAGGAGACTCACGGTCTCAGGGGATGAGGCTAAAGGTAAGGCATTCTTGTTCTCTAGGACTTCTGCCTTGGGGAACTCCATCCTTCTTATGTCAGAAATATTCTGGGAAGGATGAGGAACATTCACTACTGAGACACCACAGACTTGTCCTGACAATTTTGCAGCATCTTTACTTGTTACAATAGCTGTACTTCCTGTGGGTTTGTTCCCAGGTGAGCATGTTGGTCAAATGTACAGAGCAGCATTTTTGGAGTAAATCTCTCTTTCTTCATGAGCACTCATGTGCTCACTGGTGATTACACAATACTCTCCCTTATTTTTCTTTCTTTTTCATCAGTTCTATTTTCAGAGAAGCTGATAGTTTTCTCTGGATTTCATTTGGCAATTGCTTGTGCAAATGACTAGTTTTCTGCTCCAGCTTTTCACTACGAGGCGATCCACCTGGTTGGATTCTAGTTTTTCTGAAAGGATGCAAATTAAATTTTACACTTCACAAGTCATATCCTTCTGTTTTCATTTTACTTTTCCATTTGGTTTCGTCTTCTCTCACCCAGTCTTGATTTCCAGGAAGATCCTGAACAGAAGACAGTTTATCTTTTCCACTTCTTGCTTCTGAACTGCCATGTCTTCTAGTATCAAAAGCAGTCATTTGCTTTCTGTAGCTAATTTGTTGCAGCTGCTTTTCCTGTGATCCTGTCTCATATGGAGTCAGTTGTCAGTCCCATCCTCTTTGCTAGCTTAGGTACATAAAAGCTAATACTCTTTGGCATGCATCTTCTCTTTGTGATAATGGTACCTCTCCATCACGCATAAAGTAGTCTTCTGTTATTCTGATTTTTGTTTTTGTCTTTCTCCAGCTATTTTTTTTTCTGCAGAATAATTCTGAATTTATCATATTTCCTGTATTTGCAGATAAGAGTGTATCCTAGTGGCAAAGGAAATATTTTTGCTTTGTTCTGCTAATCCATATTGATCATCACATTTTGATCTGCAGATTGGTACTGTCTTGCACCATGTTTCTCTGGCACCATTGGCATGTGAGGTACTGGTGTCTGACTCATAATGAAATGTCTTTGCCCATGAAGTTCTAAGCTGTCTTCTGTTTTTGATGGAGGTTGCCACGATTCACTTGAAAAATATTTTTCAGGTATCTCTTCTGCAAGGATTTCATGTGCTCTGCTAAATGCGTCATTCCCAACCTCTCCTAAACAACAAATGTTGGAATTTAGCACAAGGAGGATTTTTATTATACCAACAAAGGAGCTGTTTGGAATGCTTAGGCGCATAGTGTAAAGAAACCTTTCCCACTTGTAGCATAGCATCAGTCATTTAGCTAATATCTTAATCCAGTAAGGGTAAGACATCCTCACTTGAGAGCCCTATGGAAACAACACTTATGTTGCAGCTACATTTTATAATGGCCGACTAAAATTACCTGATTGAAGTTTAAAGCCATTCCGGTAATACACAAAGATCAGCATCACCAGGAGACAGGATCAGGATGGAGTGGGTACAGGAGTGCAGAATTTTAATCCCATTGCTGCCACGTGGATAGAGGACTGCATAAGGACGCACCGTGATTCTGCTTGCTCATATGGGCTCTCACTGTGACTTTGAGAAGATTAGGTGTTCTCCAGCAGTCCTGGACAAAGGTACTGTCAGAGAAGACCTATGAAGATCCAAGCTCATGACAAAACTCTGGTTAAATCTTTATTTGTATGATTATCTAAATCAGACAAATACTGATCTCTGAGACAAACTGTAGTTTGTAAATCATCCCACTGCTCCAGCCTGCTTGGGTTAGTAACAGTTCTGTGGAAATCCTTTGTCAGGGTACCTGCTTCATTATTCACAGGCATGTTTCTGATAAGCTCTTGAGAGCACAACTCCATCAATCCGCACTTAAGACATAGGGATGAGCCACTCATGGTCAGTCTCTCTCTGAATGCTCTCAAGTGATGTGTCTAGGACTGTGGACATCTTACTTGCCTTTAACATCGCATGAGCTCACTGGAAATGGGTGATGACAGCCTAAAAAACAGATACAAAATAATGCGCCTTTTGAAATTCAAAGCAGATCCTGCAGTTAGCAGGTAGAGAGGGAGCAAATCTCAGGGGACAAAGGCTGCGTGGATGGCAGTAAAGAATGCAAAGGTGTGATTAATCCAAGCAATAGGAAGATGGTATCATTCTTCTTAAACAAACCTAAGAAAATAGCCAGCAGGCATTACAGCATTTGTAGCTGTAAGGTCTCTCGAACAATATGCTGAGCACTGGTTCCTCATATGGAGGGCTGAAGTGCTGCCCATCGAATTGCCAGTCTGCAGCGCACGACGTGGGGTGTCATGCTTTGTTCTGTCTCTCAGCAGTCTTTATCCCGGCATTGACTAGGCCTAACCTTTCTGAGCCTGAGACCTCACAGGAGTTTGCAGCTTTAGGTGATTTGACTCCAGGCAATGGTATGTCTGCAGGCAAAGCTTTGAACATGCACACATGCTTTTTCATCTTACAGTGCAAGGATGGCTTTTGGCAGCTGTACAGAAATCCAGGTCAGAGCACAGGAACAAGTGTTCCCTCATTCCAGCGGGACAAGGAAAACATAGGTGACAAGGTGGAAGTGTAACACGGAATTTGAGGAGAGAAAAGGAAAAACAGTGCAGTCACCTCACAAGGCTTAAAGATGTGGCAGTGACAGCTACTCTCAATGCCAGTGGTGTCGTATTCAAAATCAATGCTGAATATTCAGCTATGGCTCAGGTTGTCACTGCAGTGAGCACTTTGTCACACCTAGCTCAAAGCAGGTGAGGCACTTAATCACCCCCAATAATATGGGCTGAAGAAAAGAACTGTTGCCAGAACTTCAACCCTTCTTTATTCTTGTGGAATGTTCCTGCTTTCCTGGAATTTCTCCTTTTCATCTGGGGACTGAAATATCCTCAAAGTTCCCCTGACTTGTAAGAGTTTGATAGCTTTTATCACAAAGATTTCTGCATTTTCAGTAACCAACTGAAATTTTTCGGTTCTAAAACTGATACAAAATGTGTCCGTCAAAAAAAAAATTAAAAAGCAGGCACTGGGTGAGGTGTTGGAACATTCCTACAGTGGTGCTAGATGTGGCGTTTTCATGCAAGAATTCTTTTGAGTGTTCGCTAACTTAAAAGGGACCATAAAAGCAAGGACTCCAGGTGTGGCATGACCACAGGTAATAAACAGTTATTACTCACTCATAGATCATACTATAATCATACTAATACCATACTATATAAATGTTATACTAAATATTATACTACGTGTGCTTCGGGTTCACAGCTAGGTTGCTGTCTTACAAAATTCAATCCCTTGATGCCCCATCGATCACAGAGAAATCACGGTGCAGGTCCTGCGGTCAGGCCAGCGGTCCAGAGCAAGGTCCACCCTTGCACAAGCTGGTGTCGATCTTTTATAGCTTCCTCCTTGTTCTGCCCCAGTGACAGCAGTTTAAACTCATTTCAAGCCTAAGGGTCTTTCATTCAACCACGTCTCATTGTTTCCTTGCAGTTTTCTTGTTTTTCACTTCTTATCGCTGTTGTCGCAGGGCTCTACCAGAGTTGAGAGTTTCTGCAGCGCCATTTCATTCCTCGTTGCTGTTGTCAGGTAGCTCTGCGGTGCGGCGCCTCAGGCCGAAGACTGGTGATTGCCGACCGGTGTGATGCACCAGAGCATCCCGCTGTGAGCGGGGCTGTGCTCCCCGTGAGGCCCGCTCTTGCCTGCAGGTCTGTGACAGCTCGATACAGATTGCTGAGCGTGTGTACCTGTGTCTCAAATTCAGAATGTAAGGCTTGACAGGTAAACTGTATTTAATCAGCATGACTGGCTGTTCTTAGTACTACCAAGAAAAATACATCCTTTACTAGGGAACCTGGTTGTTAGAGGGTATGCTCAAAGCTTAAAAAATATTATCCAGTATGTTTGTTCTGACAAAAAAACTCTATACAAACTATACCTATTCTAGAAAGCACAGAGCTGGAAAATGCGAAACACAGCCACCCGAATAACATCCTGTTTGTAGGAGATTGGCTTTCTATTTCTTTGGTTTAGGAGCTGTGATTTCAGGTCCTGGGTTACAATTGCCTTCAGTGAGCTCAAGCGCAGTCTGAATTGCTGTGTTTTCAGAAGTTCTGCAGTCCGTATCATTGCCATTTCTGAGCAGTTTGGTTGAAGAATTCACATAGCTCCTTAAGAAATGAGTTGGGCTGCTGAATTTACATTACCAGTGATTTTGGTCTAAGTTCAGAGGAATTAGCTGAGCGAGTGAGGAGAATATTCTCAAATGGCACCAACCTGTTTCGGGAAAGGTCCATTTCCCTTAGCTGAAGTAGGCCTTGGAAAACGTTTTTCTCAATGTTGCTAATGAAATCGTTAGATAAATCCAGAATCCTAAGACTGTCAAGATGTGTAGTTCCAAAGCTGTCATCTACAGGATTAGTGATCCAGTTGCCATTTAACTCTAGTCTGCTAAGACCTTTCATATTTTTGAACGAGTTCCCATAAATGCTGCACAAAGCTTTGTTGCTTAGCATCAAATTTTGCAGGTTTTGAAGCTCACTGAAGGTATTATCAGTGATGGAAGAGTTTGATACTGGTTTCTGGTCTAGCAGTAACATCCTCAGATCTGTAAGTATACTAAAAACATCTTTAGTATCTGTAATTCTCTTGCTACCTAGCTTTAGCAGTGTTAGGTTGAAGAGAACAGGCAAGTTCAAGCTTTCTGTTGAAGCAGTGTTCCTATAAATGCCAGTTAGGCTTTGGTTCTTACTGGAGCAGCTGTAGAAGAGAAAAAGGAACATGGTTTACAATTCGTAGAAGTTTTCTGGCTCTGGATTACGTTTCCCGTTATTGTTTTAAGCCTAAAAAGATTATATTTAAGACCATTGGACCTGTCGAGCCATGCTCTTCATCTGTTCTAATGAGAAGAAAGATGTTCTTTCTGATTATTATAAAAAAAAGTTGATTTATTTATTGCCTTTTAATTTCTAAAATCACAGGGAGGTGACCATTCCATAAATTAATACTAATTTCTTCCAGCATTGCTCAGTCTATGTTGGTCATTCTGTAAATATCCAGCAGCAAATGTATTTTGGATATTAAAATACAACAAATGCAGCCAGCTGTACATCTTTCCCAAAAGTCTCAGGACAGTTATGCTTTGCAGAAGACGCAGTGCCCTCTGGTTCTAGTATCTGCTAGGTCAAATGAGAGGGTCACTTTCCGTTTCCCTAGCTTTGCTGCTTTCCCTTTCCCTAGCAGGGGGATTCCAGCTGTAGGGTGGAAAATGGAGGGGGGCATTAATGCATGTATTTGTGGAGGTTCTCTCAGGCAACCACGTGTCAGAACCTTTTTGGCTCCAGAGGTTATACCAACTTCTTCATTTCACCCAAAAGCCTATTGATAGCTCCAATAATGCTGTACGCAGCTCCCAGGATGAGACTTCAGAAATACATTATAGGACTCCAAGCAATCCTGAGGACAGTCCCAAAGAGAGAAAATTGCATCCTGGCAAAGAGAGAGGAAAGAAGGGATACTTGTGACAAAGTTCGCACATAAAGGAGAAAATGACACTCTCCTTTGCCAGGCTCAGTCCCTGGCTGAGCAGTGCAGGAATTAGTGCTGTCCCCCAATGTCTGTCTCTCTCTTCATGCTATGACTTGCAATCTCTCTGTCAATGCTGAGAGGAATGTCTGTCAGTCTGTCCAGCTGCATCCCTCTACTCACTGCCACAGTCTGTTTTACCTGGATTTAATCGTAGGGATCCAACCCTCATCCAGCCTCCCACTTCATCTAAGATTTGGGTCATTTATCAGAAGCATCATGTAATTCTCCTATGCATCCAAATACTAGGGTTTTTTGCTATGACATGATGTATTTGTTTGAAAACCTGAAAGCCATCTGTTCCATTAGATTTCAAAATGACTGCATTGCTTATTATTATCATTGCTGTTGTTTTGGGATGCATTTTTCATTGCTTAGGGAAGTGAGGAGGCAACAGCAGTCAGAACCAGGCAGGGTGCAGGCCAATGATGTATGCATTTCCCACGCACAGCTCTGTCAAATTGGCTCACTTCGATCAGCTCCATCGCTCTGAATCCTAAAATGAGCTTCTCCTAAGCCATAACTAGCAGTCCAGATAGCTAAACTCTTTACAGGCCTTCCTATTATTTGAGTTTTTCCCTATATAGTATGGAATTTCCTTTTCTGGGTCTAAAATAGTAAACATGATGAAAAAATTTTCCCCAACTGATACCCTAGGAATTTTCACATGGGAGTCTTATTAATGCTAATAAACACAAACCCCAGACATGTTACAATTAATAAATTATTCTGTATGATAAAAGGTAACTTTACTCTGGATTTCAAAAAATGTTCATGGCAGTTGCCATAATTACTTTCTTTAGAAGTCCATCAATTTCTGCAGGATAAAAGTCTGATCTAACAATGAGTTATTGCAGTAATGTCATTGGTACATCACCTTTCTTACATACTGCAGTTATGACTTTTATAATGATTGGAGGAGACCAGCTGATTATCCCACTCAACTCAATAGCAATAGCATTAAAGAAAATAAAATACATAAAAGTTCCCTTCTGATATTATAAAATAGTGATTAAAGAAAGATTGTTTTCTGTTGGCTTTTGCAATCTGTTGCTGTTTCTGCACTAAAGAGAACATGAACTAACCAAAGCGACAATGCAAACACACCATCATCCTCAAACTGGCAGTTTTTAGGGCCTTGGCAGGATCTCATGATGCTTGAGGCAACCTCAGTACATGGTAGAGGGACAACAGTGACTCTCTCCTAAATAGTCTTCATAGCTCTGCCTTTATATGAAGGGTCAAATCTTCCAAAGTAGGTTGATACTAGCACTGTTCTGACTCTACATCCCACCTGTATTTCCTAACAGGATGGATTATACACAGACCTGTGTATTTGCACATGCAAATACAGATGTGTTAGAGTGTGTGGGCACCTGTACAGGCACAGAGTGGTCGGTGCGATCTTCCTGACAGACAGTGTTGTCCTGGGCATTTGTAGACCATAAGAATGACGGGTTTTGTTCATAACATCTGGGCTCGACAGTTCCCTTGATGGAGGGTAATGGTAAGCAGTCAAATGAATATCATCTCTATCCAGCATTTCTCACAAGAGTGCTGTGGAGACGGGTAGATCCGTCACATGCTTCTGTGTCTCCACCAGGCAGATAACCCTAGGTGCACTACAATGCCACCGTTGTAGATGCAGCTGCTGCAACTGCACATGCATTTGTCCACATGGCTCCAAACCGCCTGAAAAATGAAAAAACCTGTTGGCTTCAGTGAGCTTTGCCCCTTTACTGTGTTTCTTACCAGTTACTTACATAAAGTAGCAGTTAGAGAATTGTGGGTAAAATGTGTTTGTAATGCAGGGCATAGCCACTTTATTTCATAGATATTTTATTATAGGATTATTAGTGCTTCCTAGCTTCTTGAATATGCCCTTGTCTTTCGATTTTATGGGCTAATGTTAGGACAGGGTTTTTTCTGTATAACAATAAAGTAGCTGCTACTAATCATCAGCATGTAAGTCACATTCTGTTTAAATTTATTAATAAGATGTCATATTAAATTGTTGACTTAAGCAAGCAGTAAGTAATGGATATAGTCAGTGTATCTTGTTAGCATTTCCACAGCTCATTTAGCCCCAATAAAAAAGAAACCATTCTTTCAGAATTCTAATATATTTTGTTACTAATCTGTATCACTCCAACGTCACTTAATCTTGCTAATGTTGTAGAGCTGCACGACAGAATTATGAGGCAATTGATAGCTCGATCAGCCAATGGATGACTTGAACTTCACACAAAATGTGGGCAAAAACTTAATAAAACAAGCTTTTTTTAAGGTGTTTTGATACATGAAATGACTTCATTGTCAGTAACAATGGAAGTTAATTGAAAGGTTTTCAGTTACTTCTGAAGGCCTTAAAATAATTTTGGGAGGGATGCTGAGCGAAGAAAAATATAGCAATTTTATTGCTCTTTAGTCAGTATTTGAAAGTTTTGCTTGTAGAAGTTTGCCGCTCAACAGCCAATCGTGAAATCTAGAGTACAGCTGTAGATTCACTGTAGAGATTAAAAAACAATTCTTTTAAAGTATTTCACTTAGTTGCCTAGTAAGTATGATAACCCTTGACACAGAGTGCCATCTTCTGAGCATGCCACACAGGAGGAGGGACAAGAGCCTGTTAAATGAATCACCATAGCAGGTAGAACGAGCAAAATACCTAAAAGATAAAAAGGGAGCATAGATTTCACCATACCAATATAATTTCACTTCAGGTGCATAATCAAAGACATTATTTGCCTCTATATTTATTTAAAAGGGGGGGGTTCTATTTCTTAGGGAAAAAATGGTGAATTTTAGGGCTCAGAGTGTTCACAGGTCAGAATTCTCCATGAGGTCTGCTTACTTACAAAAAAAAAAAAAAAAAAAAAAAAAAAAAAAAAAAAAAAGGAAGAAAATGGTGTATATCTATGTGGATTTTGCTGGAGACCTATGAAATGCCTCCAGATTTGAAGATGCATTCATCTACTTGCCTTGAATTTTATTCAAGGCTCATCTTAGTTGATAACTGGTTTCCATGTATCATGTCACTGTTCCCATTTATCAGGTACTTGAACATCTGCTTGCTGCAAACTATTGACTGTAGTTTGACTGTGTATTGACTGTTTCCAAATGCAAACTGATGACTAGAAAATCAGACAGTGGGTCTTAACCACGGTTTTTCATTAGCTATTTTAATTTGTGAGCTTTAATGAGATTCAGTGTATTTGCTGTAATACTTGGGGTTTGGTTCAGTAAAGCATATAAATATTGCTTTAGTCTTAGTAAGCACAGCACCGATCTGACAGCCACCAGTCAGTTCTTCCATGGTCTTTGATGGGCTTTGGGTCAGGTCCATCTGCCTACGTTCCACTGGAGGCAATAGAACTTGCCACATGCAGTAAGTATTTCTGGAGCACTGTATAGAATAGAGCTTGGGGGTACTCTCATGGTGCAAGCGGGGAGGCTGAGGGACATGGTCACATGCCACTTTGTGACTTAACAGAATGGTCATTTTCCTTTTTATCCTTTAGAGGAAAAGCATTTAACACCCATTTGCCGTACTTTTCCATTAAGCGTTAAATCCTGAAGTCTTATTTCTGTGTATTGTTCTTCTGCTGTTTCTTATAGGTGTGAGGGCTGTAGAACCTTATCGTAAAGCTCTTAAAATGTGTAAACGTAAGCCTGCCTTTCCAGGAGATTTTTTTTGCGGGTAATGTGGGGGAATAAGGAGCTTGTATAACAGCTAGTGGATTAAGGTATTCCCAGTCCTATTCTGTTAAATACCATCATATACGATGCTTTAGTTAAGCCATAATTTCTCTGGGAAGACTGCTATAAACATGGAAAAGGATATTGATCAAAAATAACAAGAAGGAGGTATATTTTTTATTTATCTCAGTCACCTGATCCTATTCTTAGTACGGCCTCCACAAACTCTTGTGCCGTACATAGCACACAGAGATGGGAACAAGTGTCTGGGAGCGGGCAGGGGGTCGGGGCAGGGCACACAGCTGCAGAGAAGGTGCACATGGGACAGTGCAAGTGCCCCAGACAAGGGCGGGAAGAGGGTTGCTGTAACTGCAAGCATTGATCAAGGAGCTTGTCCATCGCTCTTCACAGCTGTTGTTACATTCCAAATCTTGTTTACGGGCAAAGAGGACCTTATGTATAACAAAGGCAAGAATTTATTATTAGTATAATTGAAATCTTAAGATCTAACCAATTTTAGTCCAGATCTAATTGTTGCAGAAAAAAGGAAGAATAAGAATGTAGTTAAAATTGCTGTACACACACTCTTCTTGGATTTTCACACTCTTCCTGGTGTTGCCTTCACCCCTCCACTGCTCCTCTGGGTCCTAAGTTGGTGGTTTCATTCTAGTGTGTTTTTGGGGGTGGATACGGCAATTTGGCGATACGGTTCCCAAGCGGACAGAAAGCATTGCCATTCAAACAAGGGGAAATGGAGGGCAGTTGTGATTCATCATCTATCCATGAGCCAGTTTAATCATAGAAGATACCACCCCCTTCTGTTTTTAATACAAATCTGCTTTTTCTGTTGTATTCACAGGGAAGACCAGAATTTTCAGAAGTAGTCACAAAATTAGAGGAATGTCTGTGCAACATTGAGGTAAAGACCTTACTTCTACTGCTGAGATCTGACAGTAGGATGTGTGATCAGGAGGGTGCAAGCGGGGAGAGCAGTACCAGCTGAGGAAAACGGGGGCTTTGTAGTCTGCAAATTGGATGAGCCACTTCATCCTGTGGCAGGCCACCACATGGCATTTTTAAGGCACGTGGTCAGTAAGGGGTTTTATGGGTGCCAGAAGAAGATGGGCACCAGATACTGTTGTGAGTGACAGGAATTGCTCAGAGAGGTACACTGAAGAGAGAGCCTGCTCAGTGTTGTGATTTTGAACTTCACAGTAGTCTTTGGCAGAACTTTTTCCTCATGTTCACCAAATCCAAGTCTGGGTTTTTTTTAAAAAAAAAAAAAAAAAAAAAAAAAAGACTCCCAAGGCACTTGGGAGGAAGATAAAGGGAGACTTCAACACAGATGGATATATCAGCATTCAGCCTGGTGAAGATAAGTGGTCAAACAGAAACTGAGCTTCATTCAGGCTGCAGTTCCTGAAATTATATTTTCTTTCTCTGTGTGAGTGTATATGCATGTAAGAATTGTGAAAAAATCCCCCTCTCCTTTTAAAATGTATCACTGCTCTTGAGCTTAAGGGTAAGAAAAGATACCTATAATCTATTACATTTCTTCATGCTCTGACTGCAGCTGGTTGCTCCATGTGTAGGTGGAGGCTTTTAAGTTTAAAAAATGTGAAGCACTATATCACAAGAAACTGTGCTGTCTCATGGGAAACCTGACTTCTATGATACATAAGCAACAGTGCATGCAGGAAGAAATCTAGGGCAAGAGCTTACATATGAGGAAAAAAAAGGAAAGCTTTATTTAGCTGGGGAGTTAGTCTTAAGCTCCACTGTGTCCAGGGCAAAGCCTTCTTTGAGAGAAGGAGTTTTAAGGAACAAGATCTGTGGTGAGTTAAGTGTTGCAGCCAATGAAGAATGAAATCTAATGCAGCAAGGTTTTCTCTCTCCACCTCCCTCCACTTCCTCTCCTTTCTCATTCAGCATTTTTCCTCCTTTTCAGTGTCTCTGAATACAGGCGTGACAGGGACTTTCTGTGCCAGCGAGTGTAGGTCCCTGCTACTGCAGGTGTCTGTCGTTGGTCCGTATGTGTATACGTACATATATTTATGTGCTAGCCCTGCATTTACAGTGCCTCATCAGTCTGAATTACTGCCTTGAGACACCCAGACAGGACCGCTGTGATCAGCCAGCACTGACACTTCACAGTACAGACGGGCAGTCTCACCCCGTGGCTCCCGGTGGGGAGGCAGTGTCGCCTCCCAGCTGCACCGTGAATGCAACGAGAGAAGTACTGATGTGTGTCTGCTGGGAAGTCACCCGCTCTCGGTTTGAAGACTCCAAGCGATGATGAATTGACCACTTGGCAGGCAACATCCAGTTCTCCTTCTTTCCAGCTGATCAAAGTCAGGAGGCACTGCTTTTTTTCAGTCAAACTGTGAAGGAAATATGGGATACAAAAATTAATGTGAAAGAGCTGAGGAAAAAGTAATTCCTGGACAGCAGCAAAATTCCAGTCTTAGATAATCCATGCTTAGCAGCTTTAACCCTCTCTAAACATTGCAGTGACTTGTAGGTATGTAATAACAGTGCCGTTTTTTTTTTTTTTTTTTTTAATCCAGTTAATGTCTCCAGCCTCCAGCAACAGCAGCGGCTCTCTGTCTCCCTCCTCATCTTCTGACTGTCTTGTTGCGCGAGGAGGTCCTGGCCGTAGTCACGTTGCAGCGTTACGTAGTCGTTTTGAGTTGGAATATGCCTTGAATGCAAGAGCTTACGCTGTCTGGTCACAGAGGTAAGTGCCAGTTATTGCAAGGGAGAGCAGGACTCATACCCTGAAGCAGGTAGAAAGAGTCCTTTCCAGAACTGTATGGCTCATTTGCCTAAAATGGGAGTTCTGGTAGCAGGGATTGCCCCTGAGTGCCAGAGGTATGGGGCCATGCGGGAAGCCAGCCCCGGGAACAGCCCAGGGACGGCGTGCAGCACACAGCTGATCCCCTGCCAGGCCTGTGCGGGAAAGCATTTTGCAATCTTGTCTTCTCCTGTAGCTGCTGTAGCACAGGGGGCTCTGGGTTATCTGAACACTGTGAAAGCCATCCTGCTGTCAAGACAACAGCTCAGCATTTGCATTTTTCACTATGATTAAAATAAACATTGTAGAAAATCAAGTCCTGACATGTTTAGGTTCTACACACAGTAGCACTGTCCTATCACTTGAAACCAAAGACCAATGACTGCCCATCCAAGGGGAAAGAGACAAGTGGTCACTAGATGACTATATTTCTCAGTTTTTCTGTGAGCTCACGTCTCAGCAGAAATCTGAGCCCTGCAGAAATGTGATAAGTATATTTGCTGACTCATTTCACAAGCATGGCTTGTTATCTCTGCCAAAATGTGATGCAGATCTGATAGGAGGAATGGGACATGTTTGGGAAAATCCAGCTGAGAATCATAGAAATAAGCAAATTTGGGAAGAAAAGTTCACACTGAAATGTTATGATTATGTGTAAGTTTGCTTCCTCTTCCATTTATCAATATATGCCCTCTTCAGACATCAGGTATCTGAAAACTAGGTGCTAATGTGCCATCATCTCTAGAAGATTCTTAGTATTAGTAGTATTTACTGAATAAGAGGGAATTTTGTGTGCAGGAAGAAATCCAGTTCCCTGCCCATAAGAACCTATGCTGAAGACCAAGCATGGGGAGAGACTAGTGGTCCTAGAGGATGGCTGCAGTAGAAAAGGAGAGTAATTGAATAGATGTAATTTTTTGATATTTTGTTTGTCAGTTCTGGATTTTAGGTTTTGGGTTTTGTCGCCTTGATCTCAAATTGTGATGTGATTAAGCAAATGAAGTAGGATGTGCTACTGGATAAAGGTGTTGCACTAAAAGGAGACAGCAGTGCCAAGCTTAGGTTGTCATCTGTGCTCATTACTGTGGCGAGTAGCAAATCCCAGACTGCCGCGTGGGCTGTGTGGAGCTGGGCTTCCCGTGAAGGTATCCGTGCTAGGTAGGGACGGACAGAAACGTGGCCCTCCCAGGGTGTAAAGTGGAGGGAGATACAAGCGATGAGGG
The DNA here is from genome assembly GCF_036370855.1 of Dromaius novaehollandiae. Taxonomy (NCBI): domain Eukaryota; kingdom Metazoa; phylum Chordata; class Aves; order Casuariiformes; family Dromaiidae; genus Dromaius; species Dromaius novaehollandiae. Next base: position 42,662,918 of record NC_088105.1, read on the forward strand.
AAGCCGGCCCTGCAAATGTGTGTCGGCGTTGGCATTCCTGGAGCTGGGCCTGCCTGCGCCTGCCACCGGCTCTTGCTCCGAGGTCTCGCCTGCAGTCATCACTGGTCCTTAGCCTTAAGAGACGTGTTGAAATAACAGCCACGTTCCTTTGCATGAAAAGGAGAAATATAGGGCTGCATTTCATTCAATTATGCCCATGGAAAGATAAGAAGAAATTTTTTCCCAATATTTTTAAGGCAAAGCCACATATATGTTCTCTATTTTATTGTACCATTAAAGTTTGTAACTGAGGCAGTCTACCCTACCACTTGGGAGACCTGGTTTTGAGGGCAAATTTAGCAGTCTCCTGTGAGCACTGTGAAAATGAAATGGTGCTCTTATTCTCTTCCAGAAGAGTGGTGCTCTTAATCTAAACTTTACCCTTTAGCACCACTTAGCAGTCACGAACAGTAATAGCAGGGGAAGCCCTGCCCTTGTGCTTCATTCCTGTTAACTGCTATAGGAAGTGGAGAGTCAGAAATATAATCGGCTAAAATGAGGAGCTGTAACAGAGGAGCAAAATGAATCAAATCCTTTGCCTGTGTGGGGCCTCAGATGGAGAGGCAGAAGGCAAACACCTGCAGATAGACACTGAAATCTTATACATGAAAGTATAAATCAAACCTGAAATGCTTATTTAGCAAAATAAAATATCCTGTAAATTGCTTTGGTTTTGCCATATGCTGTTCTAGCAGGGCATGGAGGTGGGGATTGAGGTCAAGATGAAGAGAGCATGAGTTAGCTTTTTATTTTCTATAAAGGACCAGATTTTGCTGCTGAGTGTAATAATTTGCTCAAAAAGAATAAGAAAGTGACATATTGAGGTTACAGTGTAGGCACCCACTTGCAAGTGCCCCTTTCCTTTTGTAATTTAGTGTTCCCAATACAGCAGTGGAGCTTGTTAGCTCACCAAAATGGGTTCTTCTATAACCCCAAGGGTTATTTAAAGTTGGATTCTTTTCTCAAATGCTGTGCCATACAAATTAATAAAATCTAAACTATAAATAGCACCCAGAAAGACTTACCCAGGGGCACAACATTTGGTGGAAAGGGAATGGTTTCCACAGTTTCAGTAGTTTTTCAATTATAGAACATACTGAGATGATTAATGACTTCACTTTCTAGTGACAGTTGTTTCTCAGGGTTTGATTTTTGAGAGCATAGGCATTTTGAGAGGGAATGGGCCACTTCTTTCAGTTGGACTGTTTCTTCTGGGCTGTGTCTCCTGGTTTTTATCTGCTCTGACTACTTCCTGGCCTCTGAAATATGCAACTCCATAACACGGCAGAGACACTTCATCTAATGAAATCTCCGTGTACCATGCATGAAGTTAAACAGGCATGACGCTGAAGTTATTTGTTTGGTTTTTGCCTTGCAACTTTAGTGCTTCTGTTTAGTGAGTCTCTCCCCTGCATGGCAACTGTTGCTATGTGTAAAGTAATAGGATATGGGTTGCAGTAGTCTCATAATGAATTGGATGCAATAGCAGTGCATTTTAATTCTCTGTCTAAGAGGATGGCTTAACATGTCAAATCATCACAGTTTAGAAGCCTTAATGGATTTTCTACTCCTTGCACCTTTCATTTCCCACATAGTCCAAGGACAACGTCTGCCAAAGAAAAATCTTTTCTTTTTTAAGTTGCTCTCAATTAACTGAAGTCAGAAAAATTTGGGGTTTCATTTTCTTTATACTTTTGTACAGAGCTATTAACACATCTGAAGGCCTTGGCAAAAGGCTATGTCAGAGATGCTTTTCAGACTATGCTAGAGTGCCTGAATGGCATGGCATATTGTAATGATCTGAAATAATTCTTCATCTGTGCTGAGTAGAGGAGTCATGCAGCAAATGTTGCCCTGTCTGCCATGAAACGGTTGTTGGGTGCGTGCAGACCGAGCCTCGTTCGACAGCTAGGCATACCACCGCATGCAGGCTGAGCAGGAGCTCTGCGCATAGCTAAGTTACGCACAAAACTCCTTCCCAAGAAGAGCTCACTGTAGTTTGCACTGGCCTGGCTACATTTCATGGATGAGAACTCCCCTGTGCAGACAGCCGAGGTTCCCCTGCTTCCAGTGCACGGAGCCAGTGCACCGGTCCTGCCAGGAGCGCCTGGTCGAGGAGGGAGGTCTGGGGAGGACACGGGAAGAGAGGACGTTGTGCAGGGTGGCAGCCTGCCTTGTAGCGAGGCTCTTGGCCGTGCAGGCCCTGCAGTGCCTTGAGGTGTCCTCTGCCGCGCTCCGTGCCCCAAACAGCTGATGCGCAGGGCACTGACGAGGCCAGCTGGACCTGGCAGCTGATGGCAGCATGCAGGAGAGGGGCCACAACGCAGCGCCGCAGATGAGCAAGTTACCGGCAAGGGAGTGTGAAACCGAAGCCAGCCGTGTGGGATTGAACAGGTCAGTCTGTAACACCAAAGAGTACAGAAAGTTTGGTCTGAAAAGGCACCATTTTGATATCGGTGTTGTACCTCCACACATGTAGAAGAGATGTGGTTCTTAGCTCGGATTGCCCCTGGTATTAGCCCTCACCCTGCAAAGAGACAGATGCTCTCACATCTCTGTAGCTAGACACTGCTGTGAAATTAGCACCAGCCACAGCTGCAGAGGTCTGCTGTGCTCATGTGAGTCACGGCCCGAGAAAGCAGCACTGCCATTACTGACCAGAGAGCTTGTGTTCATCTGTGGTCAGCTGTCACTGCCGTGCATACACGTGTGGGATCACGGGATGCAACATCTTGTTCCTAATGCCTTAGCGTAGATTTGCCAGGGAAACTTCATCTATTCAGGAAGCAGTTCCAGAAAAACAAGGCATTTTTATGGGTTTATTTCCTCTAGCAGGAAGACTTCCTTTTCTTCTGGCCTGTTACTAGCACTCTTTCTCCAGGCTAAGCAATAGTCCAGCAGGCACTCACAGCACTAGCACTGTATGTCCCAACTAATTTCTCTCCCTCTCTCACACCACTAGACTTTTTCCCACGTAGTTGTCCACTTTGATTAAAGACAGGTTCCTGGTCCTTTACAAACCATCTGTTTTTACTAAAGAGAGGCCAAGAAGAGAAAAGCCAAGTTAAAAGTCTTCCCCTTGCAATCCCTTAGATGAAAAGTCTTAAATTTGTTATCAGGGGATAGGTCTTTTTTTTTTTTTTCAAAGCCTTTTTTAAGCTGTCCCTAAGCTGTTTCTTCTTCTTCCAGAGTTGAACACCTTAAGAAGCTGTTGAACAATTTACTAAAGCAGATTTAAGTTATTCTAGAGGCTTTTAAACAACTTATTAAAGCTGTTTTAGGATATTCTAGTTAGCTAACATAAACTTTTACCCAAATGACAACAACTTTTCAATAAACCCATATAGCAAAGTGACTGAATGGAGCTCAGCTAGCCAATCCAAGAATAATCAGATTTCAAGATTTTTCTGCCTATTCCTAAAATCAGGGCCGTGGTGAAGTGTATTATTTTAGCACAGATTTGCATTATAGTTCTTCTTCCAACAGATGTTCATTAGCAGCAGTTCTCTCCATCCTTTTTTCTTTCTTTTTTCTTTCTTTTTAATGTTTAAAAATCACGGGATCCCTCCCTGCTGTTTGTGCTTCGGGCTGCTCCAAAGGCAAGGTGGCCCTGTGGTCCCCAGACCCTGTGGGAGGTAGTGGACTAGCTGAAGGACTGCTCC